>NW_026000164.1:9970425-9985121 GCF_001458135.2 Marmota marmota marmota | reverse complement strand
TCTGATTTTGCTGTCTAATGTCTTCCTTGAGACTACAGATCATCTGAAGCATGTAAATCCTGAATTCTTTATCTGACATTCCATCTGCTACAGCTATTACCTCTTCTAAAGTTGAGTTGAGCTGCATTGCTTGTGGTCCTTTCTTTCCTTGTCTTTTCATACTGCTCCCGTTTCTTTCTGCTTGGTGAAACTGTTGTGTTATTGAATTTTCCCCCTATATATTTATATTGCTCTTGTATAGTTGCAAAGTCTCCCTTGCAGGGGCGGGCGGCGGCTGTGCTCCTCCTCCAATTGGGGTGATCTGTCTATCTTGCCGACGGGCCGCTGGGCCCCTTCTCCAGGTCGCGTGGTCTGCCTACCTCGTGGGCAACGGCTGGGACCCTCCTCCAATAGGGATGATCTGTCTACGACGCTGGCAGGCCACTGGGCCTGTTCTCCATGTTGCAGGTCTGCCTACCTTGCAAGCGCAGGCGGTGGCTGTGCCCCTCCTCCAATTGGGGTGATCTTTCAACTAGGCCGGCATGCCACTGGTCCCCTTCTCCGGGATGCGCGGTCTGCCTACCTTGTGGGTGGCAGCTGGGACCTTCCTCCAATTGGGGTGATGTGTCTACCATGCCGGCAGGCCGCTGGCCCTGCTCCGCTGGTCGGTCGCACGTCTGCCCACCTTGCAGGCGTGGGAGGCGGCTCTGCTCCGCCCCTCCTCCAATTGGGGCGATGTGTCTACCACGCCGGCGGGCCGCTGGGCCTGCTCCGCCGGTCGGTCGCAGGTCTCTGTTCTCATGTAATGTGAAAGAGATTGTAAGATAAGAAAAAAATCTCAATCTATAGAACCTAGAGTATGAGAAAACTGAACAGGGACAAGGGTAGATTGTAGGATAATCCCTGTCACTGGAGTAAGGTCTAGTTACTAGACTCCAGAAACAAGGGATTCTGACCTTATTGTGATTCCACTGCACAGAGGTCAGGAAGCAGGTGGGCCAGGTTCTCCTATTGGCCTGAGAAAGCAAAAGGCGATGAATGTGAGCTGTGTTTATGCCTGAGTGCTCTCCAGTGCTCTTGGGGTGTATTTTATACAACATGGTGCCAATATTGCTGAGGTTTGCCTCTCTCAGTTGAGGGATTCCTTGGCATCTGTTCAGATCAGACTATATCTCATTGAGATTTATCATCTGCTACTCTGTGATGTCCTTTTGAGGAGACTTAAAAGTGTCGTTCAGTGCATAATGTCCATGCCCTCTCTGCTTTGTGTTTTGATGGCATTGATTCCTTCTCCATCTACCAGACATTGTTTCCAAATAGTCTTGATCACAACTTATTGGTGGGTTTTAAAATCAATTTTGTGAGACACAAGCATATTGAAAGATATAGACTAGCATATTATTTTACTCATTTTTTTTGTTTATTATTTTATGATGGATAGTGCTTTGTGGGAGAATTCTGATGTTTCCCTTCTGTTTGTATGTCTCTGAGTCCTCCTCATAGGAACCGAGGCTTTTCATGCTTCTGAGTGATTCTTTTGGCTTCCTTGATGTTTTCTGTGCTGGGTGGCTCCCATCCCTGTGCCCTTTGAAACTGAGTCCACTTTCTCCATATTCTTTGTGACCCGGATGTCTTCCTTCTGGGTGACACTGGACACTACTCTATTTGCATTTCAGCAAAGAGCTGCTGAGTTTAGGTTCATAGATTGAAGTGACAGTGCATGTCATCTGTGAAGAGAGCAGAGCAACCTGACAGAGCCAGAGAGGACTCAGTCAACTGTGCTGAATGGCAGACTAACTTGGGCAGAGACCACAGACAGGTACAGCGAAGCAAGCTGTAGACAGGATAGATTCTCAGAAAGAAACTTGAAATCAGCAAGGAAACTACATACATCCACAGAAAAGCAAAGATCGGGGCTGCCTACTTGCTGAAATGATGGGAGCCGTTGAGGGGGTGTTTCTGGTTCTGATGATCACCCTGTTCATTCTTGGAAATCTGGGGAATGGTTTCATTGGTTTGGTCAATGGCAGACGCTTGTTCAGGAGCAAGAGAATCTCTTTATCTGACTTCATCATCACCAGCCTGGCCCTCTCCAAGATTGTTCTGCTGTGGATTTTCTTGATTGATGGTGTTTTGATAACATTCTCTTACAAAACGCATGATTCAGGAACAGTAAGGCAAATTATTGATATTTTCTGGACATTTACAAACCACCTAAGCACATGGCTTATCACCTGCCTTGGTGTCCTCTACTGCCTGAAAATCGCCAGGTTCTCCCACCCAACATTCCTCTGGCTGAAGTGGAGGGTTTCCAGGGTGGTTGTATGGATGCTGTTGGGTACACTGCTTTTGTCATGTTGCAGTATCATGTCTGTGATCAATGAATTTAAGATCAATTCTGTGCTCTGTGGAATTGATAGCACAGGTAATGTGACTGAGCACTTCAGAGAGAAGAGAAGTGAATATCATCTGATCCACTTTCTTTGGATTCTGTGGCACGTCCTTCCCTTAACTGTGTCCCTGACTGCCTATGTTCTGCTCATTCTCTCTCTGCGGAGACACACATGGCAGATGCAGCAAAATTGTACCAGTTCTAGAGATCCAAGTACTGAGGCCCACGAGAGGGCTACCAGGATTATCCTGTCCTTCCTGCTTCTCTTCCTACTTTATACTCTTTCCTTTATAATTTTGTCATCCAGTTGTCTCCTACCAGATACTAAAGTGGCTCAGATGATTGGTGAAATATTTACAATGTTTTATCTTGTTGGCCACTCATTTGTTCTCATTCTGGGGAACAACAAGCTGAAACAGACATTTATGGCAATACTCCCTTGTAAGTCTGGTCATCTGAAGCGTGGGTCTAAGGGACCTTCTCCCCATAGTTAGCAGAGGATGCAGGATGGAGCCTGGGAGTCCTTAGGCCTGGCTCAAGACTATAGGTCTCCTCTGAGCCTACCACAGATCTGTTTTGACAATCAGTAGAAGAGAGACACTACCTTCTTCACCCCTGATTTTACCTGGTACCAATTGTGAAAGGAAGACTTCTTTTCTGAACATATTATAGTTTTGGAAGGGGAAAACAGTCTTTGGGACATTTCTGACTTTAGCCCATGTTATCTTGAGTTGGAGAGTCAGTGCCTTATATATTGTTTCTAATCTCTGAAATTAGTCTCACGTTTCATTCATATAGAAGCAAATACAGAAAGTATCTTCGTAATTTGTAAACTTTCTTTTCCTGGATACAGCTTTTCTATTTCTGCTTGAGGAGAAAAACTTTGAAGGCTAGGTTCAAATCTATATTTTGTGGTGTGAAAAATCACCATGAGTGTGATAATATACCAAGGGATCTAACTTCATTCAAAGACATACATACTCATCAGCCCTAACCCAGGACAATTTCTGGTGCAACAGTGAGACATTTCCCATCCTACTATGTTCATTACTGACCTATAAATACTGAAACTGGTAGTTGATACTTTACCACTAAGCTACATCTCCAACCCTTTTGATTTTGAAACAAGGTGTTGCAAAGTTCCTGAGGCTAGCCCGGAACTTGTGATCCTCCTGCCTCAGCCACACCATTTGCTGTGATTACAAGCCATACTACTGTACCAGCCTCTAGCTCATTTAATAAAAAATCGATGACATGCCACATAGTCAATTAGGAATGTTCATCCAGCTTCTTACTAATTCATATCCCTCCACCAGTATTTCTCTAATGAAAATAATCTGGTAATAAATATCTTTAGACACATTTTTTTTGTGTGTTTGTGGACTTATTTCTCTAAAATTAGTGCCAAGAAGTGGAATTGCTGGGAGGAAGGGTATATACACTAAAATTGTGAAAAGATAATGCCTAATTGCCTTCCAGGTATCCATACTTGCTGGATCAATTTTCAATATAGCTTGGACCAAATGAGATGGTCAGACTTTTTAGCTGTTGCCCATCTAATAGGGGAAATCAATCCCCCAATTTACAGATGAAGACATTGAGGATTAAATGTTTTAGGGACTTTCCCTAATAACTGGTAAGTGGCAGACTGGGGATTCTATGTTGGAAATGCCCAACTCTGGAGAGGACATGCCACAATGGACACTGTGCTGTGTGTTCAGAGCATGTCTGGTGATGCTGGCAGATAGTCCGTCGTCTCCCCCTCTAAGTTTCAGCCCTCTCCATTAGCTCTTCTTTCTTGGGGAAGAGGGGGTTACTAGGGATTGAACTCAGGGGCACTTGATCAATGAACCATATCCCCAGTCCTATTTTATATTTTATCTTTAGACAGGATCTCACTAAGACTTAGGGCCTCACTTTTGCTGAGCCTGACTTTGAACTCCATGATCCTTCTGCCTCAGCCTCCCTAGCCTCTATGATTAGAGGCAAGGACCATGGTGACTGGCTCTACTTGCTCTTTTTAATCACAGATCACTTTTCCCAAAAGCCAGTCCCTCAGCATCTCTACACAGTTTCCTCAATTCTGGATATCCATTATTTTATTTCTTTTTGCATTGTGTATATAAGTTGTGCTTTCCTATTATAGAAAATAGAGACTAGGAATAGATAATGTAATGATCATTGATTTTTATAGAATTTTACGTGTCCATTAATGTTAGTCATTATAGATAAGCTTTTCTTTTTAAATCCTTTTCACATTTATCCATACAGTAAACCTAGTTATATAAAAACTCAAAAATAAAACAACTGTATATTTCTGGAAGTTTCCTTGAGCTCTAGATTTACTTTTTAGGACAAAAGTCAGTTGGCTGTTATGATAGGATATTAAGCTCCGATGCTTAGGAACTGGAATGGGATAAAATGGGCATGCAGAGTACTTGCTTCTGCTCTCAGAAAGAATGCTGCCCTTGAAGAAGCCAGGCCTTCTCCTCCTTGGTCACTTAGCTGTCTTGACTCTACTTGTCTATCTCCACAGCTACAGTCAGTTTTATGTGCCAGGTCTTTGAGTTGGATGGACGTAGAATTCTAGATATAGAACGTCAGTTTTACATTGGTACAGACTTTGTCTGTTTTTGTTCTTTCCTATGTCCCTGGTGACTAGAACACCACCTTATCCATAGTAAACACCCGAGGAATATCTTTTAAATGATTGTTTAGCAGTGCTAATTAGTCTTACAACTCCACTTTGTATCATAGATAAAGAAACTGAAACCTAGAGAGGGGCAGTGGCCTGCCCCAGGTTTCACAGAAAGCCTGTAGCAGTGCTGTAAAAACCATTGACCAACTTCCTGACTCTTGATCCAGAGCTCTTTCCTTGCCATGGTGCTGCCCTTCTAAAGTTCCAGCTTTTTCCTTCCCGCCTTTGAATCCCATCCCTCTTTCTACATATTTTCTCTGCCTTTTTTCCCCCCTTGTTTGAATTCATTTCTTTTGGTTCAGTTCCAGGGTATCTGGAATCCAAAGGATGATCCTTGATGTACCTGGTACATTTTTTCCCACTTCTTATCAGATTCTAATCTACTTTCATTTATCTATTCTCTCTAACAGGTTTGTTTTTCTTACCCAAGACTCTGAATTGAGGTGTATGATAGACACATGAGGTTGCTATTCATCATCTAGGAGAGTAAGGACTGGCTGTGTCACTGTGAGTTGTATGAGGTAAAGGACCATCTTTTGTGTTCTAAGGATGATAATATCCATTCTTCTCAAATAAGAAAGTTCTTCTTGGTTATATTTTTAGCAGTAGTAGAAGTTTCCTTTATGTCATTCCTATTTTGTGTACACATCCTTTGTGAGCAATCATAATGATAATAACATAATAACATTACTAACACTGTACTGGGCTTTCTTTTATTAGGCAGTTTTTTTTTCTTGAGATGGAGTATTGTAGGCTGGCCTAGAATTTTCAATAATCCCATCTTGGCCTCCTGAGTAGCTATGATTATAGATATACACCACCATCCTCAGCTTCAGGCATTCTTATTTATAGTTCATTATCACATTTGATTTTTTTTTTCAGTCCTGGGGATTGAACCTAGAGTGTTGTGCCACTGAGCTATGTCCCAGCCCTTTCCTTGGCCTCCTGAGTCACTGGGATTACAGGATGACACTATGCCCTGCTTCTCATTTGATTTTAACAGAAATGAGGATAATTTTATCCTCATTTTATAGGTGACAAACCTGGAGTAATGAATTCCTCAAGTTTATCAACTGGCAAATGATATAGATGGAACAGTCCCAGATTTTTTGACTCTAAGTTTTGTGTTCTTTCCTATAAACCTAAGTATTTCATTTTAATATTTGTAAGACTTCATACTAGAATTAGCCTGTGGGATGCTTATTTATGAATATTTTTAAACACATGAAATAGCTAATATTTCAAACTTTGTATTGGTGGTGTGTCTGTTTGCTAAGATTCAAAATCACTATAGATCAAATATTCTATGATTAGTTTTCTTAAAGATATAACAATAGCCAATATTGGAATCAACCTAATCCATTAATATCCATAATAGATCAGGTTGACATAAATATACAAATAAATATACAATGGTATAGTATTCAGCTAAAAGTAGGATAACCCATTATTTGTGAAAAAAGGAATGAACCTGCAGGACATCATTCTAAGCAAAACAGGCTAGGTATAGAAAGACAAATACTGAATAACCTCACTGACATATGGAATTTAAAAAATTAGACTCAGAAGCAGAGAATAGATGGGTTACCAGGGAATGGGACTGTGGGGGAAACAGGATGGTATTTATCAAAGGCTATAAAGTTTCCCATAAGGCAGGGTGAATAAGTTCTGAAGATCTAATATACAGTGTAGTGACTGCAGTTACAATACTGTATTATCCACTTGAAATTTGTTAAGAGAATACATCTTAAATGTTCTCATTACCCAAGGGGGAGAGAGGGAGGGTGGAGGGGGGGGAATACTATGAGGTGATGGATATGTTAATTCACTTGATTGGGGTAATAATTTTACAATGTATACATATATCAAAACATCTCATTGTACACTATAAATATATACAAATTTTATTTGTCAACTATTCCTCAATAAAGGTGGAAAAAAATCTTGCATTTTCCAGGTAACTTTGGGATTTGATTTCCTTCTTTCTCTATAAATAATTAGCAACGACAGGTGTGAGGCTGCTTTGTGTTTTAGCCAAGAAAACAAATCTAGAGGCAAATCTATGCTCTCGACTTGATTCCTATGTAATTGGATCTTTGTAGTTTGCATTCTCAGAGTTGCAGCTGATCCATGTGCATGTGTGTGCACACATGTGTGGGCATGCAGATATTAATAACTTTCAGTTATGCCCTGTGACGGTATAACCTAGAGATTTGAAATGTTAAAATGTGACATGAGCCTGACTAAATGATTCAAATAGTACAGAAAGGTAGAAAATGAACAGCAATATTTTTACATTTCACTTGCCATTTTTACTCCAGTCAGACACAATCATCTTTTGTTATTATTTTAGTTCTTCTGTTGGTTATTTTCACAACTTAAATAATAAGATTTTACTTTGCTTACTTGGTTAAATCAACTTTGAACAGTAGCTTTTGAATCACATTCATGATGGTTTGGGGATTACATCATTTTTCTTCTCCTAAATTTGTTTTATTTATCATTCTCCAGTTGTTAGTTTTATAACTTTAAGTAGTATGTTTTCAACTCTACTTTTTTAAGCCATGATGCCTAATGCTATCCATAGAGTCCTAACAATGTAGAAGGAAGAAATTAGCACACCAGCTCTCCTGCACTTCTCTCTGATTCCAGCTTCTGTCTTCTGTTGTATCAGTTGTTGTCCAACGTCATATGGCTTAAGGAGAAACTAAATTTATTGGAAGGATATTAGCTTTCTCGTAGAATAAGTGGAATGGCTGGGTAATCAATCTCAGAATGAGAATCAAAACGGGTAAAACAACGGGAAATAGAGCAAGTCACTCTATAGCGACTGGTACTGGCTCCATCACTGACATTTCAGCTGTCAGCATTGTTTTCGTGATGCTGCCACTGCCTTTGCCACTGTCTTTTTGAGTTATCACTCTAAGATTCAAATTCCTGAGTGTTAGTGTTTTGATCCTGGGGTGAGGAAAAGTCTGATTCCCTTTTGACTTCTGAAATTGTATTTAAATTAGGTGCATTAAAATACTCAATCATTGGATATAGCAACAGAATGGATGCAGCTGATGGTGAACTGAAGTTCAGCTCAAGGAACCCTCAGAAGGTGTGAGGAGGCATTAAAGAGATGAGAAACGAAAATGCAAAGGAAAGCAATATGGCATGTAGAAATAAAAGTGGAAAATCTGTGTAAGTGGAGTCCCAGAAGGAGATGGAGAACCAAAAGCAAACAACAGAAGGAATGATATATTTGAGGAATTAATGACCATGAGTTGTACTGAGTTGAAGGCAAAAACTCAAGCTTCAAGGGTCAAAGTGCACCAAAGAGGACATGTAAACTGGAGAAAACTCATCACACTTTGACACATTATGGAGGAATTTAAGGATATCAAAGATAAAGGAAATTTTACAAAATTTTCATGTGACATAAGAGATGGAAAATCAGGTTTACCTTTCTCAGCACATTGCAGAAAAACAAAATTTTATATTACATTTATTCTTACTTTCAAGCATCACCAAGAAGAAAAGTTTTTCTGGCTAGTAACATATTTTATTTAATTATATATGGGGAGTTAATGATTAAAATTATAGTGAAGGCCTAGTGGGTTATTTATTGGAAGGCAGTGAGCTAATTCTTAAATAGTTGAAAAAAAATCTTGAAGCTCTAAATGATTTTGAAAGAGTATGATGTCACACTCAGAAATGTATTAAAGGAGACAATGTTGCATATAGTTGGAAATAATTCTGGATATAGGGATTCAGCTTGACCTGATTGCAGCCATATTGAGTCATAACTACCAGGACTGCCCCCAAAATAACCCTGGCTGGTTTTCCCCACATAGTCTCCTGGCATACTATAAATATACCTTTAAAAGTGGTATGTGAATCCATATGCAACAAAATGAAATTAAACCCCTATCTCTCACCATGCACAAAACTCAACTCAAAATAGATCAAGGACTTAGAAATAAAACCAGAGACCCTGCATCTAATAGATGAAAAAGTAGGCCCTAATCTTTATCATGTGGTATTAGGCCCCAACTTCCTTAATAAGACTCCTGTGGTGCAAGAGTTAAAATCAAGAATCAATAAATGAGATGGACTTAAACTAAAAAGTTTCTTCTCAGCAAAAGAAACAATCTGTGAGGTGAATAGAGAGCCTACATATTAGGAGCAAATCTTTACCCCTCACACATCAGATAGAGCACTAATCTCTAGGGTATATAAAGAACTCAAGAAGTTAAACACAAAAATAACAAATAACCCAATCAATAAATGGGCCAAGGACCCGAACAAACACTTTTCAGAAGATGATATACAATCAATCAACAAATATATGAAAAAATGTTCATCCTGTCTAGCAATTAGAGAAATGCAAATCAAAACCACACTAAGATTTCATCTCTCTCTGGTCAGAATGGCAGCTATTATAATATAAACAACAATAAGTATTGATGAGGATGTGGGGGGAAAACACACACTCATACATTGCTAGTGGGACTGCAAATTGGTGCAGCGAATATGGAAAGCAGCATGGAGATTCCTTGAAAAATTGGGAATGGAACCACCATTTGATCCAACTGTCCCTCTCCTTGGTCTATACCCAAAGATCTTAAAAACAACATGCTACAGGGACACAGCCAGTGCAATATTTATAGCAGCACAATTCACAATAGCTTAACTGTGGAACCAAACTAGATGCTCTTAAGTAGATGAATGGATTAAAAAATGTGGCAAATATACACAATGGAATATTACTCAGCAATAAAAGAGAATAAAATCATGGCATTTGCAAGTAAATGGATGAAGTTAGAGAAGATAATGCTAAGTGAAGTTAGACAATCCCAAAAAACCAAATGCCGAATGTTTTCTCTGATATAAGGAGACTGATTGATAGTGGGGTAGGGAGAGGGAGCATGAGAGGAATAGATGAACCCTAGATAGGGTAGAAGGGTTGGAGGCAAAGGGAGGGGCATGAGGTTAGAAATAATGGTGGAATGTGATGGACATTATTATCCAAAGTACACGTATGAAGACATGAATTGGTGGGGATATATTCCAGAGATATGAAAAATTGTGCTCTATTTATATACTAAGAATTGTAATACATTCCGCTGTCATATATAAATAAAAAATTAATTTAAAAAAGAGTGGTATGTGGAGCTCTATGGCCAGACCTGGTGCAGTTGGCCCAAGTAATGTGCCTAAAGTCTTTAATATTAGCTTGAGATACACCAGATGCATTCTGTTGAGATGAAATCACTTTTGTCCTATTATATACACCCCTACTTTTGAGCATAAGACTCCTCCTCATGGTCTTACATGCTGTCAGTAAGTCCCCAATAAGATGTACTCTATACTCTTGAGTTTATCTGCTTCTTTTCTTCAATTTCAATGGAATTTTGGGGTTGGTTATCATATACTGAGACCAGGTTGTTTTGGAATACTGGGGAGGAGGCAGGGAATGTAGCACAAACAAATGATAGTGCTACAAAATTTGTTTGTTTGCAGCAAAGGAAATAGAAATTAAACATACCAATTGAAAACAAAACAATAGCTGCAGCTTTCTCTCAATAAGAAAGTCAGCAACAGATGAACATCTTTAAAAAAGTTGAAAACTTTGTTTCAGTGTTTTACTTTAGTAAGAGTTACTGGAGTGGCTTCAAGAACCTCTACATTCTATGCAATATTTAGTTATATTGGTGAAATGGACTTTCAAGGGTAAGGCAGCCAGAGACTCATTGGGAGGTTCTTCTGCCCAGAGGAATCCAAGCCACCAGAAATAGCCATCCTAAATTTTAATATCTCAAATAACTAAGCCACCCTAAATCTTTTTTTAAAAAAAATATTTACTTTTTTAGTTTTAGGTGGACACAATATCTTTATTTTACATCTATGTGGTGCTGAGGATCGAATCCAGTGCCTTGTGCATGCTAGGCGAGCACTCTACCACTGAACCACACCCGGCCCCCACCCTAAATCTTTTTTTTGTGATTAGATCATATTTTTATTCAATATAACAATTTCTGTCTCAGTATGTTTAGACGTTTTGTATTTACTGTAATGTTGATATTGTTGGATTTAAACCAACCATATCTATCTTGTACAAACCCAGACTTCACAATCTTAAGCTCCTATTTTAGGATTGAGTGTGAATTTATGATTTTTAGACACTTCTGGATAATAATGGAAGTCTCCATTCCCAACCCTAGACCCTAACTCAAGACCCTGAAGAACTTTTGCTGATTTCAGGGAAAGCAAAGTGAAAACAAATTTGGGAAATGTACCATATTTGTACTGTCTTACCATAACACTCTGGTATGGATTAGAAAACTCAGAATATGGATCAGAGTCTGCTCCACCTCAGAAACATATTTACAAAAGCGAAGCCCCTGATAGATCTAGGCCACGTGGGTTCTTGAACTAGACAAAAGCAAAATGACTCTGGTGGTTTATTTAAGGGGGTACATCAAATGCAGGGGTAAGGTTTCAAAGGCAGAGTCTTACTTTGTGATGTCTTGCAGTCAACAGGTTGATTGACATCTTGGGAGGACACACCAATCTCAGGTGCTGTGTGAGATCTTAGGCAGAGCTTGAGGAGGAAGTTCATCTGCATCAGGTATTAGTCCCTGTGGGGTGAGCCCCAGGGAGTTCCCAGTGCCAGACGTATCCCCTCAGGAGGCTACTATGTGCAACATAGTCCACACACAGCCCATGGAGGCTCATCACAATGGACTGTAAATAAAACACCTATGAAACTTTCCCTTGTGCTTTGAAAAAAGGTATTGATAGATATGATTATATTCTGATGCAGATTTTTAATTGCAGTGAAGTTGATTTCTAGAGATTATTGCCCTCAAAAAATCTGTACTTTGAAAGAAGCATCAGTTTAAAGTGAATGAATGATTGATTGACTAATGCTGTTTGCGAAGGCTAGCAAGAGATATAGTTTTCTAGTAGTATTATTAGGACTGTTTTTATTTCAGAGCACTCTTGTGGCAAAATTTTCAATAGTTTTCTCCAATTTTATCTTCTTCATAAACTTTTATTTTTTAGTGCATGATTTTGCAGAATTTGACATTTTATAAGAACACAGATATCACTCTATATAGGAAGGCCTGAATATACCACATAGGTCTGTCATGAGGATTAAATGAACTAATACATATAAATGGCTTAGAAGATTGCCTGGTATATAGTATTCACTATAAATATTTACCCTTAATATTATCATATTATTCATTAGAATAAATGACTTTATTTTTTAACAGATTATAATTATATGTAATTATGGATTACTCAGTGATGCTATGATACATGTAAGTATGGAATGATTGAACCAAGCTAATTAACTATTTATAGTGATATAAATGGTTTATAAGCACAGTTTTTTTTTAAAACAAATTTCTCACTAGGCATGGCTTTTTGTAATACTCATTTTTGTGTTTATCCAGTTAGCAAAGATTAAAAAAGGTAAGAGTTTTATCAAGATTTTATGGAGAAGGACACTCTCATGCACTGAAGATGGATGTGTTACTTGATATAATATTCCAGGGGACAATTTGGCAATGATTTTGAAATATATGTATATATTTTGATGTAGTAATTATGCCTTTTGTAAATAGATCTCTTAATTATGCCTTTTACAAATATATCACCTTAACTAGTTATCATTTATTCCTCCTGTCGTACTATAACTTTTTGCTCTTTGATTAACAATTCCTCATTTACCCAAACCCCAGCTTCTGGAAACTACCATACTCCTCTTTTCTTCTATGAGTTCAATTGGTTTAGATTTAACATGTAAGAACATATATTTTTGAGAACATATATTTTTTGTCTTTCTGGGCCTGGATTATTTCACTTAACATGATGCCTTCAGGTTTATCATGTTGCAAATTTTAGAGTTTGGGGGAAAAAATCTTAAATATTTGCACTGGCAAGGAATAATTGAAATATTAAGAAAATATAGTAGAAATGCCAGATAAATATATGATTTTGAAGAAGATAAATGTTCTTTTTCAAAAGGGTTCTTTTTTTTTAGTGCTGGGAATTGAACCCAGGGCCTTGTGCTTATGGGCAACTGCTCTACCATTGAGCTAATTCCTCATCCTTAAAGAAATATATATATATAAACATATCTATATATGTATATATATAAACATATCTATATATGTATATACACACATATATATTTATAAAGATATATACATATGTATAATATACATATATAATCCACATATATGTGTACCTCATGTGTGTATGTATATACATATGGCTTCAAGAACCTCTAACACACACACACACACACACATACACACATGTAAGTGTGTGTGTGTGTGTGTGTGTTTTTGAGATAGGGTCTTGCGATCTTACCTAGGCTGGTCTCAAATTCCTGGACTGAAGTCATCTTCCCATCTCAACATCCTGAGTAACTAGGGTTTAGCCCGCGAGTTCGGCTTCATGAAAGAGGGTTCGATTCGTGAGTAAATGCTAGGGAGTTTTGAATTAGAGAGTCAAGACTCTAATTACCTTTAAACCAGCTCCAGGATGGCTCCTCCTAGCTCCAGCCACCTATTGTGGTAGCGAGGTTTACTGAAGAGTCTAGCGAGAGAGAGAACATGCCAAGGAGTGAACTTTTATTGGGGAACAATAAATTCTGGGGAAAATCCCATTCAATGAAGATTAAGGGGCACAGCATCCCAAGGTCAGGGGTGACGATTGGGTGTTCGGGGTAGTGTCCAGACACACCTCCACACAGACAAGCCCTTGGACCTGGAAAAGGATGGGGAAAGCTCTGACACAGCTGTGCCTAAGCACCTCTCACCCAGCCAGGGAGGTAACTCAAATCATGTGCGAGGATGGCCTCCCACATATTCCCCTTTTTTCTTTTAAAAAGCAGGTGATGATTTACTCTCTGGAGTCTCTGCACTCTCGCTCTGAAGAACTCGCCATCCTATAATTACAACACAAAAAAGAATTAACAGCAAAGAGAACAATGCAATAATGTACCAGGCCGAATGTTTAAGAATGTTTCCAGGGTTAAATCCATTTAATTCCTTTAATATTTGATTAGCTAAAGAAGAAGGATCCGAAAAATCAGCTCTATTATTTTGAATATCTTGGATATGATGATGGAGTTCCAAAAGATCCAAGCTATTATTATTATTTTGCCTAATACTCAACAAATGGTTTTTCACCTTCTCCCAATCCCAGAGAGAAGCATTGTACTTGGCAGCTGTAACATACACATATTTATATCTTGCATGGCATTTAAGCCTTTCTTTAAACTTTAAAGCCGAAAGTTCATTACCTATATTTATAACAGTCGCCTCTAAGGCATTTAACTTAGTCTCAATCCTTTCATCAATATTTACTTGATTGTGCAGAGCCTTGGAAGTATTTTGGGCTAAATTATTAAGAAATTTTGCATGTTGAATATTTTGAGATAAAGTTATCGAAGCTGTGACTGTGGATGCAATGAAAAAAACCAAGGCCCCCGCCCGCTCAGCTCTTGGCCACGCGGCGCAGAGGTCCAGTCCCGAGGCCGCCGCCTGCCCAGTGCATCGAGAAGGGTCCCGGCCCGGCCAGGCAGAAGGCCCCCGCCCTCCTGGCTCTGCTGGCGGCCCC
>NW_026000164.1:9952152-9965768 GCF_001458135.2 Marmota marmota marmota | reverse complement strand
GGAAAGCAGTATGGAGATTTCTTGGAAAGCTGGGAATGGAACCACCATTAGACCCAGCTATCGCCCTTCTCGGTCTATTCCCTGAGGACCTTAAAAGAGCATACTATAGGGATACTGCCACATCAGTGATCATAGCAGCACAATTCACAATAGCTAGACTCTGGAATCAACCTAGGTGCCCTTCAATAGATGAATGGATAAAAAAATGTGGCATTTATACAGCATGGAGTATTAGGCAGCACTAAAAAAAGACAAAATCATGGATTTTGCAGGGAAATGGATGGCATTAGAGCAGATTATGCTAAGTGAAGCTAGCCAATCCTTAAAAAACAAATGCCAAATGTCTTCTTTGATATAAAGAGAGCAACTAAGAACAGAACAGGGAAGAAGAGCATGAGGAAAAGATTAACATTAAACAGAGACGAGTGGGGGGAGAGAAAGGGAGAGAGAAGGGAAACTGTATGGAAATGGAAGGAGACCCTTATTGTTACACAAAATTACATATAAGAATTTGTGAGGGGAAAGGGGAAAAAACAAGGGAGAAAATTAAACAACAGCAGATGGAATAGAGAGGGAAGATGAGAGGGAAGGGGAGGGGGGATAGTAGGGGATAGGAAAGGTAGCAGAATACAACAGTCATTAATATGGTATTATGTAAAAATGTGGATGTGTAACCGATGTGATTCTGCAACTTGTATTTGGGGCAAAAATGGGAGTTCATAACCCACTTGAATCAAATGTATGAAAGATGATATGTCATGAGCTTTGTAATGTTTTGAACAACCAATAAAAAATAAAAAAACAAAACCAAGGCCATAACTCCCACAGTTATAATTCCAATTGCACATCTAGGTCTCTCTAGGTGGGTATGGATTTGCTGTAAGACTTGAAAACCAGCATCAGCATTCCATGGCTCTGAAATATTAGCAGGCAATAAAACAAAAGACTGCTGATGATGTACCAGCACTCCTTTTCCTCTATTATATCTAGTAATACAATTGGTTAGGTTACATTTGTTACATGTTGCAACATATCTGTCATCTATCCATTTAACTTTTATATTTCCAATGATTAAAACATAAGGAGATTGGACACAGGCTCGTAAGCCATAGCAAGATCCCTCCTTACAGCTCTTGCCAACAAATTCCGGTAAAGGCTTGTCTCTAAAATGTAAGAATTCTGAGGCAGAAATTAAGCACCAAACATCTTTTTGAATACCACCTTCACTGTAGGTCAAAATATTACTAACAAATCCTGCAGGTGTCATAGCAGAACTTTTTCATAATTGTCTTTTATCAATTTTTGGAGACCAGTCTAAAATACACCCACTATCTTTAGACACCTTATGTTGTACTGGAAAGGTATTTATACAGTCTATCTATCTAGGAAAGGTGCCAATCTCAATTGTAGAACTATTAGGACAACGAGGTATTCATGGAGATTTTGCAGAAATGATTGGTTTGTTATGGGAAAGTCCCATTTTGATCACTGATCTAGTATAAGGTTTTAAGTCTCCATAAATAGTATGATTAATCAGTCTAGGTCTCCCAATTGTTGTCTTTTCCTCAAATGATACTCTGAGATAGCCAGCATGTTTATCGTGGGACCAAGACAAAGGTAATTGGGCACTGTAGCCAGAATAATTAATTTAGTCACAGGATTGGGAGTAATATGAGTATCTGTAAATCCTCCCATCATGAATGAGTCATTAGTAAACACTGGAATAGATTCTCCAGTCCACACAGCTGGGTGTACCAGGAGTGGATCTGGGAAATATGTCCAGTAAGTGTCTCTGCTCGACTCCCTTTTACCTGACAGCCCATCAGGGCAATCACTGTAGCTACCATCATCAATGGGACTTTATTTTTTCCTAGGAGTCGAATCATTCGCAAAGCGTGTGTTGTCAGCTTTTTCATGTCTTCCCATGAGATCAGCTTTTCAGCTGGGTCTTACTGTGTCTTCATCATTCTTCTTCGATATCTCTTCCTTTTGAGTGGAGGCTTCTTCTCCGGGTCGATTTTGAATCTTGGCTCTATCTCCTACTGATTGCGCGTTCAGGCACCCAGATAGGACGGAAAGCACCTTCTGGAAAAATACAAGCATGACCTCTGCCCCACATAATCACTGGATCTGGGCCTTTCCATTGCCCAGTCTGTCTTTCCACAAAACTCTGCCTAAAGGGCCTGTTGCTGTGGAAGACATATGTCTCTCAGCTTCAGTGTGACCTTCTGTGTCACAATTTAGAAAATTAAAGGCATGATTGAGGCTATTTTGGGAGTCATAAACCTATTCCCCCCTTTTAATTTTTGTAATTGCAGCTTAATAGATAAATGAGCTCATTCCAAAATGGCTTGATCTTGGGGGTTATAAGGAATTCCTGTTTTATGGTCAATTTGAAACTCTTGGAAAAATTGTTGAAAAGAAGAGCTTACATAAGCTGATGCATTATCTGTTTTAATCTGTAAAGGGCATCCTAACACAGCAAAGGCTGCTAGGCAATGAGAAATTACATGTTGAGTTTCCTTTGTACGTGCTGTGGCAAAAATGAATCTGGAATGTGTATCAACTATTACATGTACATAACATTGCTTACCAAATTGAGGAATATGAGTTACACCCATTTGCCATATTTGATTTGGTTTTAATCTATGGGGATTTACACCTAATGGCAGAGATGGAGTGTTAATAACACACTTAGGGCAGTGACTTATAATTTGACGAGCTTGTTCTCTGGTAATATTAAATTTTTTATTGTAAACTAGAAGCATTTTGATGATGTAAAGAATTGAAGCTTGTGCACAATCATATGGAGACATCTGTTGACAAACAGCTACCAATTTATCAATTTTGTCATTACCTGAAGTACCAGCACCATTTGTTGAAGAGGCTATCTTTTCTCCAATGTATGTTTATGATGCCTTTGTTTAAGAGATAACTGTATTTATGTGGGTTTGTCTCTGTGTCTTCTGTTCCATTGGTCTTCATGTCTGTTTTGGTACCGATACCATACTATTTTTGTTTGGTAGCTCTGTGGTATAATTTAAGGTCTGGTATTATGATGCCCCTGCTTCACTTTCCACAGTAAGGATTGTTTTGGCTATTCTGGGCCTCTTATTTTTCCAAATGAATTTCATGACTGCTTTTTCTATTTCTTAGAAGAATATAATTGGAATTTTAATACAAATTGCATTAAATCTGTAGAGTGCTTTTTGTAATATGGCCATTTTGACAATATTAATTCTGCCTATCCATGAATATTGGAGATCTTTCCATCATCTAAGGTCTTCCTGATTTTTAAGTTCATTAACAAAGCAGATTTTGTCATGACACTTGGATTCCAGTGTTTCTTTCCAGTGTCCAGATGATGGTATGACAGTGATGCTCTCCATAATGAGATCATCCAAGAAACAAACAAAATGAGAAATTGGTGACCTACTGGGCTCTTTTTAAAGAGCATATTCTTATTTTTATTTAATCTCTGTCCAAGGCAGAATACAATCTCTAACCCCTTGTGGAGACTGGGATTGAGATCTGTGAGATAACGTTAGTGAAGCTTGTCTCTCCATGAGTGAGCACAGCACAACCTGGATGCAGGACCCAGGTGTCGAGAAAGGAGCAGAGGGGAGGGATCTGAGTGGAACCATACCTACAGTCAGGCAAAGTGTAGTCTTGATGAGTCAGCCTGTGACTGTGGTCCCTGTGTCTGGCCAATAGTACTTAATAATGTTGCAAAAATTGAGGAAAATAAAACAAATTTATTATTGGTTATTGATTGGGGTGATTTGTCTCTGCCTAAATTATAAGCAGATGGGAGAAGAGGAAAATCCTTTTAGTGTCTGTGACAGCAGTGCCTTTGTGTTCTGTGCTTGAAGACTTGACTTCAGCTCAAGGAGTTTTCAAGTGGATCTAACTTTGTTATATTTGAGTCTTAACCAGGTTGCCAACATAAATGGAGGGCCCTAGGCTCTTTACATTTTCCCCTGAAATTCTTTTGTACCTGAATTTGCATTTTGCAGTGTCAGGAAGCAATGTCAAATGGAGAATGATGTATTGAGACTTTTTGGGGGTGGTGGGAAGGGATGGGTGGGAAGTCTCAAGTAGGTTTGGATACCATTCTACTGGGTTTAGAATTTATTCTCAGGGCAGCTGAGATTTTTTTATATTGAAGGCATTGAAAGTTATTTATTCCCATCATAGAGAGCAGGTTTATGCCTTTTTTGGAACTACAAGACATCTTTACCTCACTCTAGAACAGCCTGTCTTCCTTTTTGACTTGATTTATAGTTGTTGACCCTGTCTAAAAGGGTTGTTTTGTACTTTCCACTCTTCTACTGGCTCTCTCTCTGTAGCATGCTGAAATCAATGCAGCCCTGAGATGAAACATGCTACTCATAGGAAAGCTGGGATCTTAGCCACATGTGAGAGCTTAAAGTCTGAATTATAAGAGAGATAGCAGGGAAATAGAAGTCAACATTTCTTTTGATGCCCGTGACTCCCCAATAATGTTGAGGCCAAGAGCACAGAATTTAGAATCTGACATTTTGGGCTTCTATTCTAGGCTTTGAAATCTATGAGCTACGGCTAAAGTTTTAGCCTCAATTTTCTCATTTGTTAAGGAGGATAAAAGGTAACTCAAGATTTGTTATGAGCATTTATGAGATGATGAATGTAACCCAGTACAATGCCATTATTTAAAATGTTTTGGATGTGGGCAGAGACGCAAATAAGAAGACATGGGCTACTGGTGTGCTGCATCCATAAGTTTCTATTTGGAGATTTTATTTTGAGCTTAAGCTTGTATAGTCAATGGCAGAGACAGTGGGATTTGGAGGGAGAAATAGGCTATCAATTCTCCTCATTTGTGCCTGTCCTTAGTGGTTTTCTCAATCCAGGACACATATTTGTAAACATTAGTATAGATTCCAACATCTCCTCCCATGAAGTGTCCAACCTCGATTCCCTGGAGCTTGTTTTTGCAGATGACAGTAGCCACGGCTACCTCCTATCAGAAATCAGAAAGAGAGAGAGAGAGAGAGAGAGAGAGAGAGAGAGAGAGATGATCACGCCCTTTCTTCACAGGAATACCGTCTTGTTCCCAACTTAGGTGAGCCCTGATGAGAGACAACATGCTGGGACATGAAAAGAGCACTGAATTGGGGGACACAAAGCTTCAGTCCTTTTTCTAGCTTTGCTGTAACTAGCCTGTGTGATCTTGAAAGTCTGAGAATAGCCTCTCTAGAATTATGTGTGAAATGAGTCAAATCCCATTTTTTTGAACTTGTGAAACCAGTTTCAACTTGTAAAGTTTGATTAAAAACAAAAAACAAACAAACAACAACAACAAAAAAAAACAATGCCTGTTTTTACCATTCTGAACACCTGGCAATGTATTACGAGCTAGAGGTACTACTTAGTGCTCTTTCATGAATATACTCTATAAGGAGAGCGCATGATTAAGAAACAATGATGTCTCTGCAGGGGCCTTATCAAATTCTCAAAAAATTAGAAATTAAAAAAAAAGCTGTATTGTGGTTAATTAGTTAAGTAGACACACAAAAGTAAATGAAAGTTGAATATAAAGAAAAGATTACCCCAAAAATTCGGCTGAATACTTTCACAAATCTAACACATAAGGAGTTCCGGTGGCTCTTTCCTTGTTCAGTTTTCTTGCAGTCTTTATCAGACATCACAGGAGCCTCCAAGTTCTGCCTTAAGTCTGGGTGTCTGCCTGAGGGAAGAGGTGGTAAAAGAAAACATCCTGTTTATCTCACTCTCTTTAAGTCCTGACTGTCTTTTTGTGGAAAGAAAATGGGAAGAAATGAACCCTGAGCACAGGTATGAGTTAATCTTGAGGATTTAAAAGTAGTCTTCATGAATGTTTGAAATACAGAGTTTTCTTTCGGCTCTGTGTCCAGTCTTAGAGGAAATAAGATGTGACCTGACTCAAGTTCTCAGAGGTGTCCTTCACATGTAAAATGAACATGTGTTGGTAGTCGGGCTGTAGCTTCTCTAATGTGAATTGTGCTTCTGAGAATCAGGAATGGTGGCCTCTGTGCAGAGTCAGATGGCTTGGTGACTCCAGCTGCCAAAACCCTGAAGCAGCAGTGGGGCATTAGATACCCTGGGAGAGGAGGAGAGACTCTGTTCAGGGCACTTTCTGCTAGACCACTCCTGTAGCTTCTTGTTTGGGTCTCGAATCATGATCTCCCCACCTCTCTTCTCACAGCTTTGAGGGCATGTATGTTCCTCTTTAAGGAAAACTGATGACCTTAATTTTCTGTGGGAGGTATACTCACCATTGTTTTCCCGGCTCCAGTCCAAACCTGAGAGCAAGCAGACAGTTCCTGGCCGGACATTGCTGGTGGCAAGGGGAAGGAGCTGGACTTTTTGGTTTAAGATGGCAGGCTTAGCCAGCTTAATGAGCATGAGGTCATCCTGTGGAGAGCTGTCACTATGGTTCCAGTATCGGATAATCTGGATAGGATTAATTGTCTGCTCTGTCCCGTCTCTGATTCTGCTCTTGAAATTTCCCAGCATCAGTTTCAGATTTCTGGAGAGAAAAAGGATTAGAAGTAATCACTATAATCATCATCATCGTCATCATCACTAAAATATTGAATGTAACTATATGCCAGGTGCTTTATCTGGATTATCTCATCTAACAGTAAGTCTGTACAGTGGATCCCACGTTTATCCCCATTTTACAGATGAAGTAGTAGAGGCACATAGTAGAAATTTTCTCATGATCATAAAGTCAGTAGTGTAACCCTTAGCCACTATGTTTTAATGTAGTGTCCCTTAATGTAGTAGGGAGAAAAATCATGCATATCTAAGAAAATTTTCTATCCTCTCCAGTGTTTACCTATCCAACTGGCAATTTCCATCTTGGTTGAGATAGGAGAATGGAATGACGCAAGTGTTGAATATTTTCTATTTTCTTCACTAAACCCACTAACAACCCCATTCTACCCTGTTCAGCACTTTTGGATTCAATTCATGTGTGAATTAAATCAGCGGGCTTCTGATTAGGTCTGATTTGGTCAATAAGAAGAGGAATGGTGAGGTCGACGTGTATATCCTCCCAGCACCCTCCTGCAGTATTGCTGTAGATGGGCTGTGTCCTTTGACAATGGTTACCACTCCTGTCAGAGAATCTCTTCATAATCTCTTGAAAATGCTCTTTCCCTTGCCATTTTAGGCATATGGGTGCTCAATGCACTTTTCTAAAATTAATTTTGAGGGCATGGAATTGTAATTCGTATTTTCCTGATATCTTCATCTCTTAGGGCTTAGTTTCCTTTTAAAACTCCATTTACCCAATTTGAGTGCATCATCAGTGGACCCTTAATTGATAATATGCATTCATATTTCCAGTAAAATAATTGCAAAAACTGATTGTAGATTGGAGAATTATAACATGTAGCACAAGGTCTCTCAAATGTTTTGGCTGAACATTTTGGGGCACTCTGCTGTGTATGGTAGGATGTTCAGCAGTATCCTTGCTCTGGCCTCTCCCTTCTAGATGCCTTTGTCTTGTTTCCTGATTTTGATAACCAAAAATATCTTCAGATACTACCAAATGTGCCCTGGGGTGAAAACTGCTCCTATTGAGAATCACTGATGTAGAATAATAGTCCCTGTTTCAGGGGATGAGGATGCCCATACTCACGGTAAGTAGCAATGAGCTGGGGCCAATACCCAGCTGGTTTTGATGAGGACACCCACACAGGGATTGAAGTGAGACTTGAGGTATACCAAATAGGGAGCAGGATCTTCTTTTTGCACAGATGAGTGAGCAGAGAAAAATGTCCCTGAGAAAATAATTAATATTCTTAATTATAAATATTAGGAAAAAATAAGATGATCATTTCCCGGTTATGGAACATGATTTTTAAATAAGAATGGAACTAGGCAGGAAATGTGAATATATTGGACAATTTTTAAAATAAAAACTGTAAATCAAAATGGCATATCATTATATCTAACATTCAGAATAATCATTTTTTGGCTAATATTGATAAATTTAAGAAAGACTAATAAGAAAGACTCATTTAATGCTTACATTACAAATGGACTTTATCTTCTTAAAAAGCAATTCAGAAATAGACATCTGGAATCGGAAATTGTTCATAACATGTGACTTAATAATTTCAACTCCAAGACCATTTTAAAGAGATAATGAGATACTTTGTATAAATATTATAAATAAGTGTGAGCTCATTTTAGCACTTTTTATAATAGCTAAACATCGTAAACATAAATGTCTAATTCGATAATGTTGAACATTAAAATAAAGAAGCATATGGGGGCTGAGGCTATTGCTCAGCGATAGCACGCTTGCCTGGAATGTGTGAGGCACTAGGTTTGATCCTCAGCACCATAAATAAATAAATAAATAAAGGTCCATTGACAACTAAAAAAAATATTTTTTAAAAAATAAAGAAGCATATGCACAAGTGGAATATCACATATATTAAAAATTAAATGTATAAAAAGAAATATTAATGACATTTAATTTAAAATAACAATAAAATCATATATAATTTAATTGTCTAAAATCACCAAACAAGAAAGAAACCATTCAAAATGCAAAAAAAAAAAAAAGTCTGTGAGTAAATTCAAAGTATTAGCATGTGTTGACTGAGAGGTGGGATAATGTCTTTTTTTTTATACTTCAAAAATTCCAAATTTTCTAATTTGAACATATGATAATTTTATAAGTAATTTTAAAAATCCCTAGATTATAAAGGGGATAAAGACTCATTTTAATATCAGAAATGAATGTCTTGGCTACTATCAGTACTTCTGTTGATCCTCCCAAGCCTGGGCCTCTACCTCACTATACCCTTCTTTGTGTGATCATGGCATTAGAAACCCCAAGGGAAAAAAGGGTGAATTACTAATAAAGGCAAGATAAGTTGAATTCTAGAAGTCAGTCTGTGTGTGGATTTATTTAATCTTCCCAACTCTATAATGTAGGTAGATACCTCCATTTGACTGAAAAAACTGAAGCACAGATGGATTCATTGACTTGCCCAATCCCACACAGCTAGTATGTGATACAACCTGAGAAATGCCTCACCAGCAAATTCTCCAATCTGAAAAACTTCATAGAAGGCAGGCCCCTGTTATTAGATCTCTTGTTCTTACCTTTTTCACCCTTTGCATTTCAAAGTTTCGGGAAAGAGGAAATAGAGGTAAAAAATGAGTTCTCTGTCTTTGTGACCATATTGAGACTTGCCCAGAGATTAATGAAGCTTATGTTTTGGAATAACCAAGTGGGGAATGCTCACTGTTGAGGATTCTCCAAGCAGGTTTGTGCCACAACCTACTCCATAGCTTAGCACTAGAAGGGTGTGCTCAGTCTGTCCTGAGAGCTTTTGGATGGGCTAGACCCTAATTCTGCTCATGAAAGTATTTCTTGACTCTTCTGCACCCTTCACACATGCTGCCTCTGCCTTACCCCATCCTACGTTAATCTATGGCTTATAGGGCAGAATAGAACATCTTAAATACATACCAGCAAGGACACTCAAATAGAAAACAAGTTCCATGATGGTCCAGTTCTGTCCCTGTGAGATCTGGAAGATCAGCAGAGTATAGAATCCTCAGCTCAGTTGTCCACAGACTTAGTGGATGTTGTCAGGATTGGAGGCCCTCAGTGGGACTGGAAAGCAGTGCTGGGCATAAACAAAGGAGGAAGATGGCCTCAGGCAGACCTATGGAAACCCTTCTGCTCCAGGGGATTGGAGGAGGAGGATTTGCCTCTATTGGGGCCTTTCAGGAAAAGAAAAACAGCTTAATTCCTTAAATTGCTGGATACAGTTTCCTCTGTTTGCTACTCCTCGGAAAAGCCATCCACTTAACAGTAGTTCAACTGTCTGTGGAAAGGGGTGCTCTAGTTTTAGGACTTAGCTTTTCTACAGAGTTTCTGAAGCCAGGGATAGGATCCTCCACCTTAGCTCAGGGAGACAGGGTCCCTGATGTTTGCCTTGAACTCCTCAATGGTAACTTATATTTTCCTTGGCCCCTCCCATCTTTGTTACACTAGTTTCATATTTCCCTTTGGGCACTGTTTCATCACTCAGATATTATCACCAATTTGGTTTTTGCTGTCTTGATCACCAGTTTGGGGCTAAGGAAAGTAGGAAATGAAAAGCATATAGAATAGTTGTTTTGACAGTTGAGGAATGGTATCCATTCTAGATGACATAGATCTAAGATTTAATGTACATTGGAGTCAATTCAGAAGGTAGCACCTCGGAATGCTTTTTATGTAACTAAAAGCTTTCTCAGTTAATAATAGACTCCTATAGCCATCTTTGCACAATTGGGAGCACACTAACAGGGGAAAGAGCAGTAACAAATAGCAGCTGACATTTACTGAGCACTTACTGAACCCTAAGCACCCAACTAGTTATTTATAGACTTGTCAGTGGTTAGTTTATTTCAAGTTAGTCTGAGATGTGAAATTAATTACACTTTATATCAGTTGAAACCTTTAAAATTTCTTTTTTTCTTTGTTTTATTAGTGCATCATCGTTACATGTAGTAGTGGAGTTCACTGTGACGTGTACATATATGCATATAACATAATCTATTCCAATTAATTCCTCAGTATCCCCCCTTACTCTCCGCTTCTCTCTTCCCTTGTTACCTTAGCTTTACTCTTCTGGACTTCCTTCTAAATATTTGCATGTCTATTTTTTTCATTGATGCATTATAATTCTATATAAAAGTGGAATTCTTTGTGGTGTATGTATACATGAGTATAGCATAATTTGGTCAATTTTATTCCTCAGATCGCCTCCTTCTCCTGTCCTCCCTTATCCCTTGTTCTGCTGCTTCTCCTCTACTGATCTCCCTTCCATTTTCATGAGACCCCCTGCCACCTATAATTCCCTACTTCTGTCTAGCTTCTGCATAAGAAGGAAAACATCCTTGACTTTCTGAGTCTGGCTTATTTCCCTTACCATGTTGTTCTCCAGTTCCATCCATTTACCTGCAAATTACATAATTTTCTTCTGTTTTTGGGGGTACCAGGGATTGAACTCTGGGCATTCAGCCACTGAGCCACATCCCCAGCCCTATTTTATATTTTATTTAGAGACAGAGTCTTATTGAATTGTTTAGTGCCTTGCTTTTGCTGAGGCTGGTTTTGAACTCACCATCCTTCTTCCTCAGTCTCCCCAGCTGCAGGGATTATAGACATACACCACTGTATCCAGCTCATAATTTCCTTCTTTATGGCTGAGTAGAACTCCATTGTAGATAATAGACCACTTTTTCTTTACCCATTTATCTGTTGATGGATACCTAGGTTGATTCCATAACTTACCTATTGTACATGTGCTGCTATAAACATTGGAATCCATGTATCATTATGTATGCTGATTTTAATTCTTTTGGATAAATAACAACAAGTAGGATAACTCAGTCATATGATGGTTTTATTCCTGGTCTTTTGAGGGCTCTCTGTACTGATTTCCACAGTGATTGTACTAATTTGCAGTCCTACAAACAATGTGTAAATGTTCCTTTCTCTCCACATCCTTGCCAGCATTTATTATTATTTATATACTTGATGGTTGTCATTTTAACTGGGGTAAGATGTAATCTCAGTGTAATTAGCATTTCTCTGATTACTAATGATGGTGAATATTTTCTCACATGTTCGTTGGACATTTACATTCCTTCTTTTGAGAAATGTCTGTTTAGTTCATCTATTGATTGGGTTATTTGTTTTCTTGATGTTAAGATTTTTGAATTCTCTACATATTCTGCATATTAATACCACTTTGTTCCTGTTAGGGTTTATGTAAGAGAATCCAATAACCCGACCAGTCTTCCACCCAAAAAGTCCATGGAGATTTGGCTTGGGGTTGTGCTTGCCTCCCTCTTCCATAGTGTGGCACTGGGCACACTTCTGAACAAAAATCTTGCCTTTCTCAATATTATCCATTTAATTCGCTCTTTTGTTGCTAACACAATGAAGGTTTTTTTCCTTAAGATCCAGATGTATCTCTCTCTCTCTAAACCTTTTTATATCCATAATCTGTTGCAATGTCACAACAACCTTAGAAAGAGGAGATAGGACTGGGCTGGTACTGCTTTTTTCTGATCTGTGGGCGGCAGAACTGAAACAGAATTTAAGTGATTTCCCCAAAGTCACACATGTAGCAAACTATAAATAGAACTAGGTCTTGTTATTAGATGCTCACAGTTTTTCACCCATAGTCAAACAGCATGGGTCTTATAAAACTGTACAGTTCCCCATGCACACTCCCAAAGTATGGAATGAAAACCAGGCATGGCACATACTGTTCTGAACTTCACAACAAATGTACAGGTGTATTTGGAAGTAGGGCTAGTTTGTGAAATTCAAAGCAGGGTGGAGTTTTAAAAATTTTGGGAAGAAGTGGGATTAATGAAAACAGGTGAAAAGTTGAGAAAGTGATAGACTTCACTCTGAGGCTGTTTTCCCAGGTTGAAAGGGAGATTATATTGAAATGAAGTCTGAGTAGTTAAATCCTGGGGGTGAAACTTGCTCAATGAGAAATGAGAAAGGAAGGGACAATAAACTTCCACTGTTATTTCTCTGCAATGGGTTGCTCTGAGATTTGGCTTTGTCTTTTACATCTTCCTATTGCTTTGTTTCATGTCTCTCTTTGCTTCACTCTCACTTCTTCTTTACCCTTACTTCTCTGGATTTGTAATTTTCAAATGGTGTCAGTTCTTTAATTCTTGCCTTTGCTTCCCAAAAACCATCTTTATATCAATAAAGTAACCAAAGTTCATGATTTACTTGTTTGAAATCAGCTAGGAACAGTCCTTGTATTTGCATTTTAAGGTCCAAAACGCTTTCCACTCTAAACCTTTAAAAGTACATTGGACAAGAGAAGATCTTCATTTATGTGAGGTAACAGATGATGGGGATTGATATTTAGAATCAGATCTGGTTTCAAAATCTAACACCACTATTACTTAGCTGTGTGTCTGAGGAAAAAATTATTTAACCATTCTGAATCTCAGTATTGTCATTCCAAAAAAGGGAATAATAATAGCTAGTAGTGACAGCACCTTGATGTTTGCCTGTAATCCCAGTGACACAGAAGGCCGAGACAGGAGGATGGCGAGTTTCAGGTCAGCCTCAGCAATTTAGTGAGACCCTCAGCAATTTAGCAAGATTCTATTTTTTTTTTTACTTTCTCAGCTTTTATTTTCTTTTCATTTATAAATCATTTCTTTTTTTTTTAATTTTTTATTGTGGGTTGTTCAAAACATTACAAATTTCTTGGCATATCATATTTGACACTTTGATTCAAGTGGGTTATGAACTCCCACCTTCACCCCATATACAGATTGCAGAATCACATCACTTACACATCCATTGATTTACAAATTGCCATCCTAGTGTCTGTTGTGCTCCGCTGCCTTTCCCATCTTCCACCCTCCCAAGGTTTCCACCTAACTGGCCTGGCAGGTGCCTCACCGTGTCACGGCCACCTGGGTTCGTCCTCTCTGCTGCTCCTGGCTGCCCAGTTCCTGACTGGGCAGTCTCCTGGGTTCGTCAGAGCACCCTGGAGTCCTGCTCCTGCTGAGCTGGCTGGTTTATG
>NW_026000164.1:9918880-9948389 GCF_001458135.2 Marmota marmota marmota | reverse complement strand
CCAACATGGTGGCTGCTGGCCTCCTCTGTGGTCTGACCGGTGTGGAGAACTGAGATGGACCGCTTCCTTCCCCCATCTCGAACCCAGAATTCAGCCCTGAGTACGGTGCTTGCGCGGCTGGCAGAAACTGCAGCGCTGTAACCCTGCGTCTCTATCCCAGCGCGCGCTGCAGACTCTAGCCGCGGGGCGATTTGCTGAATAAGCCGTGTTACCCTCCGTGCGACAAACCTCTCGCGTTTGAGTCCCCGTAGCCGATCCTCATGCGATGGAAATCCTTCCTCCAGGTTCCGGAGCACCCCACTATTGCTGGAAATTCCTAACAAGATATCCTTTAGCCGTCCTGACTTGTCATACTCCCACACAGTGAAGCAGCACACGGGGGTAATGCACTCCCCTCGCCGCCATCTTCTTTCTCCTCAGTACTAATCTTTCAATGGTGATGGTCTGCTGCCTCCCTCATCTTCTTTCCCCACTCCATTCCTTCCCTATCCTACCTCCAGGTCCCTCATGGGGCATCTGCGCCCTAGAACTCTTACCTCGTGCAAAGTCTGGGCACCTCAGGCAACCCTTGGACTGCTGGGTCCTGCAGCGGTTGGCCATAAATCATTTCTTGACATCCATGGTTGTAGTGATAGAAATAATAAATGATGGAGAAAAGAAGGATTATATACCTAGTTCTAAATATATTTAAAACTTAAGAATCAAGCAAGATTCTATTTTTAAAAAGGACTAAGTATATATCTCATTGGTAAAGCATCATGGGTTCAATCCGTAATACCCACCCCCTCCAAAAAAGAGGAAAAAAAGAAAAAATAAGCAAACAAAAAACTGGAAACTAAGGGCTCAGATTATGGGGTCAGGCTGCCAACAATTTAATCTTAGCTATATTACTTACAACTAATGAAAATCTAGAGTATATTGTGTAACCTCATGATCAAGAAATTAAATTTTTAGGTATATATTTGTATCAACCTTAAAAATAAAGAGAGGGCAGTAAAAGACCTTGTCCCTGAAATGTCCCTTTCCCAAAGACCTGGTCAAGTTAAGGGGAAATAAGAGTTTATATGGACTAGAATGTCCAGATAAATATGGTTTTGATGGACAATGTCTCTTTCTTATATACATCGTAAGCATGAATAGTATAATCTGTAGAACTGCTTTCTTGCATGCAGGCCAGGACAGCTGCTTAGGAGGAATGCTGGTTATGCAAGGAACAAAGCAGACTAAACAAACTAATGATGTCACTGCTTCTATATAATAACTTATAAACCCCTGTCTGTGGTAACTGGTGTAGAATTGAGGGCACTGTAGAGAGGACAAGTACCATTCATCTTGCTGGTTGCTACTAGACAAAGTTTTGAGAGGGATGGAGACACAATTTTCTGTAGCAGTATCTTGAGGGATGGAGGCATTATTTGGTGAAGCAACTTAAGGAATGGAGATACTGTCTAGCCTGTCACCACTGGACCTTCCCTGTAAACATTTTTCAATAGACCTTATGCCTTGCACAGCATAACTGATGTTTTCTTTGATCTCTCAGTACCCTCTCCCACTATTCTAGCGCAGCTGGACTGTGGGCAGGACAATACACAAAAGAATTGACAGAAAAGTCCTGAAGAAACATACTTCTGTGTTCCTAGAAGCATTTTTTTATAATAGCCAAAACATGTAAGCAACCTAAGTACCCACTGATGGATGAGTTGTTAAATAAAATAATATATATATATATATATATATGTATATAACTGTTATTCATCCTTGAAAAGGAAGGAAATTTTGACATATGGATAAAGTTTAACTAAGTGAAATAAGAAAGTCACAAAAAAGACAAATACTGTATGATTTCACTTGTATGTGGTACATAGAGTGGGCATATTCATAGAGAAAGAAAGTAGAGTGGTAGCTGCCTGAGGTTACTGTAGAGCAGGAAGTGGGAAGTTAGGGTTTAGCAGACATGGAGTTTCAGTTTTGCAAGATGAAAAGAGTTCTGGGGATTGATGGCACAGCAACGTGAACATGTTTAATGCTTCTAAACTGCATACCTAAAAATAATAAAATTAATGCTATATGCACTTTAACACAATTAAAAAAGAACATGAAATTTCTTTGTGCAGGTGAAATGCAGGGAGTTGGGAATGGCTATGAGAGCCCATGTGAGGCATTTCTGTTCAATTTTTAACTCTTTCCTAGTTTTATAAATTTTGTTCTTTCTCTGGCCCACGATAGTCTTTCCTTTCTTGCCTGGATAGTCTTCTCTCTGTGAGGGAAATTCTGACCTAGACAAGGAGAAACCATGAATTCATGAAGTTAGGGAAAGATTCAGTTACAGTATTCAAGACACCAACCTGTTTTCTGATGTCCAATGTGGCCTTGGTAAAACCAGAGACTATTTGTAGGAACAGATCTAGGATCTGATTTAAGGAAATTGGTTCTGAAAATAGTCCTGAGAGAAAGTGTCTGATACATTCTGCTTGAATTTCCTCATCTGCTAGTAGCTTTCGTTCACATTTCCCCAGATCTTGTCACTTGATCCAATACAGATTCTCCAAAGATAAGATTCCTGGGTAGCTTCAGCACAGTTTGTATGTGGATAAGGACCTTTGGAGTGTGTCCTTACTTCACTCTGTGATTACTGACTCTTGATATGTTATTGTCATTTTTAGGATCATGGCAGGTTTAACACTGAAATATTAACATCATCTGGAAAAATGGATGAATCCAATATAATCTCATTGCAAATGATTATAAATTGATATAAAAATCATGTAATTTTTTGAGGGCCAATATGATAAAAGAAAAGTTTAACTTAGTTGTTTTAAATTACACACTTACAAAAATTTAAATGTGTGTATGTGAGGATTATATTGCAGTGAAAAAGAAAAAAAAACCTTGGAAACAATTTTAAATAGAGAAATGGGTAAAAAATGCCATGTTCTTAAAGGAAATAGTAAGAAATTAGTTTAAATGATGCTGCATTAAGAGATTACATTGGGTCTGTCTGTACAGTTTCCTGTAGGAGATTGGCAGGAAGATTGGCAGGAAATTCTCATTTCAGTTAACCTTGTGCAGATCCCAGAAATGACACTGACATATGAGGAGTCACTAATCATATTGTGATATAAGAACACATCATAGAGGTCTTCATCCCCATGGGAACTGTGACAGATGCTGCTCAGAGTGTCTCTGTGTTAGCATCGACTTGTTGGCCTCTGAGCAGCAGTGTTGGTTGTGTGATGACTGTTGGAGAAATGTAAAGGCTGCTGCAAATGAGGAAATCTGAGGAGGATGGGGCTCTGTGAGAACCCTTACTGCATAAATGACTTCTTTAATTTAGGGCATGGTTCAGTTTAATAGACACCTTTCAAGCATTGTTTTAAGCCCCACTGGTTGAGTAGGTAATTCAGAAGTAGTAAGGATTATGAAACAGCAAAAACCCATTTGGAAAGAATTTTGTCAGGTTCTTTAAAGTTTAGTATATGCCTATGCTATGACCCAGCAATTCTGCTCTTAGGAATTTACTTAAAAAATGAAAACATATCTTCACAAAGACTTCTGATAGAATGTTCACAGCAGTATAATTCCTTGAGCTAATGACTGCATAAAACCAATATTTGTGAATGAGAGAATGGTATAGTTGATCCTCATTATTCAGAGGTTTACGTCTATGAATTTACCTACTCACTAAAATTTATTTGTTACCTCAAAGTCAATACTTGTAGTTCTTCCAAAAGCATTTGCTGATATGTGCATATTTGCACATAACGGTGAAAAATTCGAGTCATCTGGTGCATACATTCTCAACTGAGGTGGAAGGAGGCAATGCTTTACCTCCTTGTTCCTGTTTGCGTACTATAAACAACTATCCTTTTCATGGTTCAATGCTATTTTTTCCTGGGTTTTTTTTTTTGTTTTTGTTTTTTCTTTGTTAGTGATTATGTTATCTAAAATGGTCTTAAAGCATAGTGCCAAGAGCAAGACATCAAAGGATGCATACTGTCAGATTCTATCATATAGTGCTTTAAAATAGCCCCAAATAATCATTTAAAGGAATCCCACCAGTGATTGACTTACTTCAAGGGGGTTAACTGGGAAAGATTGCAAAGAAATTGTAGCTGTATTTTTCCCTTTATGTATTATTGAATTCTATTGGCTACCTTTTTACTCAGAATTTTTATATTTATGGCTAAGTATTGACCTTTAGTTTTCCTCTATTATAAAGTCTTTGTCAGGTTTTAGCACCATGCTAATTTCAGTCATCATAAAAAATTTTAGTCATATTTTTCTATTTTGTGGAAAATTTGCGTATTCATCACTGGGAGCACTTAGAAGTTGCTTTTGTGGGAAAGTTTTTAATTACAGGTTATGGTAGGCTGAATCAATGCCCTTTGCCCTGCCACCTAAAGAGAGCCACATTCTAATCCATGAACCTGTGAATTTACTGAAGTCCTTGGCCATAGACCTGACTCTGGGGATCTTAACAAATCAGGTCTGGCCACCTGCTGCCTTGAAAGCAAAAACTGATGGTGAAACAGGAAAGGAGCCTATTTCAGTTTGGCCAGATTGGGAAGACAGCTGGTCCAGAAAACTGTCTTTCCCGTTCTGACAATATCTCCAAGATTATATTCTTGATTATTTCTTCCTTGACTCTCCCAAATGGTTAGGAACAGTTGGGAATCCTTGCTCTTGCATTCTCAATGTGATGGTTAATTTCATGTTTCAACTTGACTTAGGCCGTTGGGCGTCAGACTGAACATTGTTTCTGGATGTGTCTGTCTGAGATGGTGTTTACTGAATGCAATTATTATTTAAGTTGGTAGACTTAGTAGTCCCACTCAGTGGGTGGGCATCATTCAATCATTGAGGGCCTGAATAAAGCAAAAAATGGAGGGAAGAGAAGTTTCCTAAAGTAACGATGCTTGAACTGGGATATCTCATATCACTTTTTACTGACCCGGGACTCAGATTTACCCCATTGACTTTCTAATGCTAAGTCTTTAAACTTGGACAGAATTATACTTTCAGCTTTCCTGGTCCTAAGGTTTCAGGTGGTAGACAGATCATGGGATTTCTCAGCCTCCATGATGGTATGAGCAAATTCCTCATGACAAAAATATTTTTGTATATATTACCTATTGGTTTTGTTTATCTGGAGAACTCTGACTCAAATACCTTCATATACCATAGAGCTTTCTTATGGTTTGGATATGAGGTTTTCAACAAAAGCTCCTGTGTTAATAAAGGAATGTTTGGAGGTGAAATGGTTGGCCTATGAGAGCTATAATCTAATCTGTCCATCCTAGTTTGAATGGACTGGGTGGTGAATTCCGGTAGGTGGGGCATGGCTAGAGGAGGTAGGTCACTGCGGATGTGACCTATAAGGTGCAACTTCCCTGTGGTCCCTTTCCCTTACTTGTTCTCTGCTTTTTGATCTCACCATGAGTTTAGCAGTTTTCCTCTGCTGATCCCTTCCCCCATGATGTACTGCTCTCCTTGGGCTAAAAGCAGTGGAGTTGGCTGTGCACTGAAATCTCTGAAACCATGAGCCCCAAATAAATTTTCCCTCCTTTAAGTTGCCTTATTGGATATTTTCATCATAGTGATGAAAAGCTAGTCAAAATACACTGTACAAGCTAGGTGTGGTGACGCAGGCCTGTAATCCAAGTGGCTTGGGAGACTTAGGCAAGAGAATTGTGAATTGAAAGTCAGCCTCAGCAAAAGTGAGGTGCTAAGCAACTCAGTGAGACCCTCAGTGAGACCCTAAATAAAATACAAAATAGGCTGGGGATGTGGCTCAGTGGTCAAGTGCCCCTGAGTTCAATCCCAGTACCCCCACTAAATACACTTGTACATTATTAAACCTGGATTATTTAAGCACTGTATTATAATTATTAACATATTCATCTGTTTCTCAAAGTTAGGATTGAGCTCTTTAAGAACTGGTACTATATTTAATTAGATCTTCTCATCTCCACTGTACGGAAAATTAACTAGCATTTGGTAGCATTCAATAAATGCTAATAGATTATGGATTCAATTGTTTAAAGACATGAAAAAATGACTTTAAAAGTAGTCTACCTTACTTGTAGATGAAGAAATGCCATAAACAATAACTTGTTTTTTAACAAAACATTTAAACACAATATTACCTTTCTAAAGAAGATGTAAAGAGTAACTTGATGAAAAGAGTATTATTAATTAGATTTTCACTGATTTGGATACACTATTGCAATCAGATACTGACTAATAATTCACTGTTGTATAAAGTGCAATTTCTAGTGAAAGTCCTAGAGGTCAAACTTTAATTCTATACCGTTAATGTGATAAGGGGTTACTTTCATTATAAATAGTCGTCAGACTTACTGTGGAGAGGAGAATAGAGAAAGTTATCCCTAGAAAGTTAAAACTAAATCCTGAATGGGAAATACTGAGAATAGGTCCAAGCCTGGTGGGTCAGAGCACTGACAGTGAAGATCAAAAGGAAGGGGCTTAAAAGTGCCGGATGCCTGAGGCATCAGTTTGGGAAACACTTGGGAGGCACTTTGAAGTGGGAACCTTGAACATGAAGGGAAAGTAAGTGGTGAAAACTTAAAGAGTCTTACAAAATATAAGAATTTAAAGGAAGTATGAACTCATTCACTCCAAAATAGCATTATTTATTAACGAATATGCAAAATTTGATGCACATTTTGTCTACTAACAAAAACCATTAAGAACTTCCAGTAAGAAACATGGAAAACTGTCCAGACAATGAAATTCCCTGTGTAGAAAAAAGTCTTCTTGCTGAATCAGGAAATTCCAAAATACTTTAAAGCAATAGAAAATAATAAACATATAACACCTATAACACACTAGAACGAAAGGGCAAAAGTAAAAATTTCCATTCAAAGATATTTACCAAACAACTTCAAAAAATTGAGGAAAATTCTAAAATAAATCTCCAACATGAATTAACCACAATCAAAAAACTCAGAATAGAAGTGTATAAAAACATGAGTGTGAAAAAAATGTTATGTGAGTTAAGGGAAATTGAAAAAGCAGTCAAAACTATCTCAGAAACAACATGCCCAAGAAGGGCTAAATTTTAGAGAGAATATGAAAACTGAGAAGAGGAATGAATACAATTAAAAAAAGGAAGCAAAAATAAATTAAAAAGAGAAATAATTACTGGAAATGTGGTAGATTAAAACTAATTAAAAAGAAGTATAATCAATTGCAACCCATGAAACTTGATGGAGCCTTGATTTTAAAAAATTGTAAATGAATGCATTTGGAAATCATTTTGGAAAATTTGAGTTTAAAATATACATTTTATAATATTGAAGTAATATTAATTTTCTCATGCATGGTAATGATATTGTTGTAATATAGGAGGATGTCCTTACTTAACAGAAAGCATCTTCTCAATATCAGAAACATAGTAGTAGATACTTAATACCTGTTATTCCTTTATCTAACCAGAATGCAAATGAATTAAGAACACAAAAATTCACCAATCTCTGAAAATCACTTAGATTACTTTGGCAATAATTCAGTCATATAAGAAATTGAAGTCAACTCTGATCTTCAGATTTTTGAGATACTATAAAACAACTGGACACCTAGAGTTGGCCAATCAGAATATTGAAAAGTCAGGATTCCATGGCATGATTACTGGGATTGAAATATTTTGTATAGAAATTTTAAGGTCTTAGTTGGATTATAATCAAAAACTATTCTATGTAATTCAGAAGGCAGAAATTGGACATTTAGTTGGATTAAGATTTGACAATAAAGTTGAACAAAAGGAGCTCCCTCCTACCACTGTTTGCCATGCCCAGTGATGGCTGAGCCAGTTTCAGTTCCCACCAATTAGTAACGTCTTGGGGAAGGTTTCCACATTAGGTGAGAGATGGGCCTGGATGATTGCCATAGTATCTTCTAATTTGTAGTTTTTAACTACCACTCTCTTGTTTGGAAATGTAATTCCTGTATGCTATTCTGCCAAAATATCAGAATCCTTAGGTTCCATATAGCAAGGTGGATTTCATATTTTTGCCTGTTATGCAAATGAAACTCCAGGGTCTCTCACAAGACATTACATATATCAATGGTGTCTGGCCAATAAAGAGAAAATATGAGAGGAATAAAGAATCTAAGAATCATTGTCAAAATTAAAAGTTTTTCCAGCCTCTAACACCCCTTCCCTACAATTCTAATGAAGTTATAAAAGCTGAACATTTTGGTCTGTTTTACCTAGTAAATTAATATGAAGCTCAAGTTCAGATTCCTGGGGGGGGGGGTCTACCTTGAGGATTATCTTGAGAAAGAAGGACTTGGAAACCACCAAGGAAAAGAATTTTAGAGAATGAATAGCAAATTCTTCATAAAATATTTCTTAACTAGGGTCCTGCAGGCCCTAAGATTAGGAAAACATCTCTCTAATAGGTCCCTAATATACTTTTATTTTATATTAGTCTAACTATGAGAGTTGTTTCTGTGTGATATTGTGTGTTAAATAGGCAATTGTTTATGCTAAATTAAATTTCCAAAACCCAGAAGTCAAGAACTTCATCTTGAGAAAGGGAGAGCAAGAAAAAGTTTTTGTGCTTAATTTGTGATGAGAAGGTTATGATTAAGAGGTTGGGAGAGTTGGGGGAGAATCTCTCAAAAGAGAAATCTGAGTGATTTTATGTCTGACATATTAATAGAAGCCTAGTAAACTTTTGTCCTTTCTAAGGAGGAGATAATTGTTTTAATTCCTTACAAAGTTTTCAAAGTGAGAAAATAATTAGTCTCTTGGGAGTTTGTCAGTGCAGAAGAACATTTCAGGTGGAGGTAATGTTTTCCTGACTTAGAGATACCTCCCATATTGCTGCAAGTGATAGAATATCACTCCTTTCTTATGGCTAAATAAAATTTCATTTAAATATATAACACATTTTCATTATTTATTACTTTGTTGATGGAGATCCAGGTTGATTCCATATCTAAGCTTTTGTGAATAGGCATGGACATGTAGGTATCTGTTGGTATACTGATCTTATTTTCTTTGAATAGGTACCTAGAAGAGGGATGGCTGGATCATATCATAGATCTATTTTTATTTTTTTGAGGAATCTTTATATTGTTCTCTATATTGACTATATTAATTTACATTCCTACCAACATATATGAGTTCTCTTTTTTTCCTTATTTTTTTTCCCAGCAGGTACATTATGTCTTTTTAATAATAGCCATTCTAACTGGGGTGAGATGATATCTCACTGTGGTTTTTATTTGCATATCTCTGATGGATAATGATGTTGTACATTTTTCCATGTAATTGTTGGCCATTTGAATATCTTCTTTTGAGAAATGTTCACTTTTATCATTTGCTCATTTTTAATTGGATTATTTATATTTTCTGCAGCAAAATGTATGGAACTAGAGGATAATATGCTAAGTGGAAAAAGTCAGACACAGAAAGAAAAATACTTTTCTAAAGTTGATCTAAATGTAGAATAATTATTACTAGAGATTGGGAAGGGAGAGAAGAAGAGATAGAGGGAGAATTGAATTATCATGCCAAAACATGGATAGAAGTAATAAGTTTTAATGTTGTACAGCACAGTGGGTGATTATAGTTGATGATAAACTAGAAGGGAGAGACTCAAGACTCCAGAGTAATGTTAAGGAAATGGAAAATTTAATTACTCTGACTTGATCAATACACATTATATACACATATTAAAACATTACATTGTATTTTGTAAATATGTTAAACTATTATGTTGAAATTTAAAGGAGATAAGGATGGTAATTCACTACCCTGATTTGATCATTCTACATTGCATATATACATTGGATTATCACACTGTATGCTATAAGTATGTATAATTGAAATACTAATGATTAATTTAAAAAGAGATGCCTCCCAACATTTACAGATGCTCCAAGATGGAGAAATATCTATCCATCTACTTTCCATTGGCATTTAGAGAAAACCCTAAATTAAAAATTTAGCAGTCATATATTAACTAGAGATTAATATTCATAGGTTCTATTCCTAAAAAATTTGTGTGTATGCACATAAGCACTCATACATACTTACATGTACCCCATCTTTCCGCATCCAAGCTCAATAGTAGAAGCCTTGGGTTAGTGGGTATCAATGCACTGTAGACATGCATGCTTTAAATTGTGAGAGAATCCTTTTATAATTATAATGTCAATGGTACTGATGTCTGAAGAGACCTAATCTCATTTCTTTTGCCATTTAGGGCACATTATTTGCATCTATTCTCTATTTTCAAATCCTAACCTATTTGCAAGGTTCAATCTAGTTTAAGAAAACTGCGAATCTTCAAAGCTCTGTGGCCTGAGTTATTCATATAGCATTCTTTCCCATGACTCTGGGATCACCAAAGAGATTTTAGAGGAGATACTTTTCCTACATTTGTTATTTCTTTATTACTTTCCACATCTCCCCTACAGAAGATCCAGATCCAGATCCAGGACATTCTTCCCTCTGGTCCAAATTAGATTACATTACTTCATCTGAGTGCTATAGTAGCTCCCATATGGCCTAATAAATATGGGATTAGAAGGCCCATCTGTCTGTTTCTCAGGAATCTTGGTCCTCAATGGTGCTTTATCCCCTGCCTTCTAATCCCAAATCTTTTTTTTTCAATAAATCATCTATGCATTCATAGATTTGTAAAAATAGAAATATTTGATTCTTTAGATTATAATCCAAACTACATTATGTAATTTATTACTCAAATTGTTCCACTTTTTACATTGAGAGCTGAATATTTATGTCCCTCCAAAATTCATATATTGAAATGTAATCTCTCATGTGATAAGTGTTTGGAGGTGGGATCTTTGGGAAGGATTATAAGAGATCCAGATACCTCCTTTTCTCCTTCTGCTATCAGCTGATAACAAATCTGCTTATACCTTGATCTTGAAGTTCCCAGCCTCCAGAACTATGATAAATAAATTTCTGTTATTCACATGCCATCAAATCTATGGTATTGTGTTGTAGTAGCCTGAAATGACTAAGAGGGGGGCTCTTTCAGGTTGGGTCCTGCACCCCTTTGACAGAAGTGAACACCTTTGTAGTCACCCACCAGATCAAGAAATAGAACTTTGTTAGCCTTAGAAGCCTATCCATGGATCCTGTTCCAATTGTAGTCCTCATGTCCTTAGATGCAACCTAACATATCTCAACTTTTAAGTGATCACCTCCTCATATTCCTAATCATGCAAAGTGAAATAATCCAATCCCCCAAAACCATAGGTCAAATGTTTTCTCTGATATTTGGATGCTAACACATGATAAGGGGCAGGGGAGAATAGAAGTTCAGCAGACTGGGAATAAAGGGAAGGGAGTGGGGATAGGAATAGGAAAGACAGTGGAATGAATCTGATGTGACTTTCCTAGTACATATATGAATACACCACAGTGTATCTCAACATTGTGCACATCCACAAGACTGGTATCCTCATTAGAAAAAGATATACTCCATGTTTGTATAAAAATGTCAAAATAGACTCAAAGTCTATTTTAATTAACAGATTCTCTCTTTGGCACTTTCACTTCCTTCTAATCTATTGATTGAAGAAGCCAGATGTCTTGACATAAAACTTACACAATCTGGCTTTTGTTGATTCCATCCTTGTGATAACAGTTGAACATGTCTTTCTGTTCTTGCATTGTTTTCTGTGAGTAGTTAAAAAGTTTCAGAGGCTTGATCCAATTTTGGTCTGATGAATAATGAATATCATCTTTGAAGGTGACTATGTTTTAAAATATCATTATAAACTCTGATATAAATATATTTGATAGTTTTCAAATAATTGCAATTATTCTATTTTTTGAAGTGTTACTTCATTGTTGGCCAGTGGAAGTTTTCTCCAATTGATTTCTTCATTTTTTTTAATGTGGCTCTAGTAATTTTTGGTATCTGGTGTGATAAAATGTTCCATATTCATCTTGTAGATTTTATGTCCTAGATTTGTAACCACCCATTTCTTTTAGAAGCCTCACTTTCTTATATCAAGAAATAGTATGGCAAGACCACACTCTGGGCCTAGGAATCCTCATTGTTATTAAACTGCTAAATGTTCCTAGGATATTCTACTGTACAGAGTCAGAAGATGTATGATAGGCAGATAGCCATGAGTCTATGTAAATTAGAATTCAATTATGAGTCTCTAGAGGTTTTAACTAACCTTTTCTATATTTAGAATTAGAATATTCTGTAATTATTCGTTTATTTTGTCTCATATACACAAGAGTCTAAAATATTGTACTATTATGACCTATATGACTACTGAAAATGTTGAAGAACATTTTGTATATGCTCACTTCATTCTTTTATTTAAATTGTTATACAATATTTACATTGTCAGAGCTCATATCTAGTGCAAAAGATTATTGTTAATCTCCTAGTATAAATGGGCTTTTAAAACAATATGTACAAATATAAATAATGGAAGAAAAGATTAAATTAGAAAATAGCAAAATTAATATTTCTACATGACAAAAGATTTCATCTAAAAAGCAATAAAAACTCAGATTTACAAAAGATATCTTCAACATACGTATGATAATATAGTTTAGGTACACATAATATCTTAAGAATATTTCATTAAGAATAAATATATAATAAATATATTAAGAATAAATAACAAAATTATTCAAGGCCCCAGGACAAGAAAAGTTCTCTACTCAGCTTTAAAAACACTATGAGTTGTCTGGACTCACTAAAGATTCTTCTGCCAAGAAATTGTCTGTTACATTGAGACACTTTCTTGACAACTAGAGGCAGGATTATTTCTTTTGTTTTTGAAATAAGACGTTATTATAACATAGAACTGAAAGCAATATGAAGAGCAATTCTATAGTCTCTCTCCCAGCACTATTCCTGAGTCCCATTCCAATCATCATATCCCAAGGAAACCAATTTTCTGAGTTCCCTCCCAGACTTAACATATATGAGTATGAACAAAAACTAATGAATGCAACTATGTGCAAGTATGAACAAAAACTAGTGTTTGCCTTTTTTTTCATACAAAAAGCTAACACGTAAGCAAAAATTTCTGCTCTTTGCTTTATATATTAGACATCTTTTAATGACAAAGAAAACATCCTATTCTTCTTAGAGTCTTGTGATATTCAACTGAATGGAAGTTCCACAATTATTTTTACAGTCACTTTGTGATGTTCATTTGGATTGCTGTCAAAATTGTGTAATTACTTGTGTCATGATGTAGAAGTAGTCTCTAAATCATATCATAGAATACAGAAGTATTAAGAATAATGGGTGTGAGAGGAACAGGGGCTAGGATGGGGGAATATTGGAACTGAGACATGGATTAGGGGAGCTTAGTATAGTGCTGGAAGACCTTGTGGTAAACTTGGTTCTTATGAGAGAAGGGAGTAGAAAAATGAATACAGAAATAAATCTGGTAACCACTTAGAGACATGAAGTGGAATCAGAAAAGAAAGTAGAAAGGACAGAGTATGGAGTGGAGAAACTAAGGGAGCAATGAGGAGGAAGGTGCCCTGTCAAAACAGAAGAATGTGAAGCACCGGATGAGGGATCAGAAGCTGCCTCCTCTTCTGTCCTCTCTGTATCCCTCCTTCAGCCCAGGAACACAGATTTGAATGTTCTAAAATGCATATATTCACACTTGCCAAATTTGTTTTTTTATGTTATGGTTATACAAGTGTGTTCATTTAAAAAACAAGAGGGTTGGAGTGTAGCTCAGTGTAGCATGCTTGCCTAGCATAATTGAAGCCCTGGGTTTCATCCCCCAGAACAACACCACCAAAAATGCCAAAATAATGTTAATAAAGTGATCTCCCATGTAGGAACTATCTAGTTATAATTTTGAGCATGATCAGAACCATAGACTTCTCTTGTAGATCACAAACTATTTGATGATGAGAATGAATATGATAAGAATTAGTATTTTTAGATTACTCAAGTTCATGGTAGATTGTCCCTAGGACAGAGCTAATCCTTTAGAAGTCGACAACAGCGTTTGATGCCATGCTGAAAGGCCTGTATGAATTTGTCATTGCGGAGGGTAAAGATGACAGGGTTCAGGAAAGGGGTCACCACAGACACCAGCAGTGATGCCACCCTGTTGTACTCAGCCGCCTGCGTTTGCTTGGGTTTCACATAGAGGAACAAGCAGCTGCCATAGCCAATCACAACATAGGTGAAGTGGGAGGCACAGGTGGAGAAGGCTTTCCTCCGGCCCGAGGCTGAGGGGATCTTGAGGATGGTGGAGATGATGTAGGTGTAGGAGATAATAGTAGGGATCATAGAACCAATGATAATAAAAACAGCCATCAAAAAAAGAATAAATTCCGTGAAAAGAGTATCATCACAGGACAGTTTGAGCAATTGTCCTCGGTCACAGTAAAAATGGTCTAGCAGATTTGATTCACAGAAAGTAAGCTGGAATGTGGCATAAACTGGCCAAATTTGAAAAAGGAATCCAAATACCCATGACACAATTACCATCCAGAAACAGGTACGGCTATTCATGATGATATTGTACCTCAAAGGGTTACAGACAGCCACATAACGGTCCACAGCCATCACTCCTATTAATGCCAACTCTGAGCTTCCCAAAGAAAGGTACAAATATAATTGTACACAACATGCAGTCAAAGATATTATCTGAGTCTTTAGGAGTAGCAGTCCTTGGAGCATAAAAGGAACAGCAGTGGATGTGATCAGGATCTCCAGGACAGAGAGGTGGCCAAGGAAGAAATACATGGGGGATTGAAGATGTTTGTTGACATAGATGGTGATGATGATGACCGTGTTTCCCATTATTGTCACTGAGTAGAAGAAGAAGAAGGTAGCAAAAAGAATATAGTGTAGTTCTTCAGAGCCAGGGAATCCTAAGAGAAAAAACTCAGTAGCACTCGAGTAATTCCCCAACATTTAGTTTTGAGCACTTCTTCTTTATGCAATCTAGAGAACAAAAGATAGATAATGCTGCTTCTTATCTCAAATACAGAATTAAATCCTATTATTCTCATCAAAATGGACGGGACAGGAAGACATGATGATAAGTGAAATAAGGCAGCACAGAAAGACAAGTACCATAAGTTTTCTCTCATACATGAAGCTAAAAGAAGTCAACCTGAAAGTAAAATAGTGAATGCGAGAGCTTGGGGAGTGTTGGAAAAGAGGTGATTGGATTAGATCAGTGCATGCTGTATGCATGAACGGAAATATCATGTCAAACTTCATGAGTGTGTTCACATAATGCATTAATAAAAAATAAAAAAGAAGGAGAAACTTCCAGGTAGAGAAAATATTCTCCTGTTGATCAGGAAGATACTCACCTCCAGAGAAAAGGAGTGAACTGAAGAGTTGTATACTCTGCAGAACTCAGACCAGGCTATCTTCTGCCTTGCTTCCTTTACTCTCAGTGAAATAGAAAATGTTTTCACACTAGCATTTAGAAAAAAATCCAGAAAGCATAGTCCTTCTTTCCCTCTGCAGTGTGTCCCTAAGGAAAGCTCTTCACTGAGGAAAATCAGCTCACTGAAACCCTAGGGATGGAGTCCTGGGACAGCTAGAGAAACTTTCAGCCCTTTTCTCCTGAGGCTAATCAAGTTTTGAAACTGTTAGAAGTTTTGGGTCATGGGCAAGATGGAAAACTACCTCATGGAGAGTTTTTCAACGTCCAGGATGCCTTCCTCCCAGGCTTCAAGTCCTGGAGTCAGTCTCTGCTCTCATGGTTACCTGAAGGACTGACATAACCTGCTTGTGGCACACATTGCCCAAGAAAGTTGTAAAGCTAAGTAGAATCCTGAAGTAACTCAGTGCAAAACTTCACTATTGAGACTAAACAGGTTGTCCAAAGCCTCAGAAAAAGTTGGGAAAATTTCTTAGGGAAACTACAGAATTCAAAATACACTAAAAAACTTAGAAAATCATACACATGTTTAGGAGAAGATGCATGCTCAGGAAAGACCTGAAAAGATTCTTATTCTTTACCTCTGACTGATATCTGGTTTCAGTGCAAGCTTGGCTAAGTGTTGGAGAAGTCTTCAGAATTAATCTGCAAAGGTAAGGAGAAATGTTTGGATTGTTTTTGGTTTATTTTCTTATTATAATTTTTCAATTAATTTTGGGGGTTTCATTTTTGGGTTTTTACTCCTGGCACTCAAAAAAAAAATACCAATCAAAACATTAGCTGGACACAACCTAATAGAACAGAGATTTCAATGACCATTAATGATCAGAAATTTAGTCTTTGTATCAGTAGTATGGAAAAGTCACTAAACAAACAGATGCCTATAGCTGTCAGCAAACCAAACCAAACAACAAAAATACAAAATAAAATACCTTAAGAAAGGGAGAATTTGGTTTCCAGAGTTATAACACAATACTGCCTGAAGGTCTAGTTTTTTACAACAATAGAATCACAATGGACAAGTATAGTCCATTCAAAAGAACAAAATAAATGGACAGAAACTATCTCTAGGATGGCTAGACATTATGTTGTCTAAGCAAAGACTTTAAAACATTATCTAGAATATATTCCAAGAGTATAGGTAAGCATGGTTCAAGAACTAAAAGAAATCAGGAAAATAATGTCTGAACAAATTAGAATGTCAATTGTAAAAATGGAAACACACACACACACACACACACAATAGAAAAAAAGTGCAAATGAAATAGAAAATTTACCAGAGGTTCAACAAGCTAGCAGAAGAAGTAACTGGTGAAATAGAAGATAGAACCATTGAAGTTATCCAGTTTGAGGAACAGAAAGAAAAAGGATGAGGAAATGAAGCAAGACCTAAGTGGCCTTTAGGAAACTATCAGCATTTCATCCTGCATATATGGGAATCCCAGGAGGAAAACACAGAGAAATGAGCAATAAAGATTATTTAAGAATTAATGCTTTAAAACTTTCTTAATTTTTTACAAGAATCTACACACTGAAGAAACTCCATGATCTCAAACTGGATAAACTTAGTGAGAGCTACACCAATTATAATCAGTTAAAAGAGCTTGTCACATACAGGGAATCTTCATAGGATCAGTGTTCAATTTTTTATAAAAAACATCTAGGCCAGAAAGCATTAAGGTGGCATAAAGTGCTGAAAGAAACAGAAATGTCAACCAAGAGTTCTGTAGCCAGAAAAGCTCCCCTTCAGAAAAGAGGAAGGTATTAACACCTTATAAAATAAATGAAAGCTAATGGAGTTTTGTTGTTGTTCTTGCTATTTTTGTTTGTTTGTATTAAAATCAATAGACCTGCTCTAAATGAAATGCTAAAATGAATCCTTCCAGTTGAAATGAAAGGACACTAGAATAAACTTCAAGCCACATTAATATATAAAGATCTCTGCGAAAGATATCCACATGGGCAAATATGAAAGCCAGTTTCATTGTGGTTTTGTTTTTGGCCTTTGAAAAATTTTTCTGTATAATTTAAAAATCAAGTGCATTAAATTATAAATCTATTTATTGAGTGCATGACATATGTATTATCTTTGATGACAATAGTAACATAAAAGAGGGTGATGGAGCTATGCATACCAGAGTTTTACATACTATTGAAGTTATTTGGTACCACCTTAAACCATATTGTTATAAATTTTGTATGTAAAACACAATATCTGTTTTAGACATCTTTTTCACTGATGTGAATAAAAGATCCAACCAGAACAACTATATTGGAGGAAAAGTTTATTTATGCGCACACAGTTTCAGAGGTCTCAATACATACACAGCTGGCTCCATTCCTGAGGGCTCAAGGTGAGGCTGAACATCATTAAACTTTCAATCAAAAGGCAGAGTTTGGCAGAATGATTTAACAAGGAAGAGTCAACTGCATGCTGTTTACAAGAGACTCAATTTATATCCAAAGAGACAAAAGGTTGAAAGTGAACATAAGGGAAAAGATATTCCATGCATGTATTAACTAAAAGAGAGCTAGAGTGGCTACACTAGTATAGGAAAAAAAATAAAATAAAATGCAGACTTTAAATAAAAAAATTACATAGATAATGAAGGACATCATATATTAATAAAAAGGTCAATCCTGCAAGAAAATGTAACTATTATAAAAATATAGATACTAAAACAACAGAGTCTCAAAATATATGAAGAAAATACCGATGGAATTACAGGGAAAAATAAACATTCTACAATAATAGTTAAAGATTTTAGGACCTACTTTCAATAATAGAATATCTAGGCAGAAGATGACTAAGAAAATATATGACTTGAACAACAGTATAAATTAATTAGCCCTGATAAATGTAGTTTACCTAATTAATACAGAATAAACATTCTTCTGATATGCACATGGAATGTTCTCCAGGATAGAACTTGTTATGCCACCAAACAACTCAAGTTAAAAAAATTATTGCCAACCATAATGAATGACACTAAATATCTATTACTGAAGTTAAATGGGAAAAATCATAAATATATAGACATCACCTAGCACACTCTCAAACCATTAATAAGGTAAAGAAGAAATCAGGAAATAATTAGAGCTAACTACAAATAAAAACTCAACATACCCAAATTTATAAAGATGAAGGCAGTGCTCAAAGGAACATTTATAGTCATAACACTTGAACTTAAAAAGTAGGAAGATCTCAAAGCAATAACCTAAACTTACACATTAAGGAACTAGAAAAAGAAGAGCAGCCCAAACTCAAAGCAGAAGGAAAAAAATAATCAAAATTAGAGCAGAGATCAAAGAAATAGAGAATAGAAAAATAAGCAGATAGAATTAATGAAGCCAAAATTGGTTCTTAGAAAGAGTAACAAAACTGACAAACCTTTATATATACTAACAAAAGAAGAAAGACAACTCAAAATTATCTATAATCAAAAATGAAAAGAGTAGAGATTACAATTGATTTTTTAGAAATAAAAATATTATAATATTCTGAACAATTGTATGCCAACAAATTAGATAACACACTTGAAATTGGTAAATTCCTAGAAATACACAACCTACTGAATCATATTGAAATAGAAAATTTGAACCAACCTATTGAAAGGAAAGTGAGGAACCCAGAGAAGACAAGCGAGTGAGAAATGAAAGACAGAGACCCATCAGAGATACACACGAGAGTTTATTTGTCAGAGTTGACAAATAAAGGCCATCTCTCCAGAGAGAGTCAACACATATTTGAGTTCTGGGACTTTTATGGGGCAAGCTCAGGGATTAAAGCCAGGTGGGTCCTAATGCTGGTAGTTAAGGGTAGGGTTGGTATGAGGGAGTGGTGAGCCTTTCTCAGAAAGGCCTGGGGGTGGTAAAGTTAAACTTTTTCTTAAAAATGGCAGTTGTCTGTTTTTTAAAAAATTTATATATGACAGCAGAGTGCATTACAATTCTTATTACGCATATAGAGCACAATTTTTCATATATCTGGATGTATACAAAGTATATTCACACCAATTCATGTCCTCATACATGATCATCACATTCCACCATCATTTCTAACCCCATGGTCCCTTCCTTCCCTCCAACCCCTCTGCCATATCTAGAGTTCGTCTTGAGTTCCAAAGGAGACAATAGTCCCATTAATAAAAAATAAGTTAAAAAAAAAATGGTGACTGCACTTAAGATGGCCATCCAGAGGCTAAGCAAGAAACTTAGACCTATGACAAGAGATTAAATTTGTAGCAAAAACTCCGCTTCGGAACTGCTTTACTTCAATGGTGAATTCTACCAAATATTTGAAAGAAAATTAATACCAATCCTTCTCAAAATCTTCAAAAAACAGATAAAAAAGAAACTTGTAATTCTATGAAGTCAGCAGTATCTTGATACCAAAGCCATATAACATCATATGAAATTTACAGATCAATATTCCTTATGAAATTGTCAAAATTCATAACAAAATACACATGGTATGAGTTTAGAGCTTATTAAAAAGAATATATTTCATGACCATGTGGGATTTGGCCCAGAAAAAAACAAGAGTGGTTTAATATAAGAAAACCAGTTGATATAATATACCACATTAATAGAATAAAGGAGGTCAAAAATCCCACACGATTATCTCCATGGATACTGAAAATGTAATTAACAAAACATAACTTTTATTCGTGATAAAAATGCTCAGAAAACTAGAAATAGAAGGGAAGTTCCTCAATATAGTAAAAGACATATATAGAATACTCAGCTAACATTATATGCAATGTCAAAAAACTGAAAGTTTTCCCATTAATATCAGGAATAAGATAAGAATGACCACTTTTATCACTGAGATACAATTCAAAATTACTGGAAGTTCTAGTCAGAGCAATTAGGCAAAATGAAAAGAAAAAATAGAGGGAAGAGAGAAAGGAAAGAAAAGAAGGAAGGAAGGAAGGAAGGAAGGAAAAATAAAGTCATTAAAATGCAAATATAAAGAAGCAAAATTCTCTGTTCAGAGAGGACATATTTGCATATACAGAAGATCCCTAAGAATCTACAAGCCAACTACTAGGACTAATAACTGAATTCTGCAGTTTCAGGGTACAAGCCCCAACACAATGAAAGTCTATTGTTGGTATCAATAATCAGCAATTCATAAAGGAACTTAAGAAAAAAATTCCATCTACAATAACTATAAGGTCAGGCAGCGGCAACCAAAAGGAGGCAGATTTAAAATGCTGCTGAAGGAGGCCTTACTGAGATTTGCCCTCAGGCAGAGCTCTCAGAGCAGCAGAGTGGGTCTAAGAAGTAGCGTGCCAGGGCTGGACCAGACTGGGAATTTTTTTGGTTCTTTTGCGTGTGGGTGGGTTGCTTAATCATCTCAAACCGACCTAAGAACCCCACCTTTTTGATGATATAGGGCATCGAATTTCATCTGGCTACTTCTTGCTGGCTAGGGGCGCTGGGGGGAGTGGGTGGTTTGATGTTGGTTAGGTGAGGATGAGACTGTAGGGGTGTAGAAGCATCTGGTTGTAGGTCACTCTGGCATTCACCCACAAAGTTTTGGGCGAACCTGAGGAGGCAGAGAGCAATCATTAATAGAAGCCCTATGACTAATATAGGAGTGAGAATGGGAGTTAGTCATGTAATGAGGGTTGAGTTTAGTCAGCCTGGCCAAGGGCCATTTGATTGTTGCTATTTAAGAATAGACAGCTTCCTCCTTTGTCTGCCATCAGGAGATTGAGGGCTTGATGGTTCTGTAGTGAAACTTGGGCAATAGATGTTTGCCTTTGTTGGGAAGCCAGAGAGGTGGCTGATGCCTCTACCGCTTCCTGAAGTTGTTGTTCAAGCTTCTGAGTTGCAGTTACTGCATAACCAAGTCCCCAGTCCAGAGGCAGCGAGTGAGGAGGTCAGGGAGAGTCCAACTACTACTGGTAGAAAGACAGCCCATCTTGTCCTGGAAATGGAGATAGTAACAAGCCATGTTAATTCAGCCTCACTGTACAGAGTTAATGAGGGACCAAGATGGAAGGAACACAAAAAGCAAAGAGCATGTTGAGGCTTAGATTTTTTGTTAGGGTAACATTGCACCAGAAAAAGAACCCCGGTGGAGCAAAGGTTGGGGAAGAAATCGAATAATCTGATCACAGGGTGCCGAACCAGAGGAAGTGTAGCAGCAGGGGAAATTTTCTGATGAGTTACGAAAAAGAGGTACTTCCTCAAAAGCTGGAGAGGGGGTTCTTGGATCTAGTTGAGGTATTGAGAGGAAGATCAATGGGAATAGCAGTTTACGGAATACAATCCAAACCTATGCAGAGGAAACAGTCTGAAATTGAACCCAGGGCCTCACACATGCTAGGAAAGTGCTCTACCACTGAGCCACAACCCCAGCCCTGGTTATATGAATTTGAGGGAACACTTGTAGATAAGTTCTCCATACTCTGATAGAGGCTGAGGGGTGCTTGGCAAAACCCCACGAATAAAATTTACCATCAACACTAGAAGCCCATTTCAGGTCTCATGGGTCCCAAATAGTTTCTCTTAGCCACGCCTATCTAGGAAGCATTTCTTGCATGAATTACAAGGGCACCCGCCACAGGTGTTAGGCTAGTGCTTACAAGATTCCTTGGTTTGGTCTGATATGAAATATAGCATTGCTGCACATAGGTGGGCCAATGTGGCTTGGTTGAATCCAGTAATGTTAGGGGTGACTGCCCAATTGCAGCCAGTGGAAGGGCAATCACCTTGACCCATAAACTGAGAGCGGGTGGTGCCATCCTGCTGCCATGTCGTTTGGATGAGAAAGCACCATCTATGGGTTGGGAGAGAAGTTTGAGAGAGATTAATGATTAGTAAAAGAAGAGGGTTGGCGAGAAAGCTTGAGTTTGGTCCAGAGCAGTCCCCAGGCAGAAGTCTAGGACTGGACATTTGGAACAGACGCCTTTTTAGGGTAAGAGACATGGTACCAGGGGGAGTGGCCCAAAATCTTGGCCACCGTTGGAGTAGTAAGTATGACTGTATGGGGTTCTGTCCAGCAAGGTTCCAATGATTGAGGATGCAGCTCTCAAAGTAAGACTGCGTCACCCAGTTGAAGGGGGTATGATTCAGTTTGTGGTTGTTCTGGGAATGAAGTAACAGATGGCACAGGAAGACACCGGTCTGCATTTTCCTTAGGAGTTTGTGTAGAAGTGTGAGCTAGGGCATGTAGGACACAAGGGGAGAAGGAGTGACTGGAAAGCTGTGGTTGATTAAGAAAGGGAACCCATAGAGTAGCTCAAAGGGGCTAAGGCCTGAGGGGGCTGTAGGGGCTGCCCAAATTCGGGTGAGGGCCAACAGCAGGAGATTGGGCCAGGACAGCCTGAGTTCAATAGCAAGTTTAATGAGATGATTTTTGAGAATGCCATTAACCCTCTCAACCTTACTTGGGGATTGGGGTCGGTAGGGGATGTAGAGCCTCCAAATGATGTTGAGGCCTTTGGAGACTAGTTGAACAACCTGAGAAGTGAAGGCCTGATGGTTGCCTGACTGGATGGAGGAAGGAAGTCCAACCTGGAAATGATCTGCTCAATGAGGATGGAGGCGATGGTGTCAGCAGTTTCCCTGGAGGTAGGGAAGGCTTCTATCCAACTGTAGGAGAGTGCTATCCCCCAAGTCACAAGCAGTTAGTCCCCACCTCTTTGGGCAAGCCTTGGCACAGGATCTATCTTGGGGTAGGACTGTCCATGTCAGCTGTTGAGACCTAAAGGATGTAGGGTCTTCCCATGTGAAGGCAAAGTGGTAATAAGAGTCAGGATGGAGGGGCACTGTAAAAAAGGCATCTTTAAACCAGGTCAGTAAAGTGAGTGGTCGAAGTGGGGATATGAGAAAGAAGAGTGTAAGGGTTGGGAACCACCAGGTGGATGGGAATAACGGCTTAATTAATTAGGCAGAGGACCTGGACTAAGTGATAGGCACCCGAGGGTTTGCATACTGGCAATATGGGAGGGTTGCAGAGGGAGTCAGTAGGGATGAGGAGTCTCTGGGCAAGTAATTGGTATATGATGGGTTTAAGTCCCTCCCTGTGGGTTTTGGAGGTGGGAAATTTGGGATGCAAAGGAAATTTAGATTGGGGCTTCAGCTGGATACGGACTGGTTTGTGGTGGGAGGCTATAACCAGCTTGGAGATGTCCCAGATCTGGGAATTGACTAGGTCAGGGGGCAATGGCACAGTAGGTACTGTCAGGTTATTAGAGAGGGTAAGGATTAAAGGCAGAAAAAGATGGGTGGTAGTATTCTTGGGGAGTAGTTGGAAGGTAGCTCCTAGTAGTTGGAGAATATCTCTGCCTAGGAGAGAAACTGGACAAGGTGGAATGACCAGGAAAGAGTGTGTGAAAGGGTGTCCCTCCAAGGCACAGGCCAGCTTATCAGTTTGATTTGGGGAGGAGGGTTTGCCATCAATCCCCATAACTAAGACCTGGGAAGAAAACAGAGGCTCAGAGTGGGAAGGCAAGACAGAATAGGTAGCCCCCATGTCCACAAGGAAGGTTATGGACTTACCTACTCCTGGAGCGTTACCCTGGGCTCGGTGAGGGTGATGGGGATCCTCAAGTCCAGGCTTCTTCAGTCTTCTACGAGCCCCAATAGTTCAAGAGAAGGGACCGCCTGGCTGGTCATACCCCTGAGTGGAGTTGCTGAGAAAGGACCAGCTATGGTCCTTTCCAGTCACTCTTCCAATGTTCTGTCTGCTTACATGTGGGGCATGGCCTGGAAGGGGGGTGCTGTGGGCTTGGGCATGGGCAAGCCTAGTGACCTTTACATCCACATTTGCAGCAAGCCCCTTGTGGAGAGAAATGCTGGTTCCCCCAGGAAGATCTCACTGGAGCCGTAGGCCTCAGGGCGGCTGCCAAGGCCTGGGTTTGGAGTGTTACCTTTTTCTGTAACTGAGTCTGCTTTAAAGGCCATTTTCACCAGACCTCAGATAGGGTCTGAGAGCCCTCCTCAGCTCATTTGAGCTTTGGGTTAGCTGGTAAGAGGGCCTGGTGGGACGGGATGTGGAAACTGACAAGAGAAGAGAGGAGTGAATAGGTGGAAGAATCCATTGCAGGTGATGGGAGAGGGAAGGGTTTATCAGTACAAGAGGTGGACAGAGGAATCATGGCTGCAGGAGAGGAGGAGGGGGAGGGGAGGGTGTAGATATGGGAGGGGAGGAGGGAGAGCATTGCCTCAGTAGGGAGGGGGAAGACAGGAAGGTGGGGCTGAGAGCAGCTCAGGTGGATCTGAGAATGAAGAGGGAGAAATACAAGAACGATGGGAAAGGGGTTCCCTAGCAAGGGAAACTTTAGCAGTAGAACAGGTAGAGTAGAGGGGAGGATGGGAGCAGACCTCAAAAAGCCTGAATGTGCCTCCAGATGGGGACTTCTGCCCACTTCCCTATCCAGCAACAGAAATTGTTCAATTCAGTGAGGGTTGAAAATCATAAGTTCCTTCTGGGGGCCAGTGTGACCCATTGTCTAAGTCACACTGGGGCCAGGCCACAATGGAGTAAAAGACCAGGTGGTTTGGCTTAGGACTGAGTCCTAACTTGGCAAAATTTCTATATAGACACCCAAAGGATTTTGGTGTCTAAGGAGGACTTGGTGTTTCCCATGACCTTCCGGCACCCTCAGGAGTGGGTGGGAGCAGAAAAAGGCATCCCAAATTCTGATCGCACTCACCCAAGGAATGGATAAATGCCGAGCAGGGGTTGAGGTGTCCCTGCAACCCACTGGGGGCCCAAATGGATTGGAATGGCTCACACAAGGACTGGGACATCTCCACAGTTCCCAGGGCCTTGAACGGAATGGGCGGGGGTCTATGGCACTCGAGTGACTTATGGATAGAACCCCCGGTCGGAAAGGGGGTCAGAGGAAACAAGGGAACTTACCCCACTCCTTAGGAATTTCCTGGTTCATTTGAAGAGGAGGGTGGACCTCTACCCCAGATGTAAGATATGGAAGAGGCCCGAAAAGCCCTCCTGGGTTTCAGCACCAGATGTAAGGTCAGGCAGTGGTAATCAAAAGGAAGCAGATTTAAAAAGACCACTGACCGGGGCTTTATTGAGATTTTGCTCAGAACTCTCAGACCAGCAGAGTGGGTCTACGAAGAAGCGTACTGGGACTGGACCAGACTAGAATTTTTACTGGGCTTAGGGCAGGAAGGGAGGGTTAGGGACAGGAAAAGGGGTTTTTAGAGTCCCTTATCCTATTGGGGTTGGTTGTGGAAGCTGGCTAAGATCCAGGATTGGCCAGGAGACCCTGCTGAATGTCAGGCAGTTCCATGGGTACCTGATTGGTGGTTCTTTCATGTGCACGCAGCCGGATTGCTTAACACCTCAAACTGACCTAACAATAACAACCAAAATAAATGCCTTAGAATAAAATTAACCAAGGAGGTAAACAATTACACACTGAAAACTATAAAAATTGATGAAAGAAATTAAAGCAGTCTATTGTATAAATGAGCCAGAGAAATGGCCTTTTGTATATTGGCCCTAATTTCCTTATTTATTCACTACAAATTGAGACTTGTTAATCCAAAAGTCTGCTGGCACCAAATTGTTTTTTACCTAGCTAGTTATTTTAAAAAGCCTATCTTAGTGCATTTCTTTAAGAATAGAGGTTTATTTAGATTGCAGTTCTGGAGCCTTCTGGTGAGTGCATTCTTGCTGCAAGATAACAAGCAGAAAGCATGGCATGGTGAGACAGAGTAGGCATCATACTCTTAGTTTCATGTTCTCTTCTTCTAAAATCACTAATGCCATTATGAGGTCTCCACCCTCATGACCATATCAACTCCCAATTACCTTCCAAAGACTCCACCTCCAAATATCATTAGCATTTGAATTTGAGAATTAAGTTTCCAACACACAAACTTTTAGAGGACACATTCAAACCATATCATTCTTCCCTAGTCCTGAAAAATGATATTCTTCTCACTTGCAGTGTACATTTCATTATTGTAGCCTCAAAGTCTTAACTCCTTCCTGCACCAACTCAAAGACCAGAGTCTCATCTGAATCAGATATGGATGAGACTCAAGGTATGATTCATCCTGAGGTAAATTTCCTTCAGCTCTGAGCTTCTGAACTCACAATAAGTTATTTATATCCAAATTAAAATAGTGGAACCACCATAGGATGGACATTCCTTCTCCAAAAAGGAGAAATAGGCAAGAAAAAGGAGGAATAGTCCAAAACCCAACAGAGAAAAAAATATTGTTTTAAAGCTGAAGAATAATCATCCCTGACTCTATGCTTTGCTTCTGGTGCACATTGGTTTAGGGGTTGGGCCCACAAACACTCAGGCAACCCTGCCTCCATGGCTTTGGTGGGCTCAGATTATACTTCACCTCTCTCAGGCTAGCTTTGCATATTGGTAGCTATATAGTTCTGGGTACTTGGCAGCAACCCTGCTTCCATAGTCTTACTAGGCATTTCCCTATTGGGGACTCTTTTTGATGGCTACAGCTCCATCCAACATTTTCCCACAGCATACCCCAGGTGGGAACTCCAGGGGGACCACTGAAACAAGTCTGCCTGGGCCCTCAGACCATCCTCAAGATCTCTTGAATTCTAGATTTGAAAGCCATGATTATATAGCTTTTTCATTCTATAGGCTTGCAGAGTTAATGCCACATGGATGCCACCAAGTTTTAATATTTATGCCCTCTGAAGCAACAGGCCTAGCTGCAGGTGGAACAGTTGAGGAATGCTGTACCAGAATGTAGGGAGAAGACTCTAGATAGTACTGAGCATTAGCCTGTGAAGGGTGCGTTGGGCTGTCTCCTGAAACACTTCTGTCCTTCTGGAGCTCTGGTCCTAGGAGAGGAAAGGTTGCTTCAGAGATTTTCTGTGGGAAAAAACGTATACACATGCATTTTTGGTGGGAGTACAAATTAATGCAACCACTCTGGAAATGCTTTCAGCATCTTTCTTCCATCATTGTCTTGATGATCCCTTTTAACTATACTAATCTCCTTAGCAGAAATCACTTGGTCACACCCTTATTTTCTTCTCCTAAAATGTTCTTTCATTCTCTAGTATATATCCACGTTGAGAAATTTTCAAATCTTTCTGCTGTTTCCTTTTTAATTGTAAATTCTGCCTTTAAAGCATCTCTTTTCCCTCTATTTCACTGTTAGTAGTTAAAAGTGGCCACTGACATCCTGAATGTTTTGCTGCTTAAAAATTTCTTCCGCCCAATATCCTCATTTATTGCTCTTAAGGTCTGAATTCTGTAAAGTCTTAGGGCATGGACAAGGGAGGTCTTTACTTCAGGTTCCAGTACATTGTCCTTTAGTTCCATTTGAGACCTCATCATAATGGCCTTTACTGTCCACATTTCTATCAATATTCTGGTTGTGATCATTTAGGTAATCTGAGAAGTTCTAGATTTTTCCTAGGTTTTTCTTTCTCTGAGACCTCATACACCTTTAATGCTGTGTTTGTGGCAATTCACTTCAAAACTGTTCTAGCCTCCTCCCATTACCCAGTTCCAAAGCCACTTCCTGTTTCCATAGTGTTACTAGGCATTTCCCTACTGGGGACTCTTTGGTGGCTACAGCTCCATCCAGCATTTTCCCACAGCATACCCCAGGTGGGAACTCCCGGGGGACCACATTTTTAGGTATTTGTATAGTAACAATCTCACTTCTTGGTACCAATTTCCTGTCTTAGTCCATTTTCTGTTGTGATTATAAAATGCCTGAGTTTGGGAAATATATAAAACATATTTGCCTCATAGTTCTGGAGATGGGGAGGTGACAGAGCATGGTGCTAGCATCTGCTTGGTGTATGGTGAGGGCCTTCTTATTGTATCATAACATACAGATGGCATCCCATGATGAGGCAGAGCAAGCATTCCAAATTAGATCTCTCTTCCTTATCTTATAAAGCCACTAATGCCATCATGGAGGTTCCACCCTTATCACCTCATCTAATCCTAATTAAGTCCTAAGTCCCAAAGACCCCCACCTATAAATACTGTTATTATTTTTTTCTTTTGATATAGGCAATTGAACTCGGGGGCACTCTACCACTGAGATATATCTCCAAACTTTTTTATTTTTATTTTAATACAGGGTATCACTAAGTTTATGAGCACCTCACTAAATTGCTGAAGTTGGACTCTAATTTGTGATCCTCCTGCCTCAGTTTCCTGAGTTGCTGGGATTACAGGTGTGTACCACATGTAAAGGAATGAAACTTGATGCCAATCTTTCACCTTGCACGAAAGTGAACTCAAAGTAGGTTAAAGACCTAGGAATCAGATCAGAAACTTTGCAACTGCTAGAAGAAAATGTAGGTCCAACACTACAACATAATGGCACAGGTGTTGACTTTTATTTTTTTTAAGAAGTATACACTAAAGTGCAAGAAATACACCAAGAATCAATATGTGCAATGGCATCAAATTACAAAGCTTCTACACAGCAAAGGAAACAACAGCAAGAAAAGAGAGCTTATAGAATGGGAGAAGATCTTTGTCACCTGCTCCTCAGATAGGGGAGTGATATCCAGAATATATAAAAAAACTCAAAAAAACTTAACATCCACCCAAATAAATAACTGCATTAATAAATGGGAAAAGAACTAAACAGACATTTCTTAAAAGAAGAATTATAAATGTGTTAAATAAATATGTGAAAAAATGTTCAACATCTCTAGCAGTCAGGGGAATGCAAATCGAAACTACACAGAGTTTTTTTTCTCACTCCAAAGGAAATTAGTAAGATTATGAATAATAATAACTGTTGTCAAGGATGTGGGGAAAAAGGTATACACATGCATTTTTGGTGGAAGTACAAATTAATGCAACCACTCTGGAAAGAAGTATGGAGATTCTTAAAAAAACAAGGAGTAGAACCACTATATTATCCAGCTATCCCACTCCTCAGAATATATGTAGAAGATCTAAAATCAATGAACTATAGGGACATCAATGTTTATAGCAGCCACATCAATGTTTATAGCAGCACAAAAGCCAAGCTATGGAACCAATCTAGGTGCCAATAAACAAATAAATGTATTAAGAAAATATAGTATATACACATTATATATATATATATATATATATATATATATATATATATATATATA
>NW_026000164.1:9800512-9918862 GCF_001458135.2 Marmota marmota marmota | reverse complement strand
ATATATATATATATACATACACACACAATGAGGTGTCTATACATAATATGATATACATCCATAAAAACTTTTGTTTTTTCTTATATCTATAATTCCAATTTATTCTATTTCTATGTTCTTTAAAAATGTTTAACCATTAAAAGTTTTTACAAACATTATTTCATCATAATGTATTACTTTTTGCTTTTTTTCTATTGTATGTGATTTTGTGTATATGTACATAGGTATGTGTGTGTGTGTGTGTGTGTGTGTGTGTGTGTATACTAACTGCTTAAATAAGATTTTAAAAGTGTATGTATGTTATTATAATTTTACCTCCATATTAATTGCTTACTTTAACACTTGTTTACTATTTAGCGCTGATTTGTCTTAGGTGGGGTTCAAGTATACATGGGTTCAAGTTGATTAGATCTATGGCTGCTGATCTGCTCATATCTTGGCCCCTCTTTCCTCCGCTTTTCATTCTTTTCCCCTACTAAGTCAATTTTTCCTATTCCTACTTCCTTTCTTTGTTTATTTTGTTGCTCTCAGTTAATCTTTTTTTCTTCTTTATAGTCAACATCTGCTACCTACCTCTTCCTTCTCCTCTGATCACTTTAAAAAAAACATTTCAAACTTTTCTCCAATGTTCCCACCCTATCTTTTCTTTACTTAAGAAACTGTGATCCCACTGAACAATAGAGTTAGGTAGTTGATGCAATTCATACTCCATCCATGTTGAGTTGATTATTAATACAGTGCATGACATAGTAGACCCTTGATGTTGAAGGCTGGATCTAGTTCAAAGTTTTGTATTACTGGTACTAACATTAATCATTGGCCCCACCATTCCTATATAGGTGGCAATTAATTAATTAATTAATTAATGTTACAGATGTCAAAGTAGTCTCTGGCATTTATCTTTATATGTCAGTTACTAACATTGGTACTACTCCTAGTTTGCTGCTCCAAGAGGGAATGGAAAGTGACTGGGACACTTCAAGCCTACAGAGAAGAGACCATGATGCTGAAGAATTCTCACAATTTAGCCAAACAATAATAAATCTCACCCACACAAGATTTAACTCCATATGAACCTAACATAATTTCAACTCATAGAAGGGGGAGATGAAATCCTCAAACAAACAAACAAACAAACAAAAAAACAAAAACAGAATCCAAGGAGGAATAACCAGAACGAATGACCTAAAGTTCCCCTCACCTTGACATCTATACATACATAAAAAACAGAGAAATCTCAGAATTAAAAAAAAAATTAAAAATTACACATGTAAGGACATGTATTTTAAAGAGAAAGGGGAATCCATTCAATTGATGCAGAAGTCCAGGATCTCTGAAAATATCTCCCCCCAAAATTCAAAACACAGACTCCAACAGATAGAGAAGTGAATGACTTTCCAGAAAAAGGTTATAAAATTAATTATTAACAAGATCAATGAACTAAAGGAAGACCTAAGAAATAAGAGAACCAATGCAGGAGATGAATACCACTTAAATAAAGAAATAGAAATCGTGAAGAGAAGCCAATCAGAGCCCAAATGAATGACACAATGAATCAAATTAAAAATTCACTTGGAAGCACCACCAACAGAATAGATTTTGCAGAAAATAAAACTTCAGCCTTCAAAGACAGAACATCAATTCTTAAAGATAGGATACATGAATTGAGTATATGGAATACAATAAAGGGGAAAATAGTAGAACATGATCAGAATATACAAGAAATATGGGACAACATCAAGAGACCAAACATAAGAATCACTGGGATAGAAGAGAACATGGAGATACAAGTTAAAGGCATTAAGAGCACTTTCAATGAGATTGTTGCATAAAACTTTCCCTATATCAGAAATGAGAAACATATACATACAAGAGACATACAGAACTCCAAACAGACCAGACCAAAAGAGAAGTTCTTCATGTCACATCATAATCAAAATGATTAATATAGAATATAAGGGAAGAATATTAAAAGCTACAGGACAGAAACATTAGGTTACATTTAGAGGTAAAACAATAAGGCTTAAATAAAGAAATAGAAATAGTGATTTATCAACACAGACACTAAAAGGAGGGCCTGGGATGAGATATTTCAAGCTCTAAGAGAAAACAACTGCCAATCAAGAATGCTATACTGAGAAAACTTTAAGTTTATAAACTAAGAATACATGACAACAAAGCCAGCACTACAAAGAATCATCAAATACAAAATACATGCAGAAGACCCCCCAAAACAATACCCAAACTCACAAATAAGTGAAGTTCAATAGAAGATTAATAAGCTAAGTGAGAATCAAGACAGAATTACATATAACAAAAAAATCAAAGTGACAGCAAACCACAAACACATATCCATAGTAGAATGAATGAATATAAATGGTTTTAACTTTTCAATTAAAAGACATAGACTAACAGAATGGATCAAAAAACAAGGTCCAACTATATGCTGTTTGCAAGAGACTCATCTCATAGGCAAAGATGCTCACAAACTGAAGGTAAAATGATGGAAAAAAAGCATTCCATGAAAAATGGATTTCACCAACAAGCTGAAGTAGCTATCCTTGACAAAACTGATCTCAAGCCAAAATTAATCAGAAGAGACACAGAAGGCCATTATATCCTGATTAAGGGTAAAAAACATCAAGAATATATACCAATAGAAAATATATATGCCTCAAATGTCAATGCACCCAGTTACATTAAAATATACTCCTTTTATTATTTTTTACTCATTAAATCTCAAATAGATTCCCAACACAATACTACTGGATGATTTCAACATACCTTTATTATCAAAGCATATAGTCAATAAGGATATATCCAATCTAAATACTATTGTAAATCAAATGGGCCTAATAGAAATTACAGAATATATCACCCTCAAACTGCTGAATTCACTTTCTTCTAGAATACATCATATTCTAGGTCAAAATACAAGTTTTAGCAAATACACACACACATTATATATGATAGATGTGAGGACAGTACCTTTCCTAAAATATCATTTTTCTAAGAATAATACATAGAGATAATCATGTGCATATACAGAAAATTTCTTGTATGGTTATACTATAAACTTTAAATAAATTTATAGCTCTAGGAGACAGATCAGGAGGATCAAGCAGATAGAGCAGGTGTATTTACATTTTGCATTATATCCTCTTAAACAATTCTATTTTTAAAAATATGACCTGTGGTAATCTTATGATAAGTGAGTTATTTCTCAAAATATACAAGTAAATATTTTACATGAAATTTTGCCACTTTATTCAGCATTCCAGCCATTCCCACTTTTATGTAGTATTTTGTGTCACTCCCCAACGTTGGTTCTTCATTTTTTAACCCTTGGATTCAATCATCTCAGAGAGGTGGAAGACTTGAAGACTTGTGAGGAAAATGTATGGCTAAGTAGCTGCAGTTGGCATGCATGTGTGGAGGGATTGGAATGGGCTGGGTTAACAAATTGTGAAATTGGAGTAGTGGCAAATCCTCTCTATTTTTCATATACTGTGCATCATATAACTGCAGATTGAGGACATCTGATTAGAGAGTGAAGATATCGTGGGAAGATAGATTTTATAAAAGCTTGGAGATGCAGAGAGTTTTGAGAGAAATTCATATGGTAGCTTCTACATTTTCAATATTTGTCTTGAAGTCCCTAGTAGGGTACATCAGCTTGGGGTAGAAAGGTTATGTAGGGCTAAGTTGATTCAGGGCACACACACACAAAAAAACCAGATCAGATGGTTAACACTGCACAGCATGGGTGTTTGGTAGTAACTTAAAGCCTGAAAGAAGGCAAAGCCTGGGTATTGAGAAGTTCCTGACAAGGGAGATTTCAAGTTTGTTGATTAAACAACTTTTTAGTGTTCTTAAATTTGATTAGCCTCAGGAGAGAAGGTGAAAGTTTTGTTCAGTTTTTTTCCTTCACTACATCCCTAGTGTGTCTCTGAACTTGTGCAAATTGTTCCTCAGTGAATAGCTAACTGTCCTGGGAGACAGATAAGTGGAAGAAGAAGGAAGCAGAGAATAAGAGAGAGAGAAGGCTGAGCTCCTCCCAGCACTAGAATTTCTGGGCTTCTTCCCAAGCTCTGAGTGTGGGCAGGGGTCTTCACTATGAATGGAGATAGTAGCAGCTGCTCTTTCTCCTGACCACAGCTCTGTGCTAGCCAGGCAAGAGACAGTCTAAAGGAGATCTCTGGAGAGTTGTGGAACTTTACAGTTACGCCCCCTTCTCTGGAGGTAAGTGTTTTCCAGGGGTTCCTTCCTGTGAAATAGAGAGTTGGAGAACATCATCATGTAAGGACTGGGCTTGATGGTGTGCTAGAACAGACACCTGCAACCTGAAGAACGGATGAGGTAGCTGCATGCAGGGTGAGCTCTATGTCAACTCCTCCACAGCAGAGGGCAGGTCGCCCTTCTTTCTGCCTGGTATGGCAGACACAGTGCTCGCCTTTGCTTATGATCCTGCCCTCTCACTCTGCCTGATCTTCCTGTATCTGCTTTCCATTCTGTAGAGATCTCCACCAACAGAGAGTGCAGGTTGACTGGATAGTACTTTAGAGAGGAGTGAATGGGAAAATGCCAGTCAGGCTGGTTATCTCTGTTCATTCACTGATTTTTTAAATCTACTTTTTAATGTATTCATTTAAACTATTTATAGAGTTATTCTTGGCATTGGTGATGTAGGGAAGACAAAATGAATGACATAAGAACCTAAATTTGAGGTTAATTAAATTTGAGATTTTTGAGGCCAAACGTTTTCTCTGATAAGCGGATGCTAATCCATAATGGGTGAGAGGGAAAATGAAGGAACTTTGGATTGTGCAGAGGGGAGTGAGGTAGGGTAGGGGGTGTGGGATGGGAAGAACAGTGTAATGAGATGGAAATTATTATCCTATATACATGTATGATTACACTGCTGGTGTGACTGCACCATGTGCAGCCAGAGGAAGGAGAAGTTGTGCTCCAATTGTGTACAATGTGTCAAAATGCATTCTACTGACATGTATAGCTAATTAGAACAAATTAAAAAATAAAATAAAATTTTTAAAAATTTGGGATTTTGAATATAAATTAATAAACAAATCAAGTATATGATTTGAGATATGAATGAGAGCCAATAGTAAGAAAAATACAGTATAATAGAGGTTAGAGAGTGAAGGTGTGCTATGTCATTTTAGAGAGGATGAGAGGAGATGGCCTATGAGAGGAAGCTGTGCAAAGACCTGAACGAGGTGAGGGAAGGAGCCCAGGTATGCTAAGGGACCCTTGTTTGTGTTCTGATATTCTTCAGTTTTCCAAGAATTCTGGAGAAAATAGGTAGTCACAGAAGAGTGGATGTGGATTTTTTTCCAAGCTGCTGGGGATGAGAAGCAGTATTCTCTCTCTCTCTTGCCCTCTAGATTACACAAGGAACCAGGATTCCGAACTAAATGTTGGGGAATTATTCTAGTGCCACAGAATTTTATCTCCTTGGCTTTCCTGGCTCTGAAGATCTACACCGTATCCTTTTTGCTATCTTCTGCTTCTTCTACTTAGTGACACTAATGGGAAACATGGTCATCATCACGATCGTCTGTGTTGACAGACGTCTCCAGTCCCCCATGTATTTCTTCCTAGTCCACCTCTCTGTCCTGGAGATCCTAGTCACAACCATAGTCGTCCCTGTGATGCTTTGGGGATTGCTGCTCCCTGGGATGCAGACAATATCTCTGACTGGATGTGTTGTCCAACTCTTCCTGTACCTTGCCGTGGGGACCACAGAGTTCACATTGCTTGGAGCGATGGCTGTGGACCGTTACGTGGCTGTGTGTAACCCTTTGAGGTACAACATCATCATGACCAGCCGCACCTGCAACTCTGTGGTAATTGTGTCATGGGTGTTTGGATTCCTTTTTCAAATTTGGCCAGTTTATGCCACATTTCAGCTTACCTACTGCAAATCAAACGTGGTAAACAATTTTTTCTGTGATCGAGGGCAGTTGTTCAAACTATCGTGCAATGACACTATTTTCACAGAGTTTATCCTCTTCTTAATGGCCATTTTTGTTCTTTTTGGTTCTTTGATTCCTACAATTGTCTCCTACACCTACATTATCTCCACCATCCTCAAGATCCCCTCAGCCTCAGGCCGAAGGAAAGCCTTCTCCACCTGTGCCTCCCACTTCACCTGTGTTGTGATTGGCTATGGCAGCTGCTTGTTCCTCTATGTGAAACCCAAGCAAACGCAGGCGGCTGAGTACAACAGGGTGGTATCCCTGATGGTTTCAGTAGTGACCCCTTTCTTGAACCCTTTCATCTTCACGCTCCGCAATGACAAAGTCATACAGGCCCTTCGGGATGGAATGAAACATTGTTGTCAACTAATCAGGCACTAGCCTTACCCTGAGGCATTTCACATGGCAAAACACTTATATGGATTCTAGAATAATCTAAGAAGGATTTATGTATCTTTGAACATCATCATAATAATTATCATTATTAAATAATCCATGTTTAAAATGATTGTAAGTTATGACTTTTTAACATATATATATATATATAGTTTCTCAAGTTACAAAACATTTCACATAAAACATTAATTAAACATTTTAGTATAAATGTAATATGTGTGATTTCTAAACAGGAAAGATAAGGAACAGTATTCTCTGACTACAGAACTAAATGACTACTTTATCCCAAGTTCCTGAATCCTCTTCCTGAAATTGTTCTGTGCTTTTTGTGGATTATGTAAAGCTTCTTATTCCTTTTCTGCTCAAGCATATTCTCTTGATTTTGTCCTAAAAGCCCTGTTCCTGTGGTACTACTCTGTATTTTCTTGACTGGTAGAGTTAAGAGAGTAGAGTCATTCCACAATTCTGGACCCAGAGGTGTAATATCTACACATCTCTAATGTGTAGACTTTCTCAGAGTGTTAGAGAGGAGTAAGGAAGTATTCTTTTGCCTGTAACACCCAGATCGTGCTGCTGCCACAAAGCATGTGGGCAATGGAGTTGTATTTTGGAAGCTCAAGGGAGAGCTGGGCTTGACTATGGCAGCTGCATATTCCTCTGTGTGTTCCTAGGCTGAATGGGGCAATGCAGAGGGCAGAGGAAGAGGCAGCCTCTGGTCTCTCTTCCTGAGTTTCTCTGTCTTCACTCTCTGCAAGGTCCGTGGCACTTCCTTTGTTCCCTTTCATTTGTTCATTCTCTCCTGCCCACTCTCTTTGCTGATTTCTCTTTGTGTTACTCTTTTGGTGGCTCCAATTCTGCAAAGTATTCCTGGGCTCTTCTTTTCTCTTCTTTTCCTTCCCTCCTCACAAACCCCAGGCCTCCAGGCCATTGTCCAGCTTTCCACTGTGCTGCTCTTTCCAGCATTGGATATCACCTTTCCCCCAGTTCCACTCACGGTATTCCCAATCAATGTTTCCACTTCTTATGACATAGGCACAAATTTATCCAGAACAGCATCTAGTAACAACCAAATATTGATACTGAATGCAATGTCAATATGTGACTGGTTAAATAGTATTTTATTCGTATGTTGAAGTTTTATGCAACTGTAACAGGAATGAATATTCTTTCTGCAATGAGTAGAAACTGATCTCCAAGCTGTACTGCTAAGTGAGAAGAACAAAACACATTGGATTTAATATTCAAACTTTTATGTAGGAAAGGGGTAGAAATGAGTAATATATTCATATTTGCCATGTTTGCTTGTGGGAGGTATCATAAGAAAGTAATAATTGATTGCTATGGGATTGTGGGAGTGGGAGTTGGCAGATGGGATGGGGGAGGTAGTGAGATTTTCATTGTATGCCTTTTAATATTCTTATTTTCGTAACCATGTGTATGTACTTCCTATACAAAATAAAGAATTTCATTTCTCTTATGCACTTTAAAAGATGTATTCATTCAATATTCCACTTGTTTTAAAGACTTCAATAAGACTTATTTAATTACACACATATATTTCTCCAACTGAGGATATATTTTGTTAAGTGGAGGCTGATGTTAAATCCAAACATGTTGGGAAATCTCTCCAGAGCTTAACATAGAAACTGGGAGCTCAAGAAAAATATTAAGAAATGGAAGTGTATGTATATATGACTACACACTCTCCTTAACATAACCTTATGCTCTAGAATGCCTGATATGGAGAAAATATTACTCTTGGAAGAAGAAGATACTGTCCATTGTAAGGAAGTCTGTTCTGACATAGTAATTACTTTATCTGTGTACAAGGAACCAATGTCTTGACTCTTTTACCTTTGGCTTTTGGGGCAATAGATTCTTATTATGCTAAGTATCTTTCCATTTTCTCCAAATTGATTACAGAAATACTTGTTTTGCATGTATAGTAGTCAGAGTAGAATTGATATTTCATATTATGAAATATATGATATTTCATATTATTCCTGTTAGAAGCACTTCTCACATCTGGTCCTAGGCCTTCCCTATTGATTTCATCAAAGAGAGACCCACTTGACATCCAAGCCATGCTTTAACAACCCAGAAATTCTGGGAAGTTACTGACCAGTGGGTACATTTTTGAAAGTAGAAGACAGTAGGTAATTTTTCCTTTTAGAGGAAATAGTTATGAGACATAATTTATACATATTCTAGAGTAGGTAGAACCCCAAATCCTGCAGTAAATTGCTCTTAGTAACATGAAGATTAACAACACAGACTTTTATGGTTTTATAGGCTTCTTTCTCAGCTTCATATCCTTTGTCACTCATGCCTGCTCTCATGGAATGTATTTACTAGTGAAATAATAACTCTTAAATTCTTGGCCTCTGGGAACCTAAGCTAAGAAATAATGCTTAAATATGGCACTTAACTTTTTATTTGTAAACAAAGAAGAAATCATTTCAGCCATAAAACAATGACATAGGTTAATTTCTATTACTACATACAGATGGTAATTGACTTGCTCAAGATTGTATTGTTAGTATGTGGGGTCTCCAGTGTTGAGAGCCACAGCCGAAGGGGCCCCAGCAAACTTCCAGCTGCCAGCAAACTTCCAGCTGCCAGCAAACTTCCAACTGCCAGCTGATGATTGGCTCACAGCGGCCCCAGCAACTTCTAGCTGCCAACTGATTGGCTCCTCTGTGGTGATGCTCATTGGGCTGTTTCCCCGCCCTTTCAGACCATGGAGCTGCTCATTGGGGGACTTTTTTTGGCTCCGCCCACACGACCCAGCCAATCGGCCTCAAGAGCAGGAGGAGTGGGGGAGGTTGAGAGGCTTGTGGGAAGCTGGTGGTGGCAGTTGGGCTCTGAGGGTTTTTCCTGAGGAGCTGTTTTGTTTGGCATGTGTGGTTCTAAAAATAAAGTTCGTTTCTTTTGACAAGTGGCTCCTGAATTGTGCCCAGCCAGACTGTGGCATTTGGTGGGCCGCACGGGAACGACTGAGGGTAAGTGATAAGGTAAACTGCTCGCCCCTGAAGGAAGGGCGAGAGGATGGGTAGCCATTTTAAGATTATTCTTTTGTTTTGCTTCACTTTTGTTTTAAGTTGCCTGTCCCTGGAGATGTGTAAGATGGAAGAAAAACCACTCACATCTGAGGAACAGATAGGGAGAAAGGACGGATGGACATTTCAGGAGGCTATTATAATGATTTTGTGTTGTTCCAATTTTGTTTCACTCTGTCTCGGTTTTGTTTGGCATCATCTTGTTGGGTTGTATTATAGTAGAAATATGGGATCAGAAATTAGTAAAAAACAAACTGAAAGAGTGTTAAGTAAATTGTTAGAGGAAGGAGGCATCTCAGTAAAATCAAGAACAATCAGGGCATACGTTGATACAATACAAAAATGTAGCCCATGGCTTTTTAAGGAGGAGTTGTTAAATATATCACAATGGAACCATCATGGTGAAGATTTAAAAAGAATAGAAAAGAAAAGCCCAGGGACTCTGCCAGTTGGCACATTGCCATTGTGGACGTTCATATCTTGTTTGCTTAGTCCAAAGCCTTCAGTTCAGACAATGGTAGAGGAAGAAGAAGACATAATGATTCAAGTAAAAGAGAAGGTCTCTCAAGTTAGTCAGACAGAGGAAAAGATTCAAGTAAAAGAGAAGGCCTCTCAAGCTAGTCAGACAGAGAAAGAAAGTGTAAAACAGAAAAAGCCATCAGGGGGAAAGTTACAACAGGAGACTGCTACTAACACCTTTCTATCACCAGAGGACGTAAGTGTCCAACTAACAAGGCCACCTCCATATGCTGGGAGGTCCCCAACCCCCGCAGTTGATAGTTGGGATCCTGAGACAAGATCTCAAATATTAACATGCCCTGTATTTGAGGCAGGAGGGCAGCGATTTTACCAAGTTTTAAATTTCAAAACAGTGAAGCAGCTAAAAGAGGCTGTAACAACCTATGGTCCTCAAGCACCCTTCACTGTAAGCATGGTCGAATCCATTAACAACTTGAACATGACGCCAGCAGATTGGGCTAATATGTGTAAAGCTGTGCTAAATGGAGGACAATACCTGTTATGGAAGGTTGCCAATGAGGAATTTTGCAAGGAGACGGCTAGGCGAAATGCAGCAGCTGGTTATCCTCAGAGAAATCTAGATATGTTGTTAGGAAAGGGACCTTATGAGGATCAGCAGCAACAAATTGCATATGATCCTGGTGTATACGCACAAATTGCTGCAGATGCAATTAAGGCATGGAAGACTTTACAAGGACATGGAGGTTTACAAGGTCAATTATCTAAGGTAATACAAGGAGCTAATGAACCTTATGCTGAATTTGTAGATAGGCTTATTCAAACAGCTACCAGAGTTTTTGGGAATACAGAACAAGCAATGCCATTACTAAAACACCTGGCTTATGAGCAAGCGAATCGTTGGTGCAGAGATATCATTAGACCATGGAAACATGAAGATTTAAACACATATATTAAATTATGTAGAGACATTAATGAACAAGAGCAAGTCGTGGCAGCTGCAGTAAAACAGGCTTTAGATGCCAGAGACATTAATGAACAAGGGCAAATTGTGGCAGCTGCAGTAAAACAGGCTTTAGATGCCAGGCCAAGAACATGCTACAATTGTGAACAAACAGGACATTTTAAAAGGAATTGCCCCATTGGAGGAGGGTTTAACAAAACTAGGTATCAAAGGAGTAGAATACCAGGTATTTGCCCACGATGCCGTAGAGGGAGACATTGGGCTAATGAATGCCGTTCTCAAACCACCATAGAGGGTACTCCATTATCAAAAAACGAACAAGGACCAGGTGTTTATCCACGATATCGTGGAGAAAGGCATCGGGCTCCATTGCCAAAAAATGGACAGGGGGGCCCAATGCTCCGGGGCCCAAAACCACAAATATACGGAGCACTGGAGGAACCCAGCAACCCCATCAGGGTAGTGCCCAGGACACATTGTCCATCAGATCCCTCATCAGACAAACCAGAGGGAGCGCAGGGTTGGACATCTGCGCCTCCGCCAGAGCAGTACTAACTCCAGAGATGGGAGTTCAAATCATTCCCACAGGGGTGAAAGGACCTCTTCCCAAAGGAACAGTAGGCTTATTATTGGGACGCAGCTCTTCTACTCTAAAAGGACTTATGATAAGTCCTGGGGTAATTGATCCCGATTATGAAGGTGAAATAAAAATTATAGCCAGTTCTCCAAAGGGTATATCAGTAATTTCACCAGGAGATAGAATAGCACAGTTACTAATAATACCCAGCCTACATGATAAATTTTCCAGTCGTACTGTAGAAAGAGGTTCCAAGGGATTAGGCTCCACAGGTGTAGATTGGGCTATGCTTTCTTTAAATTTAGATTCTCGCCCCATGCTAAAACTAAATATTCAAGGACATGAATTTAATGGGCTACTGGATACAGGTGCAGACCTTAGCATCATCTCTCGTCAAGAATGGCCAAAACATTGGCCATTACAACAAGCCACTCAAACGCTTCGAGGCCTAGGAGTGGCGACTAATCCCCATAGAAGTGCAATGGTATTAGATTGGAAGGATCCTGAAGGATGTGAAGGAACTATACAGCCATATGTATTGGATCATCTTCCCGTAAATTTATGGGGACGAGATGTCCTAGATCAATTAGGTTTGACATTAACAAATAACATCAACCAAAATGCACCCACTATTATGACTAGACAAGGTTTTAGGAAAGGAAAAAGATTAGAAAAACAAGAACAAGGTATAGCAGCACCAATACAAATAGATCAAGGAACAGACAGACATGGGTTGGATTTTCAGAAAGGGCCACTGAGACAATAAAAATTACTTGGAAATCAGAAAGACCAGTATGGGTTCCTCAGTGGCCCCTGACTAAAGAAAAGATACAAGCAGCCCATGACCTGGTCAAACAACAATTAGCAGAAGGACATATACAACCTTCTGTATCTCCCCATAATACTCCCATTTTTGTCATCAAAAAGAAATCTGGTAAATGGAGATTATTGCAAGATTTAAGAGCCATTAATAATGAGATGGTTATTATGGGACCTGCTCAATCAGGGATTCCTCAATTGTCTGCTTTGCCAAAAACCTGGTATGTTTTAGTTATAGATATTAAAGATTGTTTTTTTTCAATTCCAATTCATCCTGAGGATAGTCCACGTTTTGCATTTACTATCCCTGCACTGAATCATGAAGGTCCTGATCAGAGATATGAATGGAAAGTACTCCCTCAAGGGATGGCTAACAGCCCAACTATGTGTCAAATTTATGTTAACAAAGTAATCCAGCCACTTAGAAATCAAAATCCTGAACTACAAATATTTCACTATATGGATGATGTATTATTAGCACACAAAGATAAAAACACATTGCTAGAATGTTATGCCACACTTACAAACTTATTAAAAAATTATAATCTAGAGATAGCAATAGATAAAGTACAATTAAATTTTCCAATTAATTATTTAGGAGTTCTATTATCCTCAACCATGGTCCGTCCACCAAAAATTCAAATACGAGTAGATCAACTCAAATCACTTAATGACTTTCAAAAGTTATTAGGAGACATAAATTGGATAAGGCCTTATTTAGGTATACCAACAGGAGAGTTGGGACCTTTATTTGATATCCTAAAAGGTCCATCAGATCCAAATTCACCCCGAATGTTAACGCCTGAAGCAAGAAAGGCATTAAAAATCATTGAAACATATATGGAAAATATGCATTTGGATAGAATTGATATAAGTTTGCCTTTATTATTTATTGTACTACCAACAAAAAATATTCCTACAGGAGTATTTTGGCAAGAAGGTCCATTATTATGGATACATTTATCTTATTCTCCTAACACTATTCTTACTAGGTATCCTGAGGCTGTAGGACAATTAATACTCAAAGGAATAAAAGCAGCAAAGGGAGTGTTTGGAATTTCTCCCAATAAAATTATTACTCCATATACTATGAATCAAATTGATGAGTTAGCTAATGAGTTAAATACTTGGGCAATAATCATGTGCAAATCTAATGTTTCATTTGATAACCACTTACCATCTAATCCTTTATTGTCTTTTTGGTCATTGCATCCTGTAATTTTTCCAAAAATGACAAGAAAAACACCTATCATGAATGCTCCAAATATATTCACTGATGGGTCAAATAATGGTACAGCAGCAGTAGTTACCCCTGATCAAACTTTTACATTTTTAGTACCCAAACAATCAGCTCAAAAGGTAGAGCTTAATGCAGTTTTACAAGCTTTTGTGATGTTTAAAGATTCTGTATTTAATTTATTTTCTGATAGTCAGTATGTAGTTAATGCTATAGTATCTCTTGAAGATGCTGGTAGGATTTCCCCTTCTTCTACTGTTTTCTCTTTGCTTTCCACTATACAAAGTCTAATCTGGGACAGAAAAGATCCATTCTTTATAGGACATATCAGGGCACATACAGGATTGCCTGGAGCCCTTAGTTTGGGCAATGATTTAGCAGATAAAACTACACATGACATACATATTTTCTCTACACTAGAAGAAGCTATAAATTTTCATAAAAAGTTCCATGTCAATGCTAATACTTTACAAAAGCGTTTTAAAATAACTAAGGAACAAGCTAGACAAATAATAAAACAATGTCAAAATTGTGTGACCTTTTTACCACAAGTTAATCTTGGAGTCAATCCTAGAGGATTGATACCTAACCATATTTGGCAGATGGACGTCACACACTTGCCAGAATTTGGAAAATTAAAATATTTGCATGTTACAGTTGATACTTCTTCTGGATTTTTGATGGGCTCCCTTCATGCCGGAGAAAAAACTAAAGATGTTATAGCTCATTGCTTACAAAATTTTGCCACTGTGGGTGTTCCAAAACAGTTAAAAACAGATAATGCCCCTGGTTATACTTCTACCTCTTTTAAACAATTTTGCTCAACATTTGGCATTACTCATATAACAGGAATCCCATACAATCCACAGGGACAAGGCATAGTTGAAAGAGCTCATCAAACTATTAAAATGTACTTATTAAAGCAAAAAGAAGGAATTGGGAAGGGGTATATATTCCCCAAAGATAAACTTAAAATAACCCTTTTTACTCTAAACTTTTTAAATTTGGATTCATCAGGACTTAGTGCTGCGGAAAGGCATATGTGTCCAAAAAATGTACATAAGCCCAAGGTACTTTGGAAGGATATTCTAACAGGACAATGGAAAGGTCCTGACCCAGTAATTGTCTGGAGTCGGGGGTCTGTTTGTGTGTTTCCACAGGGAGAACAGCAGCCGATTTGGATTCCAGAGAGATTAACCAAGGTCCTGACCCAGTGATTGTCTGGAGTCGGGGGTCTGTTTATGTGTTTCCACAGGGAGAACAGCAGCCGATTTGGATTCCAGAAAGATTAACTAAAGCGATTTCTACAGACCAAAAAGAAGATGATTTGGCTCAAATCCATAACAACTGATATCCAAAACTCCAGTTTGGCTATTCTTACATCTGCAACAGAACCAGGATGCTTTTTTCAATATCTATTTTATTATTGCCCTTTGCCATATCATGAAGTTCTATTTTGTTTTTTGAGCTCATACAGACCTAGGTTAATGTTTTGCTGATCAGTTCTATTTTTTGACTATAGAGTTTTTAAACATTGCAATGGAGATTTCACCTGTAAAAAGTTATAAGGCCTTTACTATAATGTTATGTGTTGTATGTATTATATTATGTGTGCACACTTGTGTTTTGTGTTATATGTTTGAATGTATGTATGTCCATATATCATATATGATGAGCGCTCATGATAAAATGGATCCAAATATTTTTTTTTAATTCACGTGATTTAAATGGTTTAATTTAATTGGGTAAACAGCTGTTAAAGATTGTTTTAATATGTGAACACAAAAGAAGGTTAACAGATCTGTTTGTTTACTTTCACCTTTCCTTTTCATTATATTTAATAATTCTCTTAAAGATAATGTAAATTGTTAAGAAAATTGTTTTCTTTTAGTGCCTTCTGTAATGTTACATAATTTTTTCTTTAGCCATTATTGCCAGAATTCCTATCTTCATCCCAGTGCTGGTGAAGTCAAAGATAAAACCAATCTACAGCTTCTACAATAGCCATCACTGAACTGCTTGCAGAACTTGCCTGGACACATTGTGAGCTCACCTGTATGCATTGTGAACTATCTGTTGGTGCAGCGACTTGTGGTAGTGTTGGGGTATTTTTGCTGATGATGTCATCGGTGGTACAATTTTTCCAAAAGGAGCCGTCAATTGGCTTGGTGTATCTTCCTCCCTTCTGCTTGTCATGATCGTCCAGCTAAAATTTGGGGGCCAACAGAGGTGAGGCAAAGAACCTCACCCCCCCGCTGGTACAAAGACCTCTCCACAGGTGTGGCTGTATACTGGACCGGTAGTCAGTGACGGGTAAGATCCAATTGCAATGGTACCAACCTAAGGACCATATGTACTATTGGACAACCTAAGGCAGGCACGGTCCCTAAGCCACATGCTTGTTGTTTAAACAGAGAGGGGGAGATGTTGAGAGCCACAGCCGAAGGGGCCCCAGCAAACTTCCAGCTGCCAGCAAACTTCCAGCTGCCGGCTGATGATTGGCTCACAGCGGCCCCAGCAACATCTAGCTGATTGGCTCCTCGGCCCCAGCAACATCTAGCTGATTGGCTCCTCTGCGGTGATGCTCATTGGACTGTTTCCCTGCCCTTTCAGACCACGGAGCTGCTCATTGGGGGACTTTTTTGGCTCCGCCCACGTGACCCAGCCAATCGGCCTCAAGAGCAGGAGGATTGTGGGAGGTGGAGAGAAGCTTGTGTGGGAGAGAGAGGCTTGTGGAAAGCCGGTGGTGGCAGTTGAGGCTCTGAGGGTTTTTCCTGAGAGGCTGTTTTGTTTGGCGTGTGTGGTTCTAAAAATAAAGTTAGTTTCTTTTGACAAGTGGCTCCTGATTGTGCCCAGCCAGACTGCGGCATTTGGTGGCTCGCACGGGGAGCGACTGAGGGTAAGTGAACTGCTCGCCCCTGAGGGCAGGGCAAGAGGATGGGTAGCCATTTTAAGATTCTTCTTTTGTTATTTTGTTTCACTTTTGTTTTAAGTTGCCTGTCCCTGGAGATGTGTAAGATGGAAGAAAAACCGCTCACATCTGAGGAACAGATAGGGAGAAAGGACGGATGGACATTTCAGGAGGCTATTATAATGATTTTGTGTTGTTCCAATTTTGTTTCACTCAGTTTCAGTTTTGTTAGGCGTTATCTTGTTGAGTTGTATTATAGTAGAAATACGGGATCAGAAATTAGTAAAAAACAAACTGAAAGAGTGTTAAGTAAATTGTTAGAGGAAGGAGGCATCTCAGTAAAATCAAGAACAATCAGGGCATACGTTGATACAATACAAAAATGTAGCCCATGGCTTTTTAAGGAGGAGTTGTTAAATATATCACAATGGAACCATCATGGTGAAGATTTAAAAAGAATAGAAAAGAAAAGCCCAGGGACTCTGCCAGTTGGCACATTGCCATTGTGGACGTTCATATCTTGTTTGCTTAGTCCAAAGCCTTCAGTTCAGACAATGGTAGAGGAAGAAGAAGACATAATGATTCAAGTAAAAGAGAAGGTCTCTCAAGTTAGTCAGACAGAGGAAAAGATTCAAGTAAAAGAGAAGGCCTCTCAAGCTAGTCAGACAGAGAAAGAAAGTGTAAAACAGAAAAAGCCATCAGGGGGAAAGTTACAACAGGAGACTGCTACTAACACCTTTCTATCACCAGAGGACGTAAGTGTCCAACTAACAAGGCCACCTCCATATGCTGGGAGGTCCCCAACCCCCGCAGTTGATAGTTGGGATCCTGAGACAAGATCTCAAATATTAACATGCCCTGTATTTGAGGCAGGAGGGCAGCGATTTTACCAAGTTTTAAATTTCAAAACAGTGAAGCAGCTAAAAGAGGCTGTAACAACCTATGGTCCTCAAGCACCCTTCACTGTAAGCATGGTCGAATCCATTAACAACTTGAACATGACGCCAGCAGATTGGGCTAATATGTGTAAAGCTGTGCTAAATGGAGGACAATACCTGTTATGGAAGGTTGCCAATGAGGAATTTTGCAAGGAGACGGCTAGGCGAAATGCAGCAGCTGGTTATCCTCAGAGAAATCTAGATATGTTGTTAGGAAAGGGACCTTATGAGGATCAGCAGCAACAAATTGCATATGATCCTGGTGTATACGCACAAATTGCTGCAGATGCAATTAAGGCATGGAAGACTTTACAAGGACATGGAGGTTTACAAGGTCAATTATCTAAGGTAATACAAGGAGCTAATGAACCTTATGCTGAATTTGTAGATAGGCTTATTCAAACAGCTACCAGAGTTTTTGGGAATACAGAACAAGCAATGCCATTACTAAAACACCTGGCTTATGAGCAAGCGAATCGTTGGTGCAGAGATATCATTAGACCATGGAAACATGAAGATTTAAACACATATATTAAATTATGTAGAGACATTAATGAACAAGAGCAAGTCGTGGCAGCTGCAGTAAAACAGGCTTTAGATGCCAGAGACATTAATGAACAAGGGCAAATTGTGGCAGCTGCAGTAAAACAGGCTTTAGATGCCAGGCCAAGAACATGCTACAATTGTGAACAAACAGGACATTTTAAAAGGAATTGCCCCATTGGAGGAGGGTTTAACAAAACTAGGTATCAAAGGAGTAGAATACCAGGTATTTGCCCACGATGCCGTAGAGGGAGACATTGGGCTAATGAATGCCGTTCTCAAACCACCATAGAGGGTACTCCATTATCAAAAAACGAACAAGGACCAGGTGTTTATCCACGATATCGTGGAGAAAGGCATCGGGCTCCATTGCCAAAAAATGGACAGGGGGGCCCAATGCTCCGGGGCCCAAAACCACAAATATACGGAGCACTGGAGGAACCCAGCAACCCCATCAGGGTAGTGCCCAGGACACATTGTCCATCAGATCCCTCATCAGACAAACCAGAGGGAGCGCAGGGTTGGACATCTGCGCCTCCGCCAGAGCAGTACTAACTCCAGAGATGGGAGTTCAAATCATTCCCACAGGGGTGAAAGGACCTCTTCCCAAAGGAACAGTAGGCTTATTATTGGGACGCAGTTCTTCTACTCTAAAAGGACTTATGATAAGTCCTGGGGTAATTGATCCTGATTATGAAGGTGAAATAAAAATTATAGCCAGTTCTCCAAAGGGTATATCAGTAATTTCACCAGGAGATAGAATGGCACAGTTACTAATAATACCCAGCCTACATGATAAATTTTCCAGTCGTACTGTAGAAAGAGGTTCCAAGGGATTAGGCTCCACAGGTGTAGATTGGGCTATGCTTTCTCAAGATTGTATTGTTAGTATGTGGGGTCTCCAGAGTTCATCTCTTAACTGCTAAATAACCTATACTAAATAGCCTATACTAAATCCTAAATAGCGTATACTACTAACTCATGAAATGCTAATTGCATATCTTTGTCTGAATTACTTATTATTCATTCTTTTATCAGTTAGGATAGGCTAGGTTATGTTATGGTAAAACCTTAGCATCTTTGTGGTTTGCAACAACAAATGTTTATTTTGTTCCCATTATTTGTCTACAGTTGGTCAATTGCCCCTCTGTTCCTTGTTGTCTTCATTAAAGGACATGCTAAAGGGGCAGCCTTAAACAGGGTATAGGCTTGTTTCAAGGCAATAAGAAAAGAGTATAATCAGCTGTTGTCAGATTTCACTGGGAAGAATAAGTCCTGAGGCTAAGACTGCTGTGCTTCGATAATGAATTAAAGAATGGAAAAAAATAGAACACTACTTTCAATAATATGTTTAAAAACTCAACACCTGGTAAAACTGAATATTCATATGAAAAAGGATGTTTTTGGAATCTTACTTTATGCTAAGCAAAAATTATTTCAAAATGATTTAAATACCTAGATAGGAGACAAAACTATAATACTCTTAGAATAAAGCATAAGTGGAAAATTTCATGACATTGAACTTGACAATGATTTCATGACTATTATGCCATAAGCATAGGGAGCAAAAGAAAAAAAAGTATTTGATTTCATCAAAATTAGAAACATTTGTATGTTAAGGAAAAAGTCAAAAGTGAAAAGGCAACCAACAGGATGAGAAAATATTGGTGAACCATATATCAGATAAGAGAATTGTATCCAGACTATATTATGAGTTCTTATAACTCAATAAAAAGACCACTCAATTTTAAAATGAGCAAAGTATCTGAATAGATATTTCTCCAAGGAGCACACACAAATAGGCAACAAGTTCATGAAAAGATGCTTGACAAAATTAAGCATTAAGGGAAATGTAAATCAAAATCAAATAAGATACCATTTGATTCACAGTAGGATAGCAAGGATCAAAAAGTTAAACAATGGCAAATGTTGGCAAAGATGTGGAAAAAATTGCAAAGCACACATACCACTGATGGGAAGGTATATTGGTGCAGTTGCTTTTCACAAACTGGCAGTTCCTCTAACAATTTGTCATAGAATTACCATATGACCCAGAAATTCCACTCCTAGGTTTATTTCCAAGAGAACTGAAATCATACACTTAAAAACTTGTTCATGAATGTTTATACTGGCATTATTTATAATAGTCAAAAGATGGAAGCCACCCAAATGCCCATGATCACACACAATAGAATATTATTCAGTTACAAGAAGGGTTACTGGTTGTACTAGTTAGCTTTTTGCCACTATAATAAATATCTGAGAGGATCAACTTATAAACAGAAAATTTTTATTTTGGTTCCTAGTTTTGGAGGTTTCAGTTCCCACATCATCAGTTGGCCCCATTGCTTTTGGGCCTTTGGTGTGACAACACATCATGATAGAAGCACATGGTGGAACAAAACCACTCACCTCATGCATAGAGAGCAAAAGAGATGAAGAAGAAGGGGTCAGAGAACCACAATCCCAATCAAGGTTATTACCCCGGTGACCTAATGACTTCCAAGTAGGTCCTACCCCTTAAAGATTCTACCATCTCCAAAACCACCATCATAGGCAACAATCCTTTAGTACATGGATATATGAGGGTCACTTAAGATCCAAACTATAACACCAATACATGCTACAACATTGAGGAACCTTGAAAACATTATGCTAAGTGGAAGAAGGCAGTCAAAAAGACCACATATTATAGACTCTATTCATATGAAAATCCAGAATATGAACATCCATGGAGATAGAAAGTTGGCCAGTGGTTGCTCAGGGTTGAGGTGAATAAAAGGATAGGACAGTTGTAGTTTTTTGAGGTGATGGTTGAACATATAGCTGTGAATATATAAAAAAATTGAATTGTTCATTGCAAATGAGTGCATTTTATGGCATGTGATCTATATAAAGCTATTAAAACTAGATGTAGTAATGTTAGTTGGTAGGGAAGTACTATAAAAGAAAGAGAAATAGGAATGAAAGAAAATATCTTTTAGGGGGAGTGTTGAAATTATAAGGTTGTCAGGGAAAGATAGAGAGGGAAAGATTGTGAGATACTTAGAAATCTGTGAAAGACCATTCCAAGCATGGTGAATAATAATAAATGGAGAGATCCTAGGGAATACAAAGGTAAAGATGCTGGAATGGAGCAAGCAAAGGAGAATGTAAGGGAATATGAAAATGGAGAGAAGTAATGGAAATGTAGATCATATTCAGCCTAGTAAGTAAGCCTTTTAAAGACCTTTACTTTTTCTAATAGTGAGTTGGAAAACTATTTCAGAGTGACACAGCTTTTTCTGTGTAAGAAACAACCACAAAACTCCAATGGAGTACAGCGATAAATTTTATTTCATGAATAGTTTCAGCTGATCTAGGCTAGGCTTAGCTGGTGGTGCTGATGACCTCAGATAGGTTTGTTGATGAGTCTAAGGGTTGGATGGGGGTTGACTGACCTTGGCTAGGCCCACATAGGTAGCCATGAAAAATATGGCTTTGATCTCCATGTGGATTGACCACAGAATTTTTGAGGTACCTTTCTTGGAACTGGACAGATTTTTATTTGCATATTATAAATGAGTACACAAGTTCTGAGAAACTAATTGGCTTGCTTACATTCAGCTTCTAGCAAATAGAAAAGTTACTTTTTGAATGAAGATCTCAACTTCAAGTCCTCCACAAAGTGCATCTACTAATGTTTATTGCCATTAAGATATATAAAGAGGATCTATTTTCATATGTACAAGAATTTTGTGAGATGAGTATCATTGTCCCATTTTATAGGTAAGGAAATTAAGAAATATGTACAGATTCACACAGCATATTAGAAGCAAAATCAGAACTTTAACCCAGTGATTAACTACATATTCATTTTTTAAAAACCCTACCACTTTTGCCTAATAAACGTCACATTTATCCACTCTCTTGAGGATACTGAGACCCCTCTACAATAAAGACTTTATATCAAAGTCCACATGTCTCCTGCATACTTTATAGTCTTATCCCTACCCCAACTCAGTGGGCTTTTTCAGAACTTGCACAGAAGTATCTTCTTTTCTTTGGGGAAATTACTAGATGTCTACATTTCCTGGCCTTTGAAGTTTGTTATTACTCTGTCATAAAACAGAAGTGTGGCAATTACAGTTCTCTTTTCTCAAAATAGAAGGATTGTGATTTCCTTCTGTTTTCTGAGTTCTGGGACTTACCTGTGGTTAGAATTCAGTTGATTCTTTTTTTTTAAGAGAGAGAGAGAGAGAAAGAGAGAGAGAGAGAGAGAGAGAGAGAATTGTAAATATTTATTTTTAAGTTTTCAGTGGACACAGCATCTTTATTTTATTTTTATGTGGTGCTGAGGATAGAACCCAGTGCCCTGTACATGCCAGACAAGTGCATTACCACTTGAGCCACATCCCCAGCCCTCAGTTGATTCTTTTTTTCATTGTAGACTCAGCCTTTCCCTGCTCCTCTCCTGTGGCACTTATTTGTTAAAACCACCAGAGAATTTGTATTTCCACAGGGTATAACATAATTCTGATATTTGTTCCATTCCAAACTCAAATTATTTCTGGTAACCTCCTTCAGGCAACTTCTAACAACTACTGTTATCTCATTTATAAAAATTCTAAATGACTATGCCAATGAACCAACAATTATGAAACCTAGGAATTTAGAAACAGTACTTAGTGTTGTAATAAAAGATAAATTTTGCAGCATTTTATTTTGATTAATCATATATACATTAATTACTGTGATACATTGTTACTAGATGCAAATGGTAATAATTTCCATTAATTTTATATGGTCAACCCCATGGTTTAACTCTTATTACTGAAGACAACAGATTTATCTTTTTTTCTTTTCATGTCTTGAGATGTGTGAGTATTTGATATTTTCTTATAAATACAGAGAACAGCCAAGACTTTTCTACTTTTTTCTTGCTGTTTTTCTAGGATGACCAAATGAATGTCATTTTTCCTTTCATGTGATTTCTATTTATCCCTGGTACTCCATTCTTTCTCTCTGCCTACCCTTTGCCTCCATCCAGTGTTTTCTGCATGGCCCTTCTCTTTTTCCTCTTTGGCCAACCTGACGAATGGTGGGTCAATATGCTAACCAGTGCAAGGTTTCTTTTTGTCAGTAGGATATACCTGGTATCTCATGAATGGAATGAAAGAATATGCCGTGATCTTTGGGGCTTAATTGACATCAAAGAAGATGAGTTCACTTTTCTTCCACCCACTCTGTCCTCTAAATGATTCTAATACCTGTTCATTCTACAGGTTCTCCTTGGTGTATGTCATGTCCAATGAGGATAAAACAAACTGTCAACAGGCTAAACCTTGTTGATCAGTCAGAAATTCTCAGTTCTGTAGAAACAAACCTCATTTCCATACTTGTGCTATTTTTATAAAACTGACCCTGTCTCCTGGAGATGGCCAACATCCAGTCCCTTAGAATATAGAATATAAAAGTTCATTATCTCAAACAGACAAGGACTTTTAACTAGATGTTAAAGGACAGATGGATAAAAGAACCATTAACTAAATGTACTGTGGGAATCCAAAAAGTGTCACAAGTTTGACTCTCACAGGAAATGTGGTTGGGTGGAATGGCTCAGAATGGGGAGTTTTCCTGGTTGTATATATGTAAGTGTATGTATAAAAGTGGATGGTCCATTAGCCCTGGAGCTCTGCCAATGACCTGTTGAAGACTGTCACAGGGTTTTGATGTTCTGCATTTCCCAGACCAGTCCTGATTGCAACTATTCTCTTTTGTGTTTATTTGTTTTTTGTCACAGAGAACTGCAATCATTCAGGATTCTTCTCACAGATCCAGCGGTAGCTGACATCACATAATGCAGCATCGAAAGTCTTTGTTAGGCCTATGGTGACACAGTTGAAGTTCTGATTCTGATGGGTAATACTGAAGGAGAAAAGAGAGTGTGGTCAAGGCTCATTATTTCAGTTTTGCCTTTTACAGATTTCAGAATCTAATGGAAGTTTGATTGACTGACTAGTTAGTTTTACATATACCCCTCCTCTGCACTGGGCCTTCCGTTTCAACTCAGACCACGTCTTCTAAGCCAAGCTTCCCTCAGTGCAGCTCTAAACCCCATATTTTCCTTTTAATTATTGTCTTCTATGAGTACTCATAGAGTTCCAGAATTTTGGACTAACTCACTTGTTTTTGGTCAGAAACATCTCATTGGTGGTCTCTTTTACCCCAGAAATAATGTTTTCAAGAGGATTTGTGTGTAGGAAGAGGGTACTAGGGGACCCAGGGCCTCAGGCATTCCAGGCAATCATTCTACCACTGAGCCACATTCCTAGCCCTAGAAATAATATTTTAGTATTATAGGATTGTTTGTAGCAAGAGTATAGAAAAAAGTAGGAAAGAAATTTCTTGGCTTTAGGAGAATCTTGATGATAGTGTCTGTTGGCCTTTTCCCCACCAGTTTTTCGGTCATTCAGAGTTCTCAGTCTAACTGCAAAGACTCTGGTTTCATGGAAAAGATGAGTTTTGAGCTCAAGTAAATATGGAATCAAACTGTGGCTGTATCATTAAGTAGCTATATGGCATTCAACACATTTCTAAGCCTTTCTTATGTTCAACTGTCTGTTGAGCTTTTTCTATGGCATCTTAGTGAATACTAAAGGAAATAATATAAGTGCTTAGCATTGAGTTAGATATTAGAAAAAACTGAATACGGGGCTAAGGCTGTAGTTCAGTGGTAAAGTGTTTGCCTCCTATGTGTGAGGCACTGGGTTTAATTCTCAGCACCACATAAAAATAAATAAAGATACCATGTATTCATCTACAACTAAACACACACAAGAACAACAAACAAACAGAAAAGAAAATACTGAATAAATACTAATTTTCTCTCCTCTGTAAGGAAGGCCAGCTGTAGGTTGGGGATTGGACTTGTTGACTCTCTAACTCAGCATTTTCATATGAGCCCTGAGAATATTATGGTTTCTACCAAAGTTTATCCCAATGGAATGATTCATTGGAGATATCTCTTTTGAATTAGAGGATCACAGCTTCAAGGAATAGACAAGTTGCCTTTGATATATAAAGGATCTAGGAAAACTTGTAGGCACTTAGAAAGAACATATGATGTGTAATTTGGAGATCTATGAGATACAGCAAAAAATTGCTATATATGTGGATTTGTTTGGCTCTTACTCTGAACAAAATTATTTACTATATGAATACTCTTCTATCATCTCTTCTATTTTTTATTATGAAGAATATTTGATATTTTCCCCTAATGAAAAATTTATAGGAAATGTGTTTATAGGACTAGATGGGTTGAAAGAAAGGAGAAAACTAGAACAAGGAGTTGAGTATAAGTCTTTGAACTATTTCAGGATGAATCTCAGGTGTGGTCTTTTGAGGCAAACCAAGACCCCCAGAACAATGCAGGATATTCACATACTTGCCATTGAACACTGAGTTGTTGATCCAACGCCACTTTTTCTCTGCAGACTGGTATGTTAAACCAATAAAGTACTTCTCAGCATTTGCAATGTGCTGGAGATACTCCTAGAAGTTAAAAAAGAAACAAACAGTTCAACAGCAAGTCCTTTACTGCTGCTTTCCTATAGGCAATGGGAACATGACTGTATTTTATTCAGGGAACTAAGAAAGCTGTTAGAGATAGGAGACTGGGTATCACTGGCACTTGCTATTAACCCTAGAGAAGAAGTTTTTAAGTTTTGCAGGCACCAAGATCACCGAGAGGACTTACAAAAACACAGGTTGCTAGGCTTCTGGTTCAGAAGGACTGGTGTAGGGGATGCAGGATTTATATTCCTAGAAAATGACCTAGGATCACACTGAGGGAATGGGGAAGGGAAACTGTACAGTCAAAACCAGGTAATTTCATATACATCTTTTTTTTATTTGGCATGCCCCTCTGCATAGAATTATTTTCATGGTCAGAAATTCTATATTCCAAATGAGGTTGAACTAGGTGATCATGAAATATGTTGACTTGAGAGTCACCAGCAGTCCACTGGCATGATGAACATTTTCTGAGGTTAGTATGAAGCATGGAGAATGCCAAGGATGGAACTTGGGCAAGTAGAGGGAAAGAGCCATCAGCTTCCGGTCTCATTCTCTTCTCTCTTCTCCCTTTATTTCCTCTTTTCTCCCCTCTGCCTTGCTCCTAATTTTCTACTGGAAGGTGTCTTTTTGTTTCCACCTGGGTTTTTGGCCCTAGAGAATCTACAGCATTATGATTCTCACCCCAAATCAAGAAGACCCTCTTTCAAATTTTTCTCAACCACAGGAGGACTTTTCAGAGGAGGATGGAGAGATAAAGGGGAGAGGAGACAAGAACAGTACTTATAGCACAGTGCCTCACATCCAGGAAATGCTTAGATCTGAAGAGAAGGTAACTATAAACTAAAATACAGTGTGGCCTAAAGTTGATTAAAGCATGGGTTTTGTAGTCAGAGGGATCTGAATTCAATTTCATGTTCTGTCATTTAGATGTATGATCTTGGGCATGTTATTTTCTGTACCCTAATTTACTCATTTATAAAATATAGATAATAGTACATCCTCAGGATTATTTGAAGTAAAAGGAGATAATAAACAAATTTTGCATAATGTTATCTATATTGATTATCACAATAATAAAATGCAAACACAATTATATGATTCTTTGCTTTTCATATTACTAATGCGGTTGATTCATATCTTCCTTCTTCACTGTGTAAACTGGAATGATACATTAATATCTTATATCTGTGAAGTGTTCACAGATATAAGATATAAGTAATTTTAAAATAACTTTATTTGCATTAGTTCTTTGGTCATTCTCTGCAGTTTAAGTGCCTTGGCCCATCCCTAGGAAAGTAGCCTACTGCTGTGTCTTATTGGAAAAAAACACAGAGTCTGAATTTCTTGCTCAGATGGAGCTAAAGAACTTGCCCACAGCTACCAGGAAGTCTCCCAACTCTAGGTTCAGAACAAGGAGTTTGAACCTTTCATCCAGCCCCCTCTCCATTCTTTGCCAATCACCCAGCCCTGCTCCACTACATTGCCACCATCTCTACCTACTGAGGCTGCTGTGGGAGGGCTGCTTCACTGTACCATTCCCCAGCCCTCTCACCAGTTTCTCTGGTGTGTCGACAATTGCCAAAGTGGATCCTTTTGATATACAGTCATCCCTGCTCTTGTTCCAAGACTGTTCAGATGTGGACAAGAAAAAACATCTTCTTTGATGAAAATCCCAGGCTTTGGGGCAGACTGAAGAGATGTGGGGTGAGTTGGGAGAGAGAGAGAATGAATGAGATTAGTGGACTAGAGTGTGAACCCTGGAATTGAGTCATAAAATAATGGGAAGTCATAAAATAACAATTATATTGATAGAAAAATGTTCTCAACCCAGGAAGAAATTTTATCCAGTCTGGTCTGTTTCCTTATGGAGAACACTCAGGGGATAAATTAGAAGGACTTTATGGCTCCTTTAAGCAAAAGTGCTCTATAAGAAAGGGTGCCATGAGAAAAGTCTGTAAGAATTTAGTGCGTGAAAACCCAAGGGGTGGCGAGGAGGTTAAAACCATATGCTTCACCTGTTCCATATCTGCTTGTGGGCGTTAAGCTGTTCTTAGTACTCCCAAAAGATGGTGGGACTGAAATGGAGAAGAAAATCTAAAGGTTACTGTGTGGTGAATATAACTTGCAATCATCAGAGTACAGGCTGTCGGGTCCCTGTGACTATTTGTGTCTGGACATTGGGGATGACAAAGGGTACTTGGCCATTCTGAGAATTTTCAGATACTTTTTCTCTTTGAACCATCCATCTAACTAGTACCATTATTTGTCATGCTCAGCACCCAAGTCCTATTTCATGTCCCCCTTCCCTTTTGGGGATATAGCATTCAGTATAAATGCTGGGGGCAGCAGGGGAACAAGAAATGGAAGAGTAATGGAGGAATTTCGTATTCCAGGGGAACATTTTTGCTCTTATGTATGCCTTTGACAGTGTTATCCCTCAAAAAAGTTGTTTGGAGCATTTCCACCTTCGACTCCACACTGCATCTTTGTGGTGCTTGGTGTCTTATTAAATGCTCTACAAAAATTCTTCATCCTGCAACTCTTGGATGCTTCTCTCAGCACTTTCTCAGCTCTAAGGATTGTGACTAACAGGAACAAATTTCAGGATCCTGGAGGTATTAGCAAACAAGGAAGCAGGTGAATATTCCAGATATTTCCTATAAGCAGAGAAGGGTCCATTATTAATACGTATTAAATACAACTAGGGGAATTTATGGGCTTCTAAGAGGTCTCATCCCCTCACCTCCCCAGGAACACTGGCAATCTTAGCAAGCAACTGCAATGATTTGTAGGCTGGCTGTTCAAACCTCTTCTCAATGACCTACTTTTCCATTATGGATAAAGACCACTTTAGTTTATTCAGATACCAAATTGTTTACTTAAAATTATATTTATAAAACAGACATTACTTTTTAATCAGTTTTCTGTTCCACAAGACTCTTTGTAATATCTAGTAGCTTGGGTTTCATCAGAAACTACTTTGGGATTATAACTGAAGGAAACCAATACATATTTCTTGAGTATTTTCTTCATTGGGTGCATCAGTTGATACAAATACAAATAAGAAATGATCTTTTTCCTAAAGATGTCTTAGAAACAGGTATCTTAAGAGGAAGCAGAGGGCAACTTTGGGAAAGGCTTCAAGAGGAGATGGCTTTAATGGGAAGAGCTTTGTCCTACTTGCCTTGTTATTCCTGTGCAACTTCTGGTATTGTGTCTTTTGATTTATAGATGATGACTGATTAGTATCTCCTGTGTTAATTATTCTTCTATGTTTGGTCTAGCATAATATTTGGCCCACAAAAAAGAAGCTTAATATCAAAATTTTGAGTGGTACATAGTTTCTTAATAAACATTTCTTGTGCACTGTTTCAGAGTCTATGAAGCACATTGACATTATATTACTGTGACTCCATCCTCAGGAAGAAAACTGAGAATCATATTTTCACTCAGGGGCTGGGGCATAGCTCAGGAGTAAACCATGTGCTTTGCAAGCATGAAGCCCTAGGTTCAATCCTTAGCACCATAAGAAAAAAATTGTTTTTCCCTAAATCTGGTTTTGTTTTTTCATCTTTAAAAGGAAGATAATTAATTAAATGGCCTTTGTGGACCACTTGTGCAACCACATTTCTTGGGAAAGGAGACCTTGAGGAAAGTCTTTAAGAATTCAGCACATAGAGGCTGGATGGTAGAGAGGAGTGTACTATTGTGCACGTTACCTGTTCCATAGCTGCTGGTAGAGTTGAACCCATCATTACTTGTGTTAAGAATCTGCGGGACTGCAAAGAAAATCAGCTATTGGCTCAGCCCAAATGTGGATACACAATGAATACAACAAGCAAGCCCAAGGGCATGCTAGAGCACCATGATCATTAATGGGGAATATTGAACTCTCTGACTCAGGTCAGTGGACATGTGCATGTTTTTGAAATGTCTTTACCTACTCATATTTCTGTTCTTCTCTCTTAAGTGGTAGGAATTACACCTTCAGATTGGGTCACGAGGAAAATACCTCTTACCCAACTCAGGGACCTACTCACATTTCCTTCCTCATTTATTGTCTCCTCTGGCTCAGGGACTGGAGAAGATTCTACTTGTTTAATTGCAGTAAAACTTTTGATATGAGGTATCTTTTCCTAATTAATTCATTTGGATGAATGAATTTATGTGTACACATAGAGAAATTTTCCCTCAGTAAACACAGCCTTACCATTGCATTGAAACTGTATTTTCAAATTTTAGCAACAGTAACAAGGCCTGCTAAGTACTTCAGCTCAGATTGCCCAGCTAATACTTTAGTAACAAAAACTTTGTGTAGGTCAGTTCTTTATCTCCAAGGTAGACCCAGGAACCTGGCCCACTGTGTATGCTGGAGGGTAAGATAGGGATTGTCAGTTTTCTTCATGCTGGTTAGTTGCCCTCAGGTGGACATTTAACTTTACACTCAACCCTGCATTCTAAAATAAGAGTAAAAGAGCAAAACAATAAGAAGGCTGGGGGTAAGAGTTTGCTTCAATACTCACAATACAGTAGAAATAAGGTCACTCCAACAGATTTAAGCACCACTACGATAAGCCCATAGATTATCATGTGCCAGTTCATAATGAAGGGGTTTCTGGAGCCTGTGGAAATCAGAGTAACACCATCAGAATCTGGGGATATGGCTGCTTCTCTTGAGGACTGAGCTCAGCCCAGGGAGGTGTGGAAGGTACGCATGCCATTGACAGAAGAAGGAAACCCAGGAATACCCAGAACATGCATTGTACATTGTGCTGTTGGGGACAATTGACCTTGGCATTCTCCTTTCCTTCACTCATCTGTTAGCTTTGGGCCTTCGCCTTGACCCTATTTGTGCCTCCTAAACTCTGTCTGAGTTAATCTTCTGTATTTCAAGAATTCTTGGTCTTGAAATCATCCTTGCTTCCAAGGACCTTACTTTGTAGCCTTGGCCATACTGACTTCAGTTGTAGAAACCTCAGTCTTCAATATGTCAGGGATAGATGACAGAACAGGATTCTCTGAGGATCTGGCGTAGGGGAGGAGTCAATAGTCTACACAGAGGGGACAGAAAGACTTACCTGCTCTCTCTTTGGAAGGCTGGGCTGGCTTCCAGGTGAGGGTTTCCTGGTGGCGTAATTCTTGCTGCAGTGGGAAGGAACCCTGTCTTTTAAGAATACGTTCCTTCTGCTCAGGCAAAGCCTTCCTTCTTCACGGTCTCTCTTCCTGGCAGTATCCCTGAGCAAACCCTTCTTCCTGTTCAGTATTGTGGTAAAGAGAGCAGGCGGGGCAAAGAGAGGAAGGTAGCTTCTAGTTAGGCAAGAAGAAGATTTCTGCCAGGGAAGTGGTCATACAGGGGGACGTTTCTAGAAGAATTTAGAAAAGCAAATATGTCACCTTTCCTTTGAGTCTGAATTCTCTTTTAAATACAGTGTGAAGAAAATATAGTAAAATGTTAGCAAATAGGGAATCTGAGTAAAGTGTATTTAGAAATTATTTGTATTTGCCTTATAACATTTCTGCAAGTCTAAAATTATATCAAAATTAAAATGTTAAGAAAAGAAACGTAGTGGAAATCACTAATATTAATGAGCAGGACCTTGTGTAGTCCTTTCACCCTGTTCATTGTCAGCTCTGCGCAGTGCCCTTTATCATGGGCTCCTCTTCTTGGGCTCCAGCTGCTCACCTTCTAGGACATGTGGTGACTGTTCAGTGTTTCTGAGCATAGATCTCTGCTGGATACAGAGAGTGGGGAGAGATGAACAATGCTCAAGTCTCATTATCAAGAAATCATTATTCCATATTAAACTTGAAGTTTTCCTCTACTATAAAAGCTATATTTGTTCATTACAAAAAATGGCTAAAAAATATTGACGAACAATTGAGAACAATTCAAAAAACTTGTTCTAATTAGTTATACATGACAGTAGGATGCATTTTGACATATCATACATAAATGGGGTATAACATCTCATTTTTCTGGTTATAGATGGTATAGAGTTACACAGGTCATGTAATCATATATGCACATAGGGCTCCCTTCACTCCCCCGCTGTCTAACCCAAAGTACTTCTTCCCTAGCACTTCCTACTTATTGTGATTAGCATCTGCGTATCAGAGAAAACATTTGACCTTTGTTTCTTTGGAATTGGCTTATTTCACTTAGCATGATATTCTCTGGCTCCATCCATAATTTCATTCTCGTTTATGGCTGAGTTACATTCCATTGTGTGTGTGTGTGTGTGTGTGTGTGTGTGTATCTCACATTTTCTTTATCCATTCATCTGTTGAAGGGCATCTAAGTTGGTTTCATAGTTTAGCTATTGTAAATTGAACTGCTATAAACATTGATGTGGTGCTATCACTGCAATATGCTGATTTTAAGTCCTTTGGGTATATACTGAGGAGTGGGATAGCTGGGTCAAATGGTGGTTTCATTCCAAGTTTTCCGAGGCCTCTTCATACTGTTTTCCACAGTGGTTGTACCAATTTGCAGTCCCAACAGCAATGTATGAGTGAAGCTTTTCCCCCACATCCTAGCAACATTTATAGTTACTTGTATTTTTGATAATTGCCATTCTGACTGGAGTGAGATGCAATCTCAGTGTAGTTTTGATTTGCATTGTTCTAATTGCTAGAAGTGTTAAACATTTTTCATATATTTATTGATTTCTTAATCTGTGAAATGTCTGTTCAATTCTTTAGCCCATTTATGGATTGGGTTTTGTTTTTTTTTAAGTTTTTTTTTTTTTGAGTTCTTTTATTTATCCTGGAGATTAGTGCTTTACCTGAGGTACATGTGGTAAAGAATTTATTTCATTCTGTAGGCTCTATCTTCATAATGCTTTCTATACTGTGAGGAAGCTTTTTAGTTTGATGCCATCCCATTTTTTTGATTCTTGATTTTACTTCTTGTGTTTTAGAAGTCTTGTTGAGGAATTTAGTTTCCTAAGCTGACATGGTAGAGATTTGAGCCTACTTTATCTTCAGTTAGGCTCAGGGTCTCTGTTCTAGTGCCTAAGTCCTTGATCCACTTTGAGTTGAGTTTTATGCTGCTTTTATTCTTATTTGTATTCATGATAATTTGCATTCTGACTGGAGTGAAATGAAATCTTCATGTAGTTTTTATTTGCATTTCCTTGATTATTAGAGATATTGAACATTTTTTTTCATATATTTGTAGGCCATTTGGGTTTATTCTTTGTAGAAGTGTCTGTTTTGTTCTTTTGCCCATTTATTACGTTATTTGTTTTTTATTATGTTTAGCTTTTTGAATTCTTTATGTATTTTGGGGTATTAATCCCTTGTCAAAAGAGTAGCTGGCAAAGATTTTCTCCCATTCTGCAGGCTCTCTCTTCATGCTCTTAATCATTTCCTTTGTTGTGCAGAAGCTTTTTAATTTGATGCCATCACACTTAATGATTCTTGGTTTAATTTCTTGAGTTTTAGGGGTCTTGTTAAGGAAGTTGGGATCTGTGCCAGTATGATGAGTGCAATATATTATACTATTATATTCCACACAAGTACTAAGCAAACATTAGAATGAACAAAAAGAATATAGACATACAGATATTTAAAATAGGCTATATTTCATTGACTCTGAAGTACACATTAATTTTCACTTAATAAAATCTCTGAATTCAGGATATATCATAATCAATGATAAGAAAGCATTGTACAATGTTGTCCCTAAGTATTGATGGGGGATTAGCTCCAGTAATCCTTCTCCCATCTACACATATTCCAAATCTGGATGCCCAGATACTTATATAAAATGACACAGAATTTGCATATAATCTATGAAGTCCTCTTGTATTCTTTAAATCGTCCTTAGATTAGTACAGACACAATTCAAAAATATATTTTTGATTGGCAGTTGAATTCACAAATGTGAAACTCACAGATACAGATGGCTGACATTTTCATTGGCAGATATTTTTCCCTTAGTGATATATAACATAATGGGGTATCTTACAAGTGATGCTTTTTAGATTATGTGACATATTATAATGAAAGAATACTATAAAATTAAGTCATTATAATTTTAAACTTTATAAAATAGTTAAATACATATACTAATATAATTTACTAAAATTAAGAAATGAAGAGCTGAAGTGCCCTGGCAAAAATATGGCCCTAAGATTTTGAAAAAAATTGTAAGGCTTAATAAGCTGCAAGAAACTGTTAATTGTAAGTGGCAACTTCCATGATAAGATTTGAAATAATTTTAAATTTTTTTAAACTTATATCCAGTAAATTCTCATATTCATAGAGTATTAATATGTTGTTTTGTTGAATATCTCCTGGCCAACATCTCTTCATTCCCTCCTCTACCCTGACCCTCCCTAGTCATGGGTAAACTCTGTCCTACTTTACTTCTGTGAGAACCTATTTAGATGTGTGAGTGAAATCATATGGTATTTGTCTTTCTGGGCCTGGCTCTTCCCACTTAACATAATGTCTTCCAGGTTCATTCATGATGTCACAAATGACAGGATTAAGGCCTGAGGACTTGAACTATATCTGCAACTTTGGAAATATTAGACCTCAGTGAAGCAACAATAACCAGCAACAATAACTCAGCGAATAACAATCCAATCTCTGACTCTTCTGTGACTGTTCATATTTTTTATGTTACTGAAATTAATCCTCCATTATTTATATTTGCCATTTAGTCTAAGCCAGGCCATTCTAAGGATAATCTTGCTTTCCTTGTCCATAACTAAATTAAGTATTTATGCCTTCTCTCTCTGTCTGCTCAAAGACTTAATTGTGATGTAGGAGGGGATGTGGCTGGGGGAAGACATTATTTGCCTACATGGGGCCCAAGGTTCCATCCTCAGCACTGTGAAAACTCAAACAATAACAACAACAAAACAGTAAACCAAAGTGGGCGAGGATATAGCCAGGCCTCTAGAACATTAGGAACAAAATGAAGCTAGATTTTGCTGTGTCATGTTTTTGTTGTGATCATTTCTGCTTGTGATAGAGACTATAGCAGAGCCACAGAAACTGCTGGATTTAACCACTTGCAAATTTTTCTTGGCTCAAGTTAGGAAAACATCAATGATAGGCTTAAAATAAAACTATCAAATATGGTAAGGGGCAGGGTCATGGAAACATAATGGTTGGAACCTGAAGAGGAGCAGTTACCTTTAGATGGAAGTAGTTGTTCTCAGAAGGGAGGTTCTGGGAAGACAAACAAACAATGTGTGTGTGTGTGTGTGTGTGTGTGTTTCTACATATGCGTGCTATTCCAACCATTCTTACTACATTTGCCCACTTGTTCCTCTTAGAACTTTAGTCTTCAACCTTGCCAACAATTTTCCTCTTCTTTTATAACCCAAATCAAAGCATATATTTTTCTGGCTAGTGTCTCTTTTAATGATCACAAGTCTAGTTTATGGTTCTAATATCTAATGTGAATTTCAGTTCTTCATTTAAAAAAATCTGCTACTGTTTTCCAACTAGGTAATGTGATGTCAGTCAATTTGTTATAACTCTCAGACTATGTTACCATTTCTTCCAAACTGGAGCCAACTTCCTCTCTTAACTTCTTCATTTTTGTTAGTGATTGTGTCATACCACCACTCCACACTGAAATCCTCCTTAATTCTTCCTTCTTTTTCAACCACTGAATCAGGATGCTAGATGATGATGTTTTCCCAAAGCTGTCTCATATCTGTTGCAGCTTCTTCATTCTTATTGCCACCTTCTTGAATCAAGACTCTTTTTATTGCCATTGGAGTACAAATGTCTCAAACCCTTTGCCTCCTGTTTTTCAGATCAATCCTGTGCAATGCTATCATTTGAAACTTTATAAAATCTCTGTTGTGATCATGTTATTTCCTTATTTCAGTTTCTATTAAAACCACTAACATGAAAGGCCTCAGCACTTAATGAGTTGGCTCCATATTCTGACTTTCATGTAGCTATATAGAATATACCTGCTCATTCCTCTAATCCTTTTTTATATACTGTTTACATGAATTCTGATCCAAATGCTGCTCACACATTTTGTTTATGGCAATGTCTTTGATGCCTAATTAATTGTAGCCTCTTATTGCTATTTAGAATTTTCTATTTGTTTGTATGTGTCCCTCAGTTGCTGTCCCATTGCTGTCCTGTATCCTTCCTTCACCCTTGTCAAGTGCATGAGGATATAAATCTAGGCTAGGGTTGTAGCTTAGCATATGCTAAGCCCTGGGTTCAATTCCTGGTACCTGGGGTAAGGAGGACCTCAATGGAAAAACTAATTTCTAAGGAAACCTTAAAGAGGCTTGCCTACTTAGAAAGAAAAAAGATTTTGAATGGTCTTTCTCCCCAGAACCTTCCCACTATGGACTTATTTGGCTCAGGTGTGATCCCTACAGAGGGCAGTCTATTGGGGGGTCAAAAAGTCTTGCTGTCCTACTATATGAATATGTGTCAATACAGGGGCAAACAAGTGCTAGTGGTGTTGAAATCTCAAGATGGGTTCCCTGAAGAATCAGTTTTGATTTTTTTTTTTGGTGGGGGCAGGTACTGGGGATTGAACTTAGGGACACTTGATCACTGAGCCACATCCCCAGCCCTATTTCATATTTTATTTAGAGACAGGGTCTCACTGAGTTACTTAGAGCCTTGCTTTTGCTGACGCTGGCTTTGAACTCTTGATCCTCCTATCTCAGCCTCCTGAGCCGCTGTGATTACAGGCGTGCCCCATTGTGCCAGGCTAGTGTTAATTCTTAATTGAATTAAGGATCAGGAAGAGACTAGAGGTATAAGAGTTGTGTTTAAGGTATGGGCTAGATTTGGACAATGAATAAGTTATCAAAATAAGTGATCTCTGAGGTCTTCTTTGGAATCCAGGATATGGGCTGATGGAGAACTGGGTCATTGTGAAAGTTAAGTCTTTAGTGCTAAAATGGTTAGCACACATGGTAACAGTAGGCTTCCTTTCCAGATCCAGGATTAACAATCACAGGCAGATTCCCTCCCTTGAAATACACAGGATTTTAGAAAGCAATATTTTTTAAAATTGTCAAAAGCAAAGAAAATATTTAGGTGACCTCACACTAACCTCTTCTTCAATTTTTTTTGAGCCATCTGACGTCATGGAGGCTTTGGGAATACAGGTGTAAAATGTAGTAAGGAATTGGACAGGTAGATGAGAAGAAGATGGTAGTGCCTCTTGGGGCCTTGCAAACATAAGCAATGATTTCTGCAAAGTTCAAGTTGGGAGTTGTGTACAGCTTTTTCCCCAATTAAGGAAAGTGGCCACTTTTCTGGACAGAGTGCTTGGTTGGTCTAGAATCATGGCTGTAAATAAGAGACCCAATTGAAAGGGGATACTGGCATGTGATTTACTTCCTTCTGTCATATTTTCTTTAGCCTTATAAAATCAGCTCTTTTTCTAACATTCTGAAGTATTTCTTGAACCACGATTTAACACTTAATTTTGCCTTATTGTTATAGATAATATTAAACACATGTAACTCTTGCACTAAGAATTTTTTGAGGGCAGGATCCAAAGGGCTCATGTAAAGTAGTTGTGTATATTCATTTCATTTCAAATAAAAAAGTCAAGTTATCAAAATTATCAGACTCTAGATAGGATACATACAAGAAATACACAACTAGACACAGTATAGTCAAATTTCTGAAAATTAAATTAATTAGACATCTTAGAAACATCTGCAGAAAACAAATACATTACAAGTAGGAAAACAGAGAATTGTGATTTTTTTCTTACGAAAAAAAGTTCTAGTGTGGAGCACAGTGGAATGATAATTTGAAAATGATAAAAGAGACTGGGTGAGGTGGCATGTGCCTGTAATCCCAGCAACTAAGGAGGCCCAGGCAGGAGAATCACAAATTCAAGGCCAGCCTTAGCAACTAAGCAAGGCTTTAAGCAATTTCATGAGACCCTGTCTCAAAATAAAAGATAAAGAGGGCTGGGGATGTGGCTTGGCAGTTAAGCACCACTGGGTTCAATCCCTGGTACCAATGGAAAAAATAAAAATAATAAAAAACAGAACAAAACACAGAAAACATGAAACATGTTAATCTGTAATTCTATATCTTATAAAAATAACTTTCAAAATTAAGGATTCAATTAAGGTGTTTATATACACACACACAACAATGCAAGGGAATTTGTAGCTAACAGATTTGTACTACAAAAAATGTTAAAGAAAAATTATCTGACAAAAGAGAAATGACACAAAATAAAAGCTTTGATCTATAGAAAGAACCGAAGAGTACTAGAAATGGTTACTATATGGACAGGTATAAGCAACTATCTCTTTTCCCTTAGTTTTGCTTGAAGATAACCAACTATTAAAGCAAAAATCACATGTGAATTCAAAAGAGCTGAATTCATTGTTATTTATTATTCATAATGGTGTAATAATAACTCATTATTATTACTCTGAAGCAGAGTAGAATAATGGTTCCAGGTATGAGGGGATTTGTGGGAAAATGAACAACATAGTAATTAGTAACAATGTATTCTTGAAAATACTAAAATAAAAAAAAAATTAAAGAGAAATATTTAAACCTTCAATAGAAGATTTCAAAAGGAATACTAAAAAAATATTTTCCTAAAAGGAAGTCAGGAAAGAAGGAACATAGGACAAAAACATATGGAACAAATAAATACCAAAACGTAGTCTAATCATTTCAGTAGTCAAAGGGCTGTCGTGGGAGAATAGCAAAAATTATAGCTAACAATATTCTTTCCTTAATAGACTTCTTATTTTTCAGATGTCGGACACTTTCATTTTACAGAGGCTTTGAGTGCAGTCCAGAGAGATATGAGTCTGTAGGAATCACGTGGTTTCTAGAACCTGAAGAGAACACAGGTGACCTATCTCTGTCAGTTGTGCTTTCACCAATGTGATGACCTTTTTTTTCTTTTTGTGTATTTTTTCTTTATCTTTTTTATGATTTAATTACCTATTTTATTTTTTCCATGTTTTATTGGTAGACTATAGTTGTACATAATGGTAGAATTCATCATTACATATTTGAATATACACACAGTGAGTATAACAGTATAATTTGGCCAATACCATTGTTTGGTGAAATATACAAAATGTAATTTGCTATCTCAACCATTTTGAAGCGTACAATTTAAGGTGTTAAATAATTTTTATGTTGCATAACCATCATCATCACTCAGCTCCACAGTTCTTTATATTTTATAAAACTAGAATTCTGTCCCCATTAATAAATCCCCATTCTCCTCTCCCCTAACCCTTGGCAACCATCATTAAACTCTGCCTCTGTGATTTTTAACTACTTTTAGTATTTCACCTAGGTGGAATCATACAGTATCTGTCTTTTTGTAGCTGATTTATTTCCCTTAGAATGATGTTCTTAAGGTTCATACATTTTATATCATATAATAGTATTTCCTTCATTTTTGAACATGAACACTCTTCTGCTGTATGTATATACCATATTTGGCTTGTCTATTCACTGTTGATGGGCACGCTGGTTCTTCCACATTCTAGTTATTGTGAATAATGGTACAATGAACATGGTAATAATTAGTCTCTTCTTGACCCTGTTTTCAAGTCTTTTGGTCAAATGCCCATACATTCTATTGTTGGATGATAGGATAATTCTATTTTTAACTTTTTTAGTAACCACCATACTGTTTTCCAGTACCTATATATCAATCCATACAGTGTACCAATTGATGTACTAGTTTATATTCCCACCAACAGCACACAGGTTCCTGTTTCTCTACATCCTCAACATCACTTGTTACTTTATGGTTTTTAAAAATTATAACCATTGTAATATGGTTGTTCATATAGTTTTGATTTTCATTTCCCTAATGATTAGTGATGTTGAGGATCTTTTCAAGTGCTTATTGGTGATTTATTTATCTTTGGAGAAATGTCTATTTAAAGTCCTTTGTCCATTTTTGAATTGGAATTTTTTTTATTGTTGGATTTTAAGAACTCTGTATAAATACTAAATATTAATCCCTTGTCAGGGATAGATGATATATGGTTTACAAATGTTTTCTCCCTCTGTGAGTTGCCTTTTTTACTTTGTTGACATTGTCTTTCAATGCACAAAATTTAAAAATTTTCAAAATGAATTCCAATTTGTATATTTTTTTCTTTTGTTATTCAAGCACTTGATGTCATAGCCAAAAAATTCATTTTCTTTTTTTTTATTGGTTGTTCAAAACATTACAAAGCTCTTGACATATCATATTTCATACATTTGATTCAAGTGGGTTTTGAACTCCCAATTTTACCCCAAATACAGATTGCAGAATCACATCGGTTACACATCCACATTTTTACATAATGCCCTATTAGTAACTGTTGTATTCTGCTACCTTTCCTATCCTCTACTATCTCCCCTCCCCTCCCCTCCCATCTTCTCTCTCTACCCCATCTACTGTAATTCATTTCTCTCCTTGTTTATTTTCCCATTCCCCTCACAACCTCTTTTTTTTTAATATTTATTTATTTTTTTTTTAGTTCTCAGCGGACAACATCTTTGTTTGTATGTGGTGCTGAGGATCGAACCCAGGGCCTCGCATGTGCTAGGCGAGTGCTCTACCGCTGAGCCACAACGTCAGCCCCCACAACCTCTTATATGTAATTTTGTATAACCATGCGGGTCTCCCTCCATTACCATGCAATTTCCCTTTTCTCTCCCTTTCCCTCCCACCTCATGTATCTGTTTAATGTTAATCTTTTCTTCCTGCTCTTCCTCCCTGCTTTGTTCTTAGTTGCTCTCATTATATCAAAGAAGACATTTGGTATTTGTTTTTTAGGGATTGGCTAGCTTCACTAAGCATAATCTGCTCTAGTGCCATCCATTTCCCTGCAAATTCCATGATTTTGTCATTTTTAGTGCTGCATAATACTCCATTGTGTATAAATGCCACATTTTTTTTATCCATTCATCTATTGAAGGGCATCTGGGTTGGTTCCACAGTCTAGCAATTGTGAATTGTGCTGCTATGAACATCGATGTAGCAGTATCCCTGTAGTACGCTCTTTTAAGGTCTTCAGGGAATAGTCCGAGAAGGGCAATAGCTGGGTCAAATGGTGGTTCCATTCCCAGCTTTCCCAGGAATCTCCATACTGCTTTCCAAATTGGCCGCACCAGTTTGCAGTCCCACCAGCAATGTACAAGAGTACCCTTTTCCCCACATCCTCTCCAGCACTTGTTGTTGTTTGACTTCCTAATGGCTGCCAATCTTACTGGAGTGAGATGGTATCTTAGGGTGGTTTTGATTTGCATTTCTCTGACTGCTAGTGATGGTGAGCATTTTTTCATGTACTTGTTGATTGATTGTATGTCCTCCTCTGAGAAGTGTCTGTTCAGGTCTTTGGCCCATTTGTTGATTGGGTTATTTGTTTTCTTATTGTTTAATTTTTTGAGTTCTTTGTATACTCTGGATATTAGGGCTCTATCTGAAGTGTGAGGAGTAAAGATTTGTTCCCAGGGTGTAGGCTCCCTGTTTACCTCTCTTATTGTTTCTCTTGCTGAGAAAAAACTTTTCAGTTTAAGTAAGTCCCATTTGTTGATTCTTGTTATTAACTTTTGTGCTATGGGTGTCCTATTAAGGAATTTGGAGCCCGACCCCACAATATGTAGATCGGAGCCAACTTTTTCTTCTATCAGACGCAGAGTCTCTGATTTGATATCTAGCTCCTTGATCCACTTTGAGTTAACTTTTGTGCATGGCGAGAGGAGGGGATTCAGTTTCATTTTGTTGTATATGGATTTCCAGTTTTCCCAACACCATTTGTTGAAGATGCTATCCTTCCTCCATTGCATGCTTTTAGTTCCTTTATCAAATATAAGATAGTTGTAGCTTTGTGGATTAGTCTCTGTGTCCTCTATTCTGTACCATTGGTCCACCAAAAAATTCATTTTCAAATTCAATTGTACAGCTTCAGCCATATGCTTTCTTCTAAGGGTTTTCTTGTTTTATATATCATATGAAGGTCTTTGATCCCTTTTTAAATTTTTATTCCTTTTAATTTTTTAATTTGTTTTAGTTAGTGATACATGACAGAAGAATGCATTTATGCACTTTGATATATCATACATAGATGGCATATAATTTCTCATTTTCTCCCTAATTTTCCTTCTTGGGATATTAGTGTGGGTAGGCTGGGCTGTAGGCCTGGAGGTGAAGTGGTGCTAAAGAAGCTGGGCTGCAGGTGGGCAGCAAAGCAGATGGCTATGACCGGGTACTAGTTGTATTAGGGCCTGGGACTTGATCCTGAAGGCCCGTGGCAAGGCTACGTGCTAGTCCAGGCCAATCTGGTATCTACGGGGCATGTGGAGCAAGTTGGGGCCTGGTCATGTCAGGGGCCCAGTTGTTCTATGCTGGGTAGGTTAAGACTGGGCCCTGGAACCTGTGGCCCAGAAGTTGTGTGCTGGACCAGGCAGGTCTGGCAGGGAAGCAGCTGCCTAACACACAGTGATGGGAGGTTGGGAGGCTGGCAACTGGGGAGCCAGAGGGCTATGTTGGTTGCAGGACTGTTGCTGGACCTGATGGTCCCAGGACTGGTGGATGCTGGACTGGGGAGGGAGCCTGAGTGCAGGCTGGTGCTGAGACCCAGCGAGTGCCTGCCCTGGTGGGCCCCAGGAACGGGATGGGTGCTGGACCAGCTGACTAGGCAAGCTGAGAGCAAAATGCCTTCATACCCTCTCTTCCAACCTTATGACCCACTACTGCAGGCCTTGCCAGTTCCTGCGAGTTGCAGGACTCATGGAGCTGAGAAGAACCAGTCTCTCTCTCCACCATCTCTAATCTGTCTGACTTTCCACAGGTTTGCTAGGCTCAGACAGGCCCACATAGACCTAGCTGCAAACTCAAGAATCTAGTTTCTGCAGGCTCCACCACACTGCAGTCCCAAGAGCTCTCTGTGGACTACTGATAAACTCTGGTGGTGAGTTGTTTTTTTTTTTTTTTTAATATCTGATTAATGAGTCAATCAGCCTCTGGTTCAGCTAGGACAGACTGCCCCTCCAGTCTCAGGATTTTTCACTCTAAGCCTTGGAGAGATGTGGTATTCCAACTGTTTGAGTTCTGGGTAGCTGAGCTAAGAGAAATGCTGCCTCATGCTCATCTGTCATCTTGTCCCTGGTCTACCTTCATATATTTTGATGGTCCATCTTTAGGTCCATAATGTATATAATTATATCTTTTAGTCATATTAAACCTTTTATTAATATGTAATATCCTTCTGTTTCTTACAATTTTTAAAATTCACACTCTATTTTGTCTGATGCAAGTATAGCCATTTGATATCACTTTTCCATACATAGCAATTGCAGGGAATGCCTTTTTTCCATTCCTTCACTTTCAGTCTGTATTTGTCATTGGATCCTAAGTGATTCTCTTGTGACAGCAAATAGCTTGATCCTGAGATTTTGTGCATTCTGCCAATGTCTGTCTTCTGACTGGAGAGTTTCACACATTTCCTGATGGAGGAGGAACTTTCATCATTTAAGTTTCTGTATGGATTATCACATTTCAACTTATTCCTTCATTACTGTCTTCTTTTGTATTTATTAAATTTCTTTTACAGTAAAATGTTTAAATTTCTTCCTTATTCCCTCTTTGTGTATATTCTACAGCTATTTAATTTTGGGTACCAAAATGGAGATTATGTTTAATATTCTAAAGTTATGGCATTCTAATTTGAATTTAAGTTGGCTTAAAATCTTATGCTTTGTATCCCCTTCAACTGTTGATGTCATAAAATTACATCTTTATACACTTTATGACTAAAGTATAAACCAATAATGTTTAAATGTATGAGTCTTTCAAATTATGCAAAAAACAAAATGTGGAATTTCAAGGCATAAGTATGATACTAGTTTTTAGATTAATAATTTTTAATGTATTAAATCCTTATTCATGTAGAAAACAAAGAAGTAGAATTATTAACTGTTGGTTTAATAATGCTAGCTTTTATGATTGCCTATGTATTTACATTTATTAAGACCTTTATTTCTTCATGTGGCTATCTAGTGTCCTTTCATTTCACCCTACACTGCTCCTTTAAGTATATCTTTCAGCACAGGTCTAATGGCAACAAACTCCCTCATCTGATTATCTGGGAAGGTCTCAATTTCATCCTCAGATTTGAAGGACAGTTTTGCTGGATATAGTATTCTTGACTCAACAGTATTTTTAAAAGCACTTTCCATATATTGACTCATTGCTTTTTATTAGCAAATGTTTTGCAAATAAAAAGAGCTTTTTGAAAGCAATTAGATAGGAAAGTTAACCAAGCAAACAAAGCATATGAGAGCTAGGGTGACTTTCTTAATAATAGTAAAGGTAGACTTCAAAACAAGTGTGAAAGTTAAAAGGGTCATTCTGAAATTACAAAAGTGTTAATTCACCAAATAGATATTCTAGTAGTAAACATGTATTTATCATCAGAACTTCAAAAAGGATGAAACAAACACTGACAGAACTAAGAGAGGTAGACAAAGTTACAATTATAATACAAGATATTTTATACCTATTAATATTTGAGATAAAAATGAGTCAAAAAGTCAGTAAGAATATGGAAGCTGTCAGGGACACTACCAAACAACTTGACCTAATTGATAGTTACAAAGCACTGCACTCAACAACTTCACATTATTTTCAAGTACACATGAATAATTCACAAAGGTATAAAATATATAGACTAAGTTTCTATAAATGCCAAAATATTGAAATATTATAGAACATGTTCTTGATGATGATAGAATTAAATTATAAATCAGTTTTAGTAAGATGTCTAGTGAAGTCCTAAATTCTTGGAAATTAAAAAAAATAGCACATGAGTTAAACAACATATATAATTAGATAAAATTTCAAATCAAATAGAAATGAAAATGCAACATATTGAAATTTGTGGGATGCAACAAAGAAATGTCTAGAAAAAAATGTAAAGCATTATATTTGAGCAGAAAAAAGATTTAAAACCAACTATCTAATTCTCTTAAAAAACAAAAGCAGGTATAGAAATTAAACCAAAGAAAGTAGAAGGAAGATAATAAGCTGATTTCTTAGAAAAATTAATAAATTTTTAAGTAACTAGTTAGAGTGATGTGTTGAAAAGAGACCATACAGTTATCAATATTTGGAATGAAGTAGGAGGTATAAAACAGATACAATACACAATAAAATGTTAATAGGGAATGCTATATGATGAAATGTATGGCAATAAAGTTAAAAACCTACATAGAATGGACAGATTCCTTAAACAATATAACTTATCAAAATAAATTCAAGAAAAAATTGGATATCTTAATAGTATTATATCTACTAAATAAATTATACAAAAATAAACCTTCCTAAATAGAAAATATCAGGCCTACATGACTTCCCTGGTGAATGATATAAAAAATTTAGGAAGAAATAATACTACTCTTACACAAAGAATAAATAATAAAATAAGGGTGGAGAAATGCATTGATTTAGGAAGATTACAAAACACACAATTAATATACAAAAATCAATTGCATTTTTATAAACTGGCAGCAAATAATTGAGTGAAATTTTAAACAATTAACATCGTAAAATATTAAATAATGATAATTTTATAAAAAATTGCCCTCCAAATACAAATATTGAAAGAAATTAAACAAATAAGTGAAGAGATATTCATGTTCATAGATTGTCAGACTGAATGTTTTCAAGAAGTCAGTTCTCTTCAAAATGACAGTCAGATTCAACCCAATAACAATTATAATTCCAATAGGAGAGTACACACACACACAGGAATACACAGACACACACACATAAATTTTCCCAAAATTTATTCATCAAGTTTAGCGAAAAATTTTGAAAAAGAAAAAAGTAAATTTGGAAAACTCAAAATTCTTGTTTTGAAACTAACAAGCAATTTCTAGTAATCAAGAAGTAAAGTATTGGTTAAAGCTAGACAAATAGATGGAACATAATATAGAGACCAGAAAGAGATTCATGCATGTTTAATCACATGATTTATAACAAAGACATCAAACAAATTTATTGAGGAAATATAAATTCTTCAGTAAGTGATGCTGGGCTACCTAGGAAGACATTCAAAAAATAAATTTCAACTCTACTTAGCATTGCACACACAAATAATTCAAGATGAGTTATAGTTCCAAATATAAAAATGAAAAGGCAATTAAAATTCTAGAGGAAATAATAGGAGACTACTTTTGCATTTTAGAGGCAGGTAGATGTTTCTTCGAAGGAACATAAAAAAGCATAAATATTAAAGATTAAAAAAAGGTCAGATGTAAAATTCAGAATGTGTGCTCATCAGCACACTATTAAGAAAATGAAAAGGCAAATCAGAGTTTGGGTTAAAATGTTATATATATATATATATATATATATATATCTTATCTCCAGAATATATTTATTTCACGCACACACACAGGCAAGTATGTATATTTGTATATATTTTGCACACTCAATACAAACTTCTACAAATCAATAATAAAAGAGAACTCAATATAAAGCTATGAGTTATATTTACATAAATTGTGTAAGTATATAATATGCATATATAACACATACACATACAAATCCTACAAATGAATAAAGTCCTTCAAGTAAGTAATAAAAAACTTGGTATTAAAATATGGGCAAACACATGAAGAAGTGCTCTAAACAATTATCATGGAAATGCAAACTAAAAACATCTCACTTCCACTAGAATGACCAGAATTAAAAAGACTGTCAACACCTAATTACTGTTGGTGAGAATGTGGAACATCTTTCCTACATTTCTGATGAGAACATAAAATGTTGTGATCACTTTGGGGAACTATTTAATAGTTTCTATACAGTTAAATGTTCATCAGCTTTATGACACAGTAATTTCACTCCTAGTTATTTACAAGAATATTTATAAATACTTCATTCATAATGGCCCCAAATTATAAACAACAAAATTATTCATCAATCATGAGTGGATAAATAAGTTGTGATTCATATGATATTATGGATGAGTCTCAAAAAATAATATTAAAATAAATCATACAAATAAACATGAAAACATGTTTCATATCACTTATCAGGGAAATGCAAACTCAAACAAGATACCATCACATGCTTATTAGAATGACAAAAATCTAAATCAGTGACAATACCACATGTGTGCAAAGAGGTGAAGCAATGGGAACTCTCATTCACTGATCGTGGGGGTGCAAAATTTATAACTACTTTGGAAGACAGTTTGGTAATTTCTTACAAAACCAAATCTTTCCATATGATCCAGCATTGGATTTCCTTGGAATTTGCCCAAAGTAATTGAAGATTCAAGTCCACCAAAAGATCTTCACATGGATGTTTATAGCAGATTAATTCATAATTGCCAAAACTTGGAAGCAACAGTGATGTCCTTCACTAAATGGATGAATTAAATGTGGTATAGTAGACAATGTATTATTATTTAGGACAAAAAGAAATGAGCTCTCAAGTCATGACATGATATGCAAAATCCTCAAATGTATGTTACTAATTTGTAATCATTGAAGGTAAAGAAAAGGCTAATTTGTTTACGAAAACTGAGAGGAAGAATTGGATATATCAGGAACAGGTGCCTGAGAGAAGGAAGCAGCTTTCTGGTAGCATGGACAGATGGCATGAGTAGGAGCCTTGGTGGTGACCTGCTATGGCTTTGAGGCCTTTCTGTACTGAAGTATCTGGTGTACATTTTTTCTATCCTTCCTGATTAGGTTCTACACAGGAAGACAGAGAATGCTGAAATCCCAAACCTGCCTTTCAGCTAGGTGTTTTGTTTTGGCAGATTCCTTCTTTAGAATGACAAGTGGTTGGCAGCAAAGCACTTAACTTCAAAGGCAAACTGAGCAGAGTCAGAGGCTCACGCAAGGCTCTGGTATCCAGGGCCACTACTGAGCAAACCTCTACCTCTCATCTCTTGTATAAAGCAGATGGAAGCACATTTCAGAAATCAGTGTATTTTCAAAAAAAAAAAAAAAATGAACCCCTATCCACTGGTCCATAGGAGTTATAATATAGTGCATTTTGAAGCTGAAGTTCTGACATAATTCTTTCTCTAGGTTTTTCTTTTCATACCTTATTTTCCCATGAAAATTGTGGAATTTAAATAGGATTGTATAATTGCCATAGTAGCAAATATTCTCAAATATTTTTCTAGCAATCAGTTTTGAGAAAAAGGGTTAGTAGTCATGTTAAAAGCAAGTCATATTATCTTGAGATGTAGGTATTCCTTAAGAAGAGGTGCTTTCTCATGGTTTGACTCAGACCAAGCAATAATAAGCTATAGCATATAAAGGATTTACATTGAACATCTCACCTCTCTATCTTGATCATTTGGTTATACCAACCTCTGGAACCAACATCATTATACTTGCTTAGATCACTTATACAGCTTTAATTATTTCATTTTTCTATGAATGAGTCCACTGATGTAGAAGACTTCCAGTTATTTATTTATTTATTTATTTATTTATTTANCTTTAGGGTTCTGTAGTTTTCATTGTATAATACAGGAGACTAAGGCAGATGGTGAGCCAAAGGTTGACTTGATGTGCAATCATCCACAGCATAATGACAGTTTGGTAGTTGTGATTCAGTGGGTCTTTCATCTGCTGGCAAAGAGTAAACTGGATGGCTCCGAGAAACAGCAGCCCATGCAGAAAAAGCCGGGAGATGCTCAGACACATCAGCACAAGGTCACAGTTACTAAGTGGCTGTCTCTTTACCATATTTCTAAAGTTCATCAAGAAAATGAATACATTGGCCAAGATCCCCACTGCAAACTCCAGGATTGAAAGGAACAGAAATGAATCTTGGCTTTATAGGACAGAGTTAAGACAGGAGTCAGAGTCAACATGATGCTTCTCTTGGTGACTGGTTCATTTAAAATTCAGACACTACTCAGCAGAGGAGGGTAAGAGTACATTCTGAATCAGGACTTTCCTTTACAAAACACCCAGATCTTGCCCTAGTTATGTCCCAAAGTAGGTACACTAAAAGCCCTGACAGGAATCTTTGAGGGATCTTGTTGCTTTAGAATGTTTCTTGGATACACGTGAAGGCTCATTATGAGGGTAGATGACTGCTGGTTCTACTCTTTGGAATAATGGAGAAGCACTTCCTAAATCCAGGTATTCCTGTACAGCAGTCTCCCCAGAGGACCACAGTATAGCATCAGAGATGCAAATGAGATAGGGTCTCAGTTTTCCAACCAGATAGGGTCCAGTTTTGCATGCCCATCTGGACTGGTGGGAGTGGAAATGAGAATCGGATTTGCTTATAGGTTTCAATGAAACTGGCAGCAGGCAAAGCAGATATTCTTGGTGAACTAAGGTTTGAAATAGTGTCTCCTTCCATTTGCATTTCTTCTATATCTCAGAGTCATGACTTTCCATAGAATGTGTTTCTATATGGACAAGTGAATTGTTCTTCCTCTAGTCCAACAGGTGACTGCTATTTTAGTTGCCATTCTAAAGGCTTCATTCACCCATCACTGTTGTACTAGACACTGTACTTGACAAGAGGGGTGTTGACCTGAGCAAGATGAGCACCTGGCCATGAAGTAGAGGGAGGGACAGTATCCAGCCTGGATTACTGCAGGAGGCTTTAAACTGCTCTCTCTGCTTCTCAGCCTCACTCTCTCATATAGTATTCCACAAAGTAACAATAACGATCCTGATAATATAACTTAGGTTGGGTCATTTCTCTGTTCAAATCTTTCAGGGTCTCTAATCTCCCTCCCCGTAAAAGCTTAGTCCTTACAGTGGCCTATGGGTGTTTCACAGTCAGGACCCCTGTTCTTTTCAGATGTCATCGGGGACACTTGCTTTTCCCCTTCTTCCATGCCAGCCATGAGGATTTTTCCTGTTCTGTGAACTCACCAAGCACTCTCACTGCAGGACCACCACATTTGTATTTCTCACGACCTGAACTGCTTTTACGTTTTGTGTTTCAGTGTCTCACTTGCTTCTCAAAAGTTCACTGGAAAGACTTTCCCTGACCATCCTATAAATGGCATCCCTTACCTTATCTTGGGTGCTTACTATAATGTTGAATCTGTTTTATCTTTCTGTATATATTCAATCATTTATTGCCAGTATCCACTTTCCCCACTGAAAAATGTAAGCTTCATGAAGGCACTTATTTTCACAAAACAAATATTTAGTTGTCTATAGTATCCTCTCAGTCTACGCATATTATATATTTTATATTATTTATTTATGTTATATATATATTATATATTTTATAATATAAAAATGTTATATTTTTTAAATGTTATAGTTTTTAAAAATTACATTCTAACACATATGGTTTTACATTCCAAGATTTAGGTTTCTCCCCTTTCAAACATTTCCCAATATTTGTTACCCTTGGGCCTTCCAGCATCTGGAATTTTCCTTGATCTCTAAAGGAATATGGGTGGATTTCACAATTACTTTTGAAAGCTCTGTAAAAATTCGGGCTAGTTACTCAGGTGCATTCCACTTACATCAACTCCTCTCTCACCTTGCCTTCTTGCATGGGTATGAGAAGTAGCAGCCAGGTCCTAAAAACCAGAGGCACAGGCCTTAGGGAAAGAAAGCCCTGAAATTAAATTATTGACAGAATGATTGCAGAAACCTCTATACCTGGTTACACAAAACACTGATTAGTTTAATTTTAACACTGGCAACGGGGCAAATTTGCTATAGGTAGATTGGGTTCAAAGTCAAGCAAATATATATATTTTTGAGAGCAAAGTGTTTTTTGGTTTGAGTGTCACTGAGCTAAGACTCCTCAGCCCTTTGCTGCCGACAGTGAACACCTTGCCCAACCTATCCAGACCCAAAGCAAAAGGGCAGAGAGGGACAGAGGGCAGGTAAATACCAGTGAAGTGAAGAGAAAATAAGACAAATTACCAGGGACTGTGTGAAATGTTAATTGATATATGAAGAGAGCATAGTCCTTAGGGAAGGAGGCTCTTTTACTCTAGAGGGAAACCCCCACTGATGGCTTCAGATAGTGTTAATTTAAAAGAAGCAATTTGATATTAGTGAGATAGACAACTAACAGGAGTCTGAAACCAAGGAGGTATCATTTTTTATTAAAATGTTTATTTCTATTTATTTGCATGTTATAACTAACAATTGTGGGTTTATACTTACATATTCATACATGCATGTGGCTTACGGTATAATCTGGTCATTATGGCTCCCCAGTATTTCTCCTTTCTCTACTATGAGGAGGAACCATTCAGAAAACAAGTCCCATAGCCGTGGTGGAAAGCACTGAAGACTGGACTGGCACCTAGGAAGCACAGGGGAGGAAGGAACAGTGCTTCAGAAGCAGGAAGGAGTCCAGGGTGACTCTTGGAGGAGGAAAACCTGCAGCGGCCAACTCAGGCTGGGTGTGTGGCCCAGGCGACTTTTTTTTTTTTTTTTTTTTAGCTTCTGTGTGCATTATAAGATAAGGTGGTAGGTCTTCAGTTCCCTTCTGTCCTCCCACCTGCTGACATTCCTAAATAGGGGCTGGATTCTGTTCCTGCACTGTCTGCACTGGGGTTAGGCAGACAGCAATGGGGAGACTTGTACCAGACAAGTGGGAAAGACCGGCAACCTACTCTAAGCAAGTCGAGGAGGAGTCCCCAGGTTTCCTATTTCTCCAGATAATCAAACAAAGAAATAGGTGGTCCTGGACTCATAGAATTTTCCTGGAAGTTCAGCCAGCCTGGACGCGTCCTCCTCGCATTATTTAAATCTACCACTAGGTGGCGCCAGACCACCGTGAAGTGTGCAATTCTTGGCCTGTTCAGGGTGCTTGAGAACCCCAGCGGTGTTTTCTTTAATCAAGCAATAATAAGGTCCTATATTTCACACAATTGAAATTTTAGACTGCATTTAATGCTATACTGTAAGCTGGATATCCTTTAATATTATAGTTGCCTCACAAAGAATGTAATGATACTTCCATTTTACTAATGAGAAAGTTTCAAGAAACTTAATTAGTTAAATATCTTGGCCAAAGTCACTAAATTAATGAGGAACTAGAATTCTGACACTAGATTTCTGATTTCCTCTAAGCCTAACTACCAACCTGAGGTTTGGGGTGGAGAAGATGCTCTCATTTTGTGGAGATGCCTGGTAACAATATTCTTTCCAGCCTCAGCCCTACTTTTAACATTAAGTTTCTGGCTGTTGAGACCCTCTGAGCCGCCTCAGTGTAATGCAGGGAGGAAGGCAATAGCTCATCCCTTCCCAGGAGAGAGAAAAATTGAGTGTGGGTAAGTGGGTCTCATACCTCGAGACTACTATTCTGGCTAAGGAAAGGAGTGGGAAAAATCTCCTTGGACTCTCAGAAATAACATGTCTATATACCTAGTGGGTTGACATAGCTATTAGTAAATCAAGGCCCTGGAGTATAAAAGAAAATTGCTCACAATTTCTTAATCAGATCTGACATGAGGTCTTTTTGATTCCCTTCTTATAGGATTCCTCCATCGACTTTGCTTCTATTACCCTTTATTCATACCACCATTGTAGCATTTATTAAAATTTGTGTTTTTTAAAACATGTGTATTTTGAATTTACATCAAGTTCTTCAAGAGCAGGGATTATGTATTATTCTTTCTTTGCTCTGCATTAAACATGACACATTAATTTGAATTTTATCCCTTTATTTGGTTATTCAATTTAAATCCAAGATTATAATTTGAGCAAATTTACTGTCTTAGAGATGTAGTATGTAGATCTTGCTTGAATCTAGGTGAATTCACTCCTGGGATTCAAACATGTTTTGTGTGTGGAAGATGAGAGGCTGAAAGTCTTTCATAACCCATCATTGTGTAGCCATTCAGGAAAACACTCATCCTAAGAGAAGAGAGAAATGGGCAGTGAACCTTGTCCTGCCTACAAAACTATAGTCCTCAAAAGTTGTAGGCAAGGTTCTGGATATTAATAATAATATAATTTATTAATGATAAACAGGGTTTTTATCATTAATCCTTGTCCTCTATTCCAGACCTATGGACTTCTGTCTGAATCCAAAGAAAGGTGCATTAGGTAGGCCCTTTGGCTGTTTTAATCATTCAGGTGAACTCCAATAATGTCAGTCTATTACATGCTGCACTAAATAGTTCTCAGGGCTCACAGTGTGCCATGTCGGGGAAATCACCCTCGCTGGGGGAGTTATAAGATGTGCAAATTCTTGGGTTCCACTTAAACTCAATGAAACAAAACCCCTAAAGGTGGGGCCTTACAATCTGTGTTTTAGCAAGCCATTCAAGTGATTCTGGTGCATTATCACATTGGAAAACCACTGGGATGTAAAGAAAAGCAAATAAATTTGTCAGAATTTCTGTAATAACCATACTTTACAGAAAACTGGAACACCACATGCACATTGGAACTTTTGTCAGGATCCACATAATCTTAGCAACAGGAGTCAATTGTCACTCACTTGAATGCTCCACCATAAATGAGATGTAGACTCTTGTTAGAAATTGAAGAAAGACTTTGATGGTTTTAGATGGTAGATAGGCTAACATCCCAGGAATCCCAAATCCAGCTTTGCCAATTACTCTTGTTACATGAGAAGAACAACAGAGAAGTGGGAGTATAATGTTAGTATTACTCTCTTAAAACTGAAAGCAGTACCCAAAGGCTCCCTTTGGCAAAGTTCTAATACAAGTTGGATTGGAGCATACAGTAGACCTAGGCAGAGTCCACATACCCGATTTGCCTCTGCCCATGGTAAATACTGCCAATTACCTTTGCAATATCAATTCTCTCTTTTTCATTACCAACAGGACTCCATCTTTATTGGGCATGTCAATATTCCCATCTTAAACAAACAAACAAACAAACAAACAAACTGCATTTACCTTCTTTCTTCCAGATAGAGGTGGCCTCTGAGACACAAGAAAAAGTAATTGGGTGGGATTTCTTAGAAAACCTCTGTTGCTTTTCTTTCTTTATTTGCCTGAACTTACTTGTTACAGTTGGACCCCAACCATTAGGGAAAATCCCAAATAATCTCAAAATTTTCACTCTGAATTCCTTGAGTAGCTGAAACCACCAGCAGCAATTTCTCTTCTTCAGGCTTCTCATTATGTGATGAAGGTAAACTCCTCAAGTCCTTAAGCCTCAATTCTTAGGTCACAACTATTGGAAGCTGAACACAGTATGAAATCTATAATTTGGGACCAGAATGCTCAAGAGTGTGGAGAGAGGGAGAGGGAGAGGGAGAAGTACACATGGGGAGAGACAGAAGTGTTCATACTTACCCAGTTACTTGGAGGAGAGAAAGAAGAGAACTTGCCGGAAAGAAGGGTCCTAAATCTACTTGTCTGCCTAATCATATAGAACCAGGAAGTGGACTGGAGAGGTCAACATGCTTCCTGTCTAGATTTGCTGGTCATGATGAGGCAGAAACAGGAACTACAAGAGAGGAAACAAAATAAATGATATCTCTGCCTCCTGTATTTTAACAATTTTGTTTTTGCCACAAGTAATTGTCAAAGTGATGTGGGTAGAGTACTCAGAGATGGGGCCAAGGATTCTTTTGCCCAGCTCTTATTTCTGTTTATCTTTTATTTATTTATTTAAGTACCAGGGATTGAACTCAGGGGCACTTGACCATGGAGCCACATCCCCAGCCCTATTTTGTATTTTATTTAGAAAGAGGTCTCACTGAATTGCTTAGCACCTTGTTTTTGCTGAGGCTGGCTTTGAACTTGCAATTCTCCTGCTTCAGCCTCCTGAGCCACTGGAATTATAGGCATGCACCACCATGCACAGCTGTTTCTCTGTCTTTTCATTTTATTATTGCTAATAATTAATTCTGCTAACAATTATGTCTTACATTCAGAAAGAGAATCTGTGAGGTCTAGTTGTCAGATAGGAAGATGCTTTGTAAGCTGCCAATTAAGAATTGGCTATCTTTGGGTGAGGTGCCCATCCCTGATAGAGTGAACTTTGATACCAACATGGAATCTTGAGATTAGGCACATAAAGAAGATCACATTCCTTGGCAGGATCTGTGGGTAGGGATTCCTTTAGAGGGACTTCTGGATTCATTTTTAAGTTTTATTTTATCCACAGACATGAGATAAGAGAGAGGAGATTTTAGGTAAAACTGACAGAGTTGTAAGATCTTGGATAACAAACCCTGCTTTGTTTATCTCTAATAGGGATAACATAGAAAGAACGGTAAGTGAACACTGTGTAGCACTGTGTTTTTGAGAACTCTTTCTGGCTAACACTGGAGTTCAAGTGGTGCCCAGATGGAGACAGTGTGGACATGGTTGTTCCCAAAGAACAGAACAGGAAGAGGAAGTACACAGGACAAGGAAGCCAAGTCAATAGGCAAAAATGATAGAGCTCACACTTTGGCATAAGACACTATCAGTAAATTTAAGATGTTCATTATATCTTTAAACAGTTTTCCTCTGGGTGTGAGACTAAAAGAAAACATACTTAGCAGGGGTTCATTGTAGGGGAATCTCTGCAAAATTTAGTGTTTTGTATTGAAAAAAAATCATATAAATTTGCATATTATTATATTTACTGCCACATTTTCATAATCAATTTTTTTTATTGAAATCACTATTCTTCTGCAATGATCTTGGATTAAAATTGAATTTCCAAGAAAATGCATTATGTATCTCCCAGTATGCTACCACATACTTATAAGGGTACGTGTCTCCTGATCTAAAAATCTATAATTCTGTGGGATGCCACAAGTCATAGGGACTTTGTGGATATATGCAGATCCTCCAATTGTGAGTGATTGTAAAAGTGAGAAAAACACAAATAACAGGAGGGACTTCTGGATTCATTTTTAAGTTTTATTGCTCATAGGATCAACTGAAGTGGTTAGAAATTTTCAGTGGTGTTCGTGGACAAAGGGAGACAATGACAGCTTTCATAGCAGGGCTAGTAGGAACCATTTGGTTACATGGCACAGAAACTGGCTAGAAGTAAGGGCCTGGGAGGTGATGAGGATGATGATGATGATGGTAGTAATAGTAAAAATACTTTGGGTGAAGATTTGGGAAAATCACATAAGATTAAAGATTAAGTTGTACATCAGCCTTCACAGAAATTGCAAAAATACTGGTACTTCATTGCTCCATTTATGCTTCTTGGGGTTTTTCACTAGTCTATTTTTTAGGTAAAACAAAATACCCATGGCAAGTTAACTCTATGATGAAAATAGTCCCATTTGGGAGCTTGAAAGTCCAAGTAGCATGGCACTGACCCAGCGAGGGTCCCTCTGGTTGCATCACATGGTGGCAGATGGCATCATGGTGGGAGTTTTATAAAAGAGCAAAAGAGAGAAATCACAAGGTGAGACAGAAAACTAAAGATCAGGGAGGTCCAGTCTTGCTCTTTTATAACAACTCTCTGCGAAGTCCTGTGAGAACTACATTAATTCCTTTCAATGGCAACAACTCCAGTGACTCAATGACCCCACATTAGCTCCACTTCTTAAAGGTTCCATAACGTCCCAACATCACCTACTGGGCAAAAAGCCTCCAACACATGACTCCATAGGGGACAAACTGTATCCAAATTGAATAGTATCCTATTTTTGCTACTCTCTACATATCTATTCCATTCTCTCTCTCTCTCTCTCTCTCTCTCTCTCTCTCTCTTTCTCTCTCTCTCTCTCTTTTGGTACTGGGGATTGAACTCAAGGGCACTCCACCACTGAGCCACATCCCCAACCCTATTTTGTATATTATTTAGAGATAGGGTCTTATTGAGTTGCCTAGTGCTTCACCATTGCTGAGGCTGGCTTTGAACTCGCGATCCTCCTGCCTCAGCTTCCAGAGCTGCTGGGATTACAGGCGTGCACCACCACGCCTGGCTATTCCATTCTCTTTTGGGGAAAAAATACATTTATTAATGGGCTGGGATTGTGGCTCAGTGGTAGAACACTTGCCTAGCAAGTGTGAGACACTGAGTTAGATCCCAAGAATCACGTTAAAAAAAACTAAATAAACAAAATAAAGGTATTGTGCCCATCTACAACTAAAAACATTTAAAAATATTTATTAAAACTCTTGAATTTTTGCCTGTCAATTTCATGACATGATCCCACAGACCTAATGTAGATGGCATGTGCTTGAGTGTGTATAGTATGCTGACTCTGTGTGTGTGTGTGTGTGTGAGAGAGAGAGAGAGAGAGAGAGAGAGAGAGAGAGAGAGAGAGAGATGTAGTATGAGGTAGAGATTCAGACAATGAGATTCAGACTCTGTCAAATCCCAATTTCTGCGAGGGAGCAGCTAATTGGCAAGGTTTGATCTTCGTTCCAGTGCTAGTGCGGTCAGCTGTGATGAGAAGGTTAGAGTCATGTTGAGCTGTCCTTGCAGGGGTGGGCTGTGCAGGTGTCCTCTGGGTATGGTCAAGGGAGGAAATGATGGGAATTTTTGTAGAAGATTTGAGCTTAAAGGGAAGTATCTCTCTCTGAGTGAGGGTCTCCACTTTGGAGACTTGGTAGTAAGTGAACTTTGAATTTGTTGAATGAATGAATAAACATTCAGCCTGAAAAGTGGTTTTCCAGATTTACTGACTTCAAACTCTATGAACATTGGATTACAAGACTAAAATTGTTAGTGTGAACTCAGCTCTGCCTCTATTTGAGTGACCTTTATCAGGTCATTTTTCTTAGCTTCTATTTCCTGATTTATAGATGAAGATTGAAAATACCTACCCTATGTTTTAGGATTGTTACCATCAAAGAGATAGTACAGATCAAAGTGTTCTGAAAGCTGCCAATTACCAACAGTTTTATTTTATTGCTGACCTGTGAATATTAGGTAATGTATCGTTCCTAACGGCTCTCCTTGGACTCGTACCTGTAAGTACTTGCACTCTGGTCTGGGAGGGTGGAGGTGAGGAAAGATGTAAGTCAGTGTAAAGCTGCAGAAGAGCAGCTGTTTCCCAAGAGGAGGAAGTGCTGTAATGCTCTGTGCCTGTTGTTTATATCTAACCTTCCTTTGAACATTTCTGGGTAGAGAAGTTGCTCCTACTCCATCCAGCTCCTTTCTCCCCTTCCAGGTGGCCAGTGATGTGAAGGGCTTATATGAGACCCAACAGAAGGAAAATCACGTGGCTGGGAAAAAAAAGAAAGAGGTACAATTTAAGTTTGTAGGCTATGGAGAGAGGGAGGTCATTTTAACATGAAGGGGGTGTAGATGGCATGTGCTTGAGTGTGTGTAGTATGCTGACTATGTGTGTGTGTGTGTTTGTGTGTGAGTGTGTGTGTATGTGTGTGTGTGTGTGTGTGTGTGAGAGAGAGAGAGAGAGAGAGAGAGAGAGAGTCATATAGTATGAGGTAGAAATGTAGGTCAGGTCTGATTTTCCACCATTGGCTCACAGAATCAGTTCGGTGTAGAATTTACTGTCTCCACTTGTCTATCTCAAGGGTCTCTGAGAGAAGAGACCACCTCCTTTCAGCCCAATCCAGTGAGGCAATTTTAGAGCTTGGTGAACTATAGGAACAGTTCTTAACAGAATTTAGCTAATGATACTGCTGGTGTATATTATTTGATTTTCAGAAAAGATTTAAGTTGGAGTGGTTCTGGGAGGCCAACATTGGATATTGGGTACTCATTATCTTCTCTTAGGTTCAAAATAACATTATTAAGTGCTATTATCATCCTGAATTTATAGACAAGAAAATTTAGCTGCCTAAGTTATTAATTAAGTGACTAGAGAATCTGATATTCAAGCCCAGGCTCGTTTGATTTCAAACTCCACGTTCTCTCTGGCACTATATCCAGACAGGGAACCCTGAAAGATCAATCTAAAGATTTAACATGGAAATGCTCTCTAAGAAATTATTTGTCTCTTTTCGAGAATTATATTCAACAGTTTTAGATTGCAGGGATATTTTCAGGAAAACCCACCCACAGTCCATTGTTGATATGATCCAAACAGATGAGAATATTATTTTCTAAAAGGAGTTTATTCTAGGAAGGGATAATCCATGAACTCATCTTAGCTGCAAGAAGGGAATACACACTAGGCCTCTGTCCCTCTAGGCTCAGTAGTCAGACTCCTCCTGTGGGTTTGGTTTTGAAGGAGACATTGAGAAAACTCAGGGAGCTGGAAGCTAGTGGGGGGTTAAGCTCTGCTAAGCGTTTGCAGAATGCATACCTATAGAACAGAGCAATGTATTCTTGAGTGTACTATTACCTCAATAGTTCTGAAAAGAGAAATATCAGAATACCAGTAACACTGATGGGGTGTTTACTAAGGCCTATGTATTATGTTAAATGTTTCACATGCATTCTTTCATATCTTCTTCATAATTACATGACATTACTCCATGGGCATGTACCTGGTGCAGCTTCCAGGTTCCGTTGTGGATTTATATTGGAATTCTTAGAGGTGTGGGGAAAAGTAATATTTTTTGGACTAATCACCCAAAGAGGCACATAATCCAGGGTTTTAAGTCTTGGAGAGTTCCGAAATCCAGCTCATGCTTATGACAGATTTGGGCACATTCTTACTTGTGATGGTTCCTGTGGTTCATAGAAGTCTTCTTGCCAAGGCACTAGGACCTCCAGATTGTGGCTCCAGTGTACTTTTCAGTGTTGTCCTTAATTGTCACCCACCTGTCTCCCTATCTGTATCTTTTTACAACATTTTACAAAACTAGTCCTGTCCCTTCCTCTGTGCATTACAGATGTTCTTTCCTTGACCCAAAATATCCCTTTCTGCTTCCTTTTCCACTCTCAAACGGTTGTGCCTTGGTTTCTTCCTTGTTGCTCCCAACGTGTGTATTCTTCTCCTGATGGCATTTGTTATATCATAGTAGCCGGCCACTCTAGGCATCACAGTATTTGTGCCTTGGTCTGGCTTGAATCATCTTTTTTAATGCAAGGACTTAGCACTTAACCTTTAAACTGTGATAATCAGGCAACATCATAGATGTCAGCATGCAGTGCAGGGCCTTTTCAAAGTAGGTACTTGATAATTGTTCTTTTATGTAAATTATGGTAACATGATATGTTTGGAATCCTGATTTAGGATACAATAAGAGACTGGCAGAGTTGAAGGAGCCTGAGATCTGGAGTCCAGGGTCTGGGCTCCAGACATAGGGCTGTGGCAGAGCATCATAATTTTAATTGTAACTGATACTTTGGGGGTATTTATGTAATACCAAGTTTTTTGCTTGCTTTGCTTTGTTTATTTTATAAGTTTGTTGGCTAGGTACCACTTTTACCTTCATTCCAGTTAAGGAAAAAGAACTTTACTTGTTCAAGTTCCCCTGCTAGTAAGCAGACCTGGGCTTTCAGTTCAAATCTGGACCTTCTAGTCAACACCCATGCAAACCTTACAACATTCCTGGATCTCAATTTCCTCACCTGTAAAATGAGGGAGCTGGCTATACTTGATGATCTCAAAAGTTCCTAATGGTCCAGCCCACATGGGCTCTGGAACTGGATGGATATGCATTTGGTGGCATTTTAGACACTTATGCCTTAGGGCCATGATGATATCAGCAAGGCAAAATAGGCAGAGATCTTGGCACTCTGCAGGTCTCCATGCAAGTTAGTTTTCTTTTCCTAACTCTTTTAGCACTAAATTCTTGGATTCCATGATGCCAAAGGCACTCAGTGCTCCCAAAGGCTGTGCTGATTCCTGACTCAGGAATAAACAAATTAAAGACTGATGATTCCTGACAACATTTTCACTAGTGGTTGGTGAAATGAGAACAAGAAGGACACAGAAGTGGACTTTTCAAAAATATAAATTAATTCCATTTTGATTGTCCAAGTCTATGTCCTATGACACAACCATGATGACATAGTGACTTTCATATAGTTTTTCTTGGTGATACACACAGTTAACAAATTCATAGATCCAAATATTTCCTGAATTTTCACTGATACATAATGTTCAGAAATAGCAACAGTTGAATAGGGCTTTTAAAATTATGTGCAGTAAAAGAGCATTTTTGAAAAATTTCCAATATGTCACAGACTAAGAATTTTGTAAGACTTAAAATAAATTACTAGGAAAATAAAGTAAAAAATCAAGGATATGCAAATACAAGCTCCATTTAAAAATAATTAAGGTCAGTGTATATCAGAGTACTCTGTCATATTGTTATAAAAGCTTCTCAACACTTATCTTTAATTTCTATTTTTATTTCTTTGGGCTCTGGCAACAACATGTACATGAAACACCCTTGGGGGCAGCCTATGGGGAAGACTCTGCCCTACTGAAGAAGATCCACTGGGTAATAAAGCAGACTTCTTAGCCTGGAGTTCCTGGATATAATTCACAGAGCCCAGTGAACTGGGAAGGGGGAAATATTGACACATTTTTTTCTTTGGTAACCTCTAACTGCAACTGAGCATTTCTTTTCATTACAAAGTTAGTCTGAAAGTTAGCACCATTGTGTTAGCAGTGCACTTTCGTTCCAAGAGAAGTCATATTACTTTCATATTGCATATTTAAGATAATATTGAAAAATTGCTTAAGCTTATCACTATTTTGCAATCGCAATAGCTATCATACTGTTGCTATATTTTTGGTCAATATATTAAGGAAGCACATATATAATCTTACAGACACACCTTTGGTAGAGGCCAGAAAAGAAAACTTTTGAAAACATTTTCAGAACAATTTCCTTGGTCATAGGTCAGCAGATTGTTCTAATGTCACGGGGTTCCTAAGAAATTAGGAGTCTCTGGGAAAAACCAGAGTTCTTCTGGGATACCAGGTCATTTAATTTTTGCTCCTTGTTGCTTTCAAATTGAGTCATTCTGGTGCTCTCTAGACAGACAAGTTGGAAGTCCTCACCATTGAATAAACCCTCAGGGACTGGAGGGGATAGAAAGCGTCCTGGAAGTGGCTTCCTCTCTGAAATCTTAGAGGAAGACCTTGATTACTAATTAACTAATAATTCTGATGGGGGAAGGACTTCAGGGCAGTAATTTGCATTTAAAATCCACTAACATAGGCTGGTAAACAGTGCCCGGCTTAGCTTACTATCTGTGGGTTGCACTCCTCTGCTTTTATTTCTAAGCCATCCTTTCAGCTGAGCAAGAGCAGCTAAGGGAGGCAATGAGGTATGTTTGTGAACGGTGTTTTCATTGGTGTGTGTGTGTGTGTGTGTGTAAACTTGATCTTCTTAGGTCAAAATTCCCTTGTTAATTCATTACAGACAAAAGTAGACAAAAACAACAAACTAAAAAATTAAGCAAGCTCACATACATAAAAACCAAAATTCAACTCATTTACCTTTTTCCTGTGTGTGTGTGTGTGTCTCTGTGTATGTTCATGTGTGTATTTCTCTGGACCCAAAGGCTTGATTGCACCTAAATATGTGTGTTTACATGTATCTCTGGGTGAGGTGTGAAGAATTGTTTAATATTGAGGGTGGGGTAGCAAGTAGAAGTTCTTTTTGATTCTGGAAATGATAGAGGAAGTGAGGAGAAGGCTTTAGAATTTGGGGACATTCCTTCTAAAAGGATGTTAAGCTGTGATTGAGGAGTGGTCAGGAAATTGAGGAATATGTCATAATTTGAAGAGATCTGGTACCTGTATTGAAGCGTCATAGGGTTTGTATGTGTGTATGTGTGTGAAATATCCGGATGTGTGTGTGTGAGTTGCTGTGTGGTGGGAGGTTGGAGAGATTTCTTGTGCAATCTGGAAGGAAGTCTGGAAGGGAAAGACAAGATACTTGGACTGGCAGTTACATATGAAATAGAACAGAAGTGCCCTGGGAAAAAGCGAAGGCAATGGACTTCTGTTGGCCCCTCTCTGGCAAAAATTGAGGTGTCCTTACTGGTTTTGAGAGTTTAGCTAGACACCTGTGGGTATCTCTTTTCAGGATGGCCATTGAGTAGGGCAGGAGAGTTACTACTGGAGAAAGGGAGAAAGGTCAACGTCAATGCCTTTGAGTTTCACTAGAAAAGGCTATAACAGAAGGTTCTGATGCAGGGTCTGAACAGTGGCTTTAATGTTCCCTGAGGACCTCCTGATCTTTCCAAACTGTTTACTAGCAGGGAGTCACTCTGTGGGAACAATGAGTGTTTGTGTAGAACTGCACAGGGAGAGGGTGAGAGGGAGAGGTCTTAGTTCTGTGATAGGTCAATTTCTGTGCCATCAGAGACCAAATGAGGTGGAATGACATTGTATCTTGTACCTAAAACTTAAGACAGCTCATCACTATTTCAGTCTCACAGAAAATACCAGTGATTTTATTAAGCATTCCCTCACAAATCAATTTCAATGAGCTAATAAAATCAAACACTACTCTAGAAGCAAGGGATACTACAGAGTAGATGGATCTAGAAGAAATTTTCCATTTAAAATTGGTTCATATAGTAACTGTGGAGTATCATGAGGAAGATAAACCCTTATACACCTTGGACATGGGGGTCACAGAAGAAGACAATTTTGTACTAGGCAAGATCCCTTTGGAGTTCAGATGGGGAAACTGAGGCCCAGAGGGGATAAGTATCCCCCCACCCCAGGGTCACATAGTTAAATGGGATCAGAACTGACCCTTAGATCTCTTCACTTTGGATGTGACTAGATTTGCAAAACATTCATTAGTGTCTTTTTTTTTTCTTCCAAAGCAGGGAAACAATGGACCAGTCCACAAAATATTGCCCATTATTTTTGAATAATCTTCTTTGCTAATTATTTTCTTGTTCTCTATAAGACTAATCCTCTCTTTTCCACTAGACTTCTTGCCTTGGGTTATCAAAGGAATTTAAAAGAACGGCTTAGCTATACATACACAAATCAAACAATGGCTACAATTCAGAAAAGAGGATAATTATCCAGTTTTTCTCAATTACTTTATGTAGCCATTTTAATAACTGGAGTTCCCATATGACTTATTTTTCTACTTTGCTTAAATAAGTATGACAGTGGATAGGGAAAGGAGCTTTGAGATTTACTCATATAACTATATAGTTCAAGAAGAAAAATTACTGTTGAGTTGTATGTCTTATGTATGATAATTGTCACTTTTTCATGAGATTTTCCCTGACCAACTGGTTTAAACTTGCAACCCCATGCCCCACTCTGTATCTTTTACTTCTGATTCATAGCTCTTACACAGTCTGATCTACTGTATATTTATTTATTTTGTTTGTTGTCTCTCCTTTGTATCCACAAGAACATAAATGAAGACAGAGACTTTATCTATTTCATTCAGTGTTGCATAACCAGCTCCAGAAAAATGCTTTGCATAATGTAGGTGCTTAATAGAAAATTGAATGAACCAACAAACTGCAAGTAGATTTCTGTTTTGTAGCTTTGATAACCTGATAATAAGTACATCTGAGAAATGGGGTACATCAGTAACTTATTCTTCTTGGCTCCGTAGAGAATGTAAAACAGTGCTGTGATCCATAAACTTAAAATGGATTGCTACTCCTGGTGCTTTCAGAACATTTTTAAACCCCCAGCTGCAGTGAAAATTCAATGTGGAATTTTTGTTTCCTTTGGTTTCCATAAGGTTTTGAACTTAATGGTTGTCTTTGGATACAAGCATTTTTCATATCTCCTACCTCCCTTATTTATAAACCTTTATTATTCATGGATAATGAATAATATATTTTCTATATTTGCATCACATAGTAGGAGATGGTGTGGCATTGGCCTTAAGAACAATAGGTTTGGATTCACTTTGCCTGGTTTGAAGCCTGGCTCTGCTACTAATGAATTCTGGACTTTGAGGAACCTAGCCTCTGTGAGGCTCAGTTTATTCATTTGTAAAATTGAAGAATCCTTGTTGGTAAGTTGGTTGTGAGCACTAAACAAAATAATGTATGTAAGCACCTAATCTAGTACCATGTACAATCCAAGTACTTGGTTAATGAGCTGTATGCTGCGTGATAAAACTATAATCTCACAAAAGTCTATGCTGGTATATACTGTGGGGCATTGTGGCAGAGAATACAGAGCAATGGTTAAAAGCTCTGGCTGTGGAGTCCAAAGGGCACATGTTCAAATTATAACTTCCTTATCAACTCTATGATATTAGGCAGGTAATTTAACCTTTCTGAAGCTTAATGTCCTCATCTGAATTCAGAAATGCTAGCAGTAACTCATTTGGGGTTTTATGAGGATTGTGTATGACAAATTAGGGAAACCTCTTAGCATATTTGTGCAATCATTGTCAACTATTATTAGCTTTAGCATTAACATTTTACAGTTATATGCTTGTTAAACAAAAAGAACATTTAAAGACTAATGATAGATTGTCAAGTATGAATTTTTAATGACAATTTTTTTGGGGGGGGGAAGCACCTAACACTATTTAAACTACTCCTTTTAAAAAGTTACCTTTGTCATTTTTCTTGATCTTGTTTTCTTTCTTTTTTAAATATTTATTTTCAGTTGTAGTTGGACACAATACCTTTATTTCACTTATTTTTTTATGTGGTGCTGAGGATCGAACTTAGGGTCTCACATAAGTGAGGCAAGTGCTCTACCACTGAGCCACAATCCCAGCCCCTTGATCTTGTTTTCTTAAATTGTATTCCTAATTGAGATAGTGGGCTTCCTCATCACATTCCCTGTAATGCAGAAAGGAAGGTGAATCAGGTAATGCTGGACAGATGTTTGTTTCGTTGTTTTGTTTTTCTTTTAAGGTTTAAGAAAGCATTTCTTTTGTACACCTAGAAAATACATATTAATATGTACATACATATGGTTCTATAGAGCAGGCAACCATATTTGAATATATGAAGCTTGTCTTTTGATAAGAGACAAGCAGATTTTTAAAACATGACAATGATGTTTTATTTAAAAAATCATATTTACCTTTGTATTTAGTTATCTACCTTTGGCAACATATTACTGTAAATTTTGTAGCTAAAAACCAACATTTATTATCACCCAGCATCTATGGGTCAGAAATTTGGCAGTGGGTCTCATGAAGTTCTAGCCAAGGGATCAGCCATTGACCATAGTCATATGAAGGCTTGATTGAGGATGGAGGATTAGCTTTCAAGATGGTTCTGGGCAGAAGGCCTCATTTCTGTATAAGTTGTTGGAAATTCCCATGGGCCTCTTTCAGTGTTATGATGTCATGGCAAACTGGTTTCATTAAGAAATGATCCAAGAGAAAGAGCAGGAAGAAGCTTCAAGGACTTTTATAACCTAGTCTTAGAAATCAGAAGCCATCCTTTCTGAGTGACTAAATCCAGCCTACCCTTCAAGAATGGAAGGAGTAGCAAAGAATTTTTGAACTTTAAAAAAAATTTGCTGTCATTATTTTAAATAATGCTGAATTTTATTTTATATTTACTCAGTGCCCTCTCTGTGGGTGTATCCACTGTCCTCAGTGGATAGATGTAATGCTACAAATAAAACAATTTACACTGATTTCAAGTGTACCTGTGTATTTATGGGATAAATTTCTATAAATGAAATAACTGGATTATAGGTGTGAGTAATTTTAAGTTTTTGCCTAGACTTCATTGAGCAGATGATGTTTATTGTTTGACTAGAAATGCATGGGTGTTTCTTCAAAGTGTCAAACATAGTATGTATAAACATTTGGAAAATTTTAAGATATTAGTGTAATGAACAATTTGCCATCTCACAACTATTAGCACTCATCAAAGAGAGAGACAGAGAGATAATCTCTTGGATGGGCATTTTGATAACTCCTTTCCTTGTCAGTGATAATAAGGTTACTCTTTGCCTTATTAATTAATTTAATTATATCAAGTGTGGAAGACCATTAATCTTTATGGAATTTTGCAAGCAAGATCAATATTGTGAAATTTCTTATAAAGCCTTTGAGAATGTGAGGTACTGGAAACAGTCTAGGTAAGAAAGACTAGAGTTGGGGCAATTTATTTTAGAAAACAGAAGGCAATCTTTACTATAGAGAAGGGTAGCCCTCAGCTCCATTTCCTAAAGTAACAGTGAATTACATTGACTAACAGCAATTTCTTATTAATTTATGAGAAGCAAATCCTTTTGTCATTGAATCTGTGGGCAAAAATACTGAAGAAGACTGCTTCTTCCTGAGAAGAATATGGGAGGACACACTGATAGATTGGAGATGAAATAGAAGACGAACAGTGTCTAAGTTAGGGGGTCATAAATTAATTCCTGAGAGGAGAAGGAAGGGCAAGTTCTTCTTGAATAAAGGAATGTGTCTTGTAAATCTATTCAACCTGGGGAAGGAGTGGTGGGTGGGTAGGGAAGAAAGTAGGCCTTGAGTAAGCAAAATTGCTGCTCATGGATCTTCTTCTTAGCTCTGTGCACCTGAATGCCAGGTAAAGTATCAGCCACCTAACACGTGGGGCCATAAAGCATATAGCAGATAAGGAGATCATATCAGAACAAGTTGATAAGGACAGTGATTAACTGTATACATCCGCCACTCCTCTGTGTACTCCATTGAGTAGCATGAGAATTGAGCTCTCCTGATAATCACTTTCCAAAGCCTCTGCCTCTTAATACTCTCACACTGGGCATTAGGTACTATATGCATTTGGAAGGAAATATCTATTCAACTCACGGAAACAATTAAATGTTTTTATATTTTATATTTTTCTTTGAAAGTGAAAATCCTCCAAGATTTCTTAGAGGACCTTAAGAGGCAACTCGTGGTTAAGATGATACATAAAGTGTTTGCAGTTCTAAAATTCTGGGTTAATCTCATCAGCTCTCATCTAAACTATGGTTTCTAAATGTTCTTCCCACTAAAAGGGACCATGACTCTTTACAGATGTTTGATTTCAGATTGGTGGGCTGGAAATGTACGAGATGAGCCTAGGTGATTGTGTTGTGCAGAAAGGAAGAAAACTAACAAAGACTCTTAGGGTTATACCAACAGGGTTTAGGACCGACCTAAAGAGGCTGCTGCTGGACAAAGGTGTAAGATATTAGAATTAATATTATCAGTGGATTAATCCAGATAAAATATGTTTAAATTCATGGTTTCACGAGGATGCTTAAAAACAAATCATTGTTCCCCTTTACAAGATGCTAGGAAAACAACTCCTTATTTTGAAAGCCAGTAAATGAAGAATTCAACATGCCACCAGTCCCTTGTGAACTGCATCTTTATTACCAAATTATAGGGAAAATTTCTGTTTATTGAAATATTCTAACAAATAAAGAATGAAAGAATTGCAGCATCTTTATGAACTGAATAATAGGGTAGACTTCTATTTATAGAAATATTTTATCTAATAAGCAAAGAAAGAATGAAAGAATTACAGCATCACAGGGAAAAACATCATCAAAAGAGAATCACTAGATTTTTTTATCTCCTGCTAGAAGATGCTATACCATCTATGTACCATTGCTACTAAACAATCAAACCTGAATCTGATCAAAACTTTATATCTAAAAGAGCAGAGAAACACATTAGCATTAATGCATATGCAATTAAAAATCCCAGATTGTGGGGAAAAACTACAGAACAAATCTTATTGACTAAAAATGACCGAGACATAAACCAATTGCAATGTATAAATCTTACTTGTATCTTTATGAGGATAAAACGAGCAGACTTTAACAGTTTATCAGACAATGAGGTGAATTTCAAAATTGACTATATATTTGATGACATTAAGGAATTCTTGCAAAATATTGCAAAAACGTTTTAGGTGTGATCATAGTTCTTGTCTTATAAAAGTTCTTATCTTTTAAATATTGAAATATTTTCAGATAAAATTTCTGAAATCTAGGATTTTCTTCAAAATAATCTAGAATTAGGGAGGCAAGTAAGTAGGAATAAAGACAAAATGAGACTGATTATGAATTGATGATTTTTAAAATTTAGTTGATGGGTACTTGGAGTTTTGTTATATTATTCATTATATACATTTGAGCTTTTCCATTAACAAGCTGCTAGGTATGTATACAAATCTAAATTTGTTAAATCTAAAATTATAAATTTATAAATTACATGATAAAATTATAATTATAAAATTACTAAATCTAAAATTATTTTCATTCCTTTTATAGATGGCAAGAAATAAATTGAAAAAATTCACTACTTTGGAGATTATCCTTAGTGTTCTTCTGCTCGCAGTGTTCATCATCGCTGTTGTTTTAATTGTGCTTTTAGCAACAGGTTCTACGGAATCAAAAGGTAACAAGTAACTCTGGGCTTTCCCTCCATTTATTTCTCTTATCAAAGTAAAACCATCATCAATGGTAGGGAAGCAGTGCATTTGTATTCATTGGTGTGAGAGTGTGTGTGTGTATACATACATGTGTGCAGGTGTGGTATGTGTTTGGGGGAACATCTAGCTAATACTGTGGAAGCTCAATAGCTTTTCCTTACAGGCTTAAGTTCTGAAACCTTAATTTCCCAATTTAATTAGTGCACTGGGTTAAATTTCACAACTGACACTTAAAATATATTTGCTGAATTTTTTTGAAGAATTCTGATTCTATTAGTGATAGTGAATAATATACTGTGTGAAAGGGGATCAAATAAGTATGTAATCAAAATATTTTATGACTGTTTGGTTCCTTAAAAAATTCTGCCCAAGTCATCTTAATAAAAGTTCATTACATTATTATATCCCCAAAGATGGTCTGGATTGTGCTGAACTATCCAGGATTTCCCATCTTGTTTATCTAGGAGCAACTTCTTAGGGCAATCAGGCAATGAAGGTCAACCCGTGGCTAGAGGAAAACCTTCTCTGTCTCCTGCCTCACCCCCAGCTATAGAAATTTCTACTTTTCATGGAATACTAGACTGGATAGAGTTTGTTTAATTCTATGAATCTGAAAGTGTAACTAAAACCCTTATGCCGAAATTGGTTCAAATATGGAGTTCATTTAATCCACCACATTTGAATTGGAGATCCTAGTGAAAAGAAAACAATGAAAAACAGCATTGTTGTGTCTTAATGTCATTATTAATTTATTGCAGATTGCCTCAAAGAAAGCTAATTTCTTTATTTTAGAATGCAATAAAAGTGTCTTTTCTATTACCTGTCTTTTAATGTGAGATCAAAGGTTTCAGCCCTGACATAGGTTCTAGCTGCCAGTTTCTAGATTGGTGGATTCCCCTTACATTTTTTTTTCCCCATACAATACTTTGTATTTACAGGAGACTGGCATTGCTCAGATGTGTTCTCTGAATTGAGGTGGACGATTATCATGGAACTGAACATGTTCAGTGTGTACCAGCTACTGGGGATAGGAATAGAGCAGACTTTCCTGTAAAGGACCAGATAGTAAATATTTTAGATTTTGTGGGCCATGCCATCTCTATCATTATTACTCAGTGCTGCCATTGTAGCCTAAAAGCAGCTATAAACAAATGAGTGTGACAGTTTCAGCAATATTTCATTCAAAAAACCTGATTTGGTCTGCAGGCTATATAGTTTGCTGACCCTTAGACTAAAGGGAAGTTGGTTCCTACTTTTATGAACTTCAGATCTAATGGTGTAGTTCTTTGTTTTGCATATACTCTCTTGTAGGGGAGGGGCAGAAGGGTAGAAGAAGATGATGCCAGCATAGTAGAGGTAAATAGAGTCAGAAAGAACAAAGGAAAGTTTTATAATGTGAAAATGCATAACTGTTGAGGATACCAGAGTAAGTCCAGTCAGTAGTGGAATGAATACGATTGCAAGTATTGGGAACAGCGAGGCCTTTGAATGCTTGAATGTTTGTGATACTGCTATGTCTGTGTGATGGTCATTTTATGTTTGCTTTTGGGATAGCCCCAGATCCTGGGACCACAAGTATCACCCCTAATTCTACTGAATGCCCAGTGGTAACTGAATCTGAACGGATAAACTGCATCCCTGACCAGCCACCAACAAAGGTTTGACTCTTGGATTTTTAAATTTAAGAATATATACCACTGAATGGTTTTTTTTTTTTTGAACTTTTTGTGGCTTGTCTCAGAGTCTCAGGTATATTAACTCTATATTCGTGTTTGTGTGACTTTATAGCTTCAGGAGAGGAAGAGCTGGAAAATTCCCTTGGATTGCCAGATTCAAATAAATGTACATGTTGCTCAGTTAAATTTGAATTTCAGAAAAACAACAAATAAGATTTTAGATAATAATGTCACTTGTGAGATTTGAAACTTACTAGAAATACATTTACATTTCATCTGGCAAGAGTACTGATGATTAGTTCTCTTTGATTCCGTCACTGCATTTGTTCTTGCCCTCTGTCTATTTCCCTTCTTTCTGAATTCCAAAGTGTTATCGAGTCTATAATAAAAGTCATACACCTACATTAAACATGATTTAAAATAAGGACAAAGTTTCAAGAGCTATGCTTTGGAAGGAAGAAGGCAATTAATACAAGGGCGAAAATAATGCAGCACGTGGGCATTTATGTTAGTATTTCTTGATCACTGACTGAAGGGCACCTGATTATCATAATAAACTTGGCACACTCCCTGTCAGTTACTTTTTACTTTGAGAATAAAAATGATATCTGAATGAAAACCAAGTGCAGCCTTTTGAATGAAGTCCACTGATATGATGTGTCAGATGTGTATCAGATACAGAATGGATCTGTATGGCACTCCCACACTCATCTCCATAGCCATCCCATTCTTAGTGGACTGCAGTAATCTGTGAAGTTCTAGGGAGTTACATTTTTGGTTTCTCTAAGGGGCTTTTATATTAAAATATATTTTTTCTTTCCTATTAGAGGATAAACCTCCACTAGTGGATTAATCTTCTTGGGAGAATGGGGTGAGGTAGAGGGGGGTATGATATGAGAGGTAAACACATCAAAATAGTCATCTTATTTATCTCAGGTAAAGGTGAGTGAGTGAAGACAGTGAGGAATGAGACCTCAGTCAAAAATCATGATACCTCCCCCCATATTTAAACACTTGGTGTTTTGCAGCCTACCTTCTTCTTCATTTTTTTTTTTTGAATTCTTGTAGTTGTAGTGGACAGCATGTCTTTATTTTGTTTGTTTATTTTTATGTGGTGCTGAGGATTGAACCCAATGTCTCACATGTGCTTGGCAAGCACTCATTTGTGTGTGTGTGTATGTGTGTGTGTATGTGTGTGAATGCACTCCAGGGGTCCTTTTCATGTGTCTCAGAAGAAAAGCTCATCCAGTTATCTAGATCTAGTCCTGATCTTTAGCTCTGGGCTGGCAGCTGGTTAGAGGGCATTACACTGGATGCCTTCCTATCACACCTGAATTCATAATTTGGTTTTCCTTTTCTACTGTAAGGGTTCTGTTAGTAGTTCTGTTATGCTTCTGGTCTTTGAGTCAGAATCAACAGAACTTTTGCTTAGCTCTTCCCTTCAATTGCTAACTGGTGTTAGGAAAAGCAGTGAGCTATAAAATCCCACAAATAGACTTATGTTATCCCTCTGACCAGTATTTCAAAACGGCCCTTCAATAATATTTTCCAGAATACGTACTTCATTTTCATTCTTTTTTTTTAAATTTTTTATTGTTGGCTGTTCAAAACATTACATAGTTCTTGATATATCATATTTCACACTTTGATTCAAGTGGGTTATGAGCTCCCATTTTTACCCCATATACAGATTGCAGAATCACATCAGTTACACATCCATTGATTTACATATTGCCATACTAGTGTCTGTTGTGTTCTGCTGCCTTTCCTATCCTCTACTATCCCCCCTCCCCTCCCCTCCCCTCCCCTCTTCTCTCTCTGCCCCCTCTACTGACATTCATTTGTCCCCCTTGTATTATTTTTCCCTTTCCCCTCACTTCCTCTTGTATGTACTTTTGTATAACNAATGGCGATATTACCAAAAGTTCTCTATAGGTTTAATGCAATGCCAATCAAAATCCCAAAGGCATTTCTTGTAGAAATAGAGAAAGCATTCATTTTCATTCTCAACACATTATTAGATCATCGTATTCCAGTAGCCTCCTAGCATCTCTCTGAATTCCATTTCATTTATTCCATTTTGATTAAACATGATTAAAACTGTTCTCTTTAACATTCTACTTTGATTGCATTTCTACCCAAAACTCCTGTACTTATAGAAGTTCATTCTGTATACTGGGTCAAGTTCAAATACTTCGTTTTGTCCTCTAAGGTTCTCTTTATCCTTTTCTAGGCCTCTATAACTTCACTTAGAACACACACCCATGAAGATTTTAGACACAGGTTTCTACAATGATTTTAAATCTATTAGTTTTGAAAGTGCCAATCACTTTCCTCATCCTTGATCTTTCATCTCTAATTTCAGAACTCTGAGTTAAAAGATTGCATTGATGGAAGAAAGCAGAAACATTTAGCTGAATGCCAGATACCTATCTCAGGAAGGAGATGGTAGATAATAATTTTAAGCACTTTGATTTTTTAAGTTTAGAATGTATTGTGAAAACATGGGAGTCCAGGTTTACATGCTTACAATAAACCTGTGTGCCCTAAGTAACCATTACAAAATGCTGAAAGCATTTTGCAATTAAGCATTTTCCATAGACAATAATGGTAATATTTATTACCATGATATTTGCGAGGTAAGGTTAACATATTTTCTTGCTCAGAAACTTTATTATCTTTTTGTAGTAAACACTTTCTAGCTACTTATCAATTTTTTATTTGGCTTATAGTTTCTTTTTCCCCATTCCAGTTTCTTATCAATGTATTTAAAGGATTCAGTTTTATGATATACTAGTAAAGATGTTGCATTTTGCCAAGATCATTATGAGTCTCCACCCTTAAAATTACTTTTGTTTACATATCATCAGTTAAGAGCCATTAACTGGTGCTAGGAAAAGCAGTGAGCTATAAAATCCCACAAATAGACTTATGTTTATGATTTGCTAGTTGTTGCTAGTGTAGACATTGAGTAAGAGCATGGTATGAAAACCAGAGTACCAGGTTTTTATCTTGGCTTTGCTGCTGAAATATCTATGACTTGATTCCTATCACATTTCCTTGCATACTGTCAAATGTGTATCAGTGATTGAGACAATGTGTGCTCAGATAAATTGTTCCTTAAGAAAATGACTACTAAACACTGTACTGAATTCTGTGATTAAAAAGATTTTAGAATTTAGTGACCTCTAAGGTCTTGGGAAATGTTCTCTGGAGATTGATCATATTCTAATTTGGGACACGTGAAAGTCTAAACCATGGAGAGGACAGAGTGACATATTTGTTTAAGTCTTGCTGCATCCTCACAGGGAAGAAGGCAGGAGGGGTCCACCTGTATAAGGGCCCCTAATCCCATTCACAGGGGAGGAGCCCTGGAGGCCTTACCACTTCTTAGTGGCCCCACCTCTTAGTATCATTGCCTTGGCAACTCCTGCATTTTGGAGGGGACACATTCAAACCATAGCACCAGCTTCATGAAAATTGCTCTAAGTCCTCTGTTTCTTACAGAAAAGTCTCTCTATTTTTTTTTTAACTTCTGAGAAACAAACTACTCCACACTTAGTGACTTAAAAAAACAATCAATTGATTATGTCCCACAATTTTATAGGTCAGAGACTTGGCAGGTTTTGGCAGTATAATTCTCATAAGAGGCATTGACTAGGATTACTTGGTTGTTTCAGTTGGTGGCTGATCTAGTTGGGATGTTTTCAAGATGGTTTCATCCACATGGTTGGCTCCTTGGCTATAAGGGGGACCACAGGCTCCTCTACCCTTCAACATAGTCTGAAATCTCTCCTGTTGGTCTCTCCAGCCTGGCAGTGAACTTCTTACATGATAGCTGAGGGCTACAAGGAAGGAGAGAGCTGCCAGCCTTCTTGAAGTAAAAGCCCAGAAGCAGTTTAGCATCACCTTTTCTGTGCTAAGTTGATTAAATCAGTCATAGGCCAGCCCACATTTAATAAGAAGGGGTGCAGGTACCCCCTCTTGATGGGAAGAGAACTCGCAGCCATTTTTTTTTTTTTTAGAGAGAGAGAGAGAGAGAGAGAATTTTAATATTTATTTTTTAGTTTTTGGCAGACACAACATCTTTGTTTTTGTATGTGGTGCTGAGGATCGAACCCAGGCCACACGCATGCCAGGCGAGCGCACTACGCTTGAGCCACATCCCCAGCCCCTCGCAGCTATTTTATACAGCTACAGAGGAATGCTTATTTGGCTCAGAATAGGCCTTAATAACTGTAAAGATTGGTAAACTACTGAAAATACAGATCAGAGTGGGGTGGAGTAGCAGAGGGTATGAAAATAAAGAAAACACAATAAAAGCAATATTGAAAGAGCTTTTCAAAGTGGAGTGGAGCCTTAAGGAAGCTGGACTTCCACAGGATTCTAGCTGTGATAAATTTCAGTCACCTTCAGCCTTTGACTGTAGGCACAAGGATCAGATAATTACATTGTGCCCGGCAACTCAATATGCATATCAAGAGATTATCAGGCTCCAGTTTTATGGACACTTTTACTCATATATATTCTTTTTTTATTTTATTTTTTCATTTCATATATATTCTTTTCTTAGTGTTCTGTCAATCACTTAACCCCTGTTCTGAACTCCAACAGAAACACCCCCACACCAAGAGATTTTTACAGTTTTTTAATAAAATGATACTGCTTGCTCACATAAGCTCCCACCTTTCCTGTCTTCCTCAAACACAGATTCATAGCTATCTGAATCTGTGCTTCCTGAACTGCAATTCCTAAAAGCCAAATTAAGTTTTTATAGTTGTAAAGTTTCTGAGTTTGAATTAACAAGATCAGAGTTCCAGAGTAAGATGTTTCTGCCACAAAGGGAAAGTACATTTAACATCATTTCTCTATGCTATTATGTTTGAAGGTATTTTGGTGAAAATATGGTGTTTTTAGTCTGTCTTTTCATTTTATTAGCATTATTTTTATAGTTTTTTTGGTAATCCAGTATATGGAAGGTTGGAAAATAAGTTGGGACTCACAGAAAAGGAAGGAGGTCAAGAAAATAGATAATTGTTTTTCTCACCTTGGCTCTATTAGCACTGAACGAAGTAATAAATAACTTAAGATATCCAAGAATGTAGAACTACAATCCAGGTTAAGAGATAAAATAGAACCAGCAAAGATGAACTCCCCTGTATTCCCCTGCTGTATCACCCTTCCCAGCTCCCTCTGCAGAGGTGACCACATTCCAAAGTTGAAATCCATCATGATTCCTTTGTACCATCACTATTTACAGATATACTTATAAGCAGTAGGTATACTCAATTTCTAAACAAAAATGCATGCTTTGCAGTCTTTTTCACTTAACATTGTAAGATTTATCCAAATTGATATGTTTCTCTTTAGTTAATTTGTGTTCACTGTGAAAGTGTATCAAAATCATCCTTTCTTTGGATAAAAGAAATTAGTTTTTCTCTAATATGCTATGGTTGTAACAATGATATTATGACTAGTTCTGTAAACATTTTTACTTACATGTGTCTGATTTGGGGTATATTGCTTCAAGTGTACTAGATATTTTCAAATTAATCTCTAAAGTGACTATAATTTACCATCTTACTACAGTCTCTGCATTCCTAAGAACATTGGAATTGATAGTCTTTTTAAACTTTGACACTTTAAGGTTATTAAATAGTATCCCTTTGTGACCTTAGTGATAATTTTCCTGAATTCTAGCAAGGGTGAACATCTTTCAGTTATTTCTGTGAATTTTTTTCTTTGTTCTTAATTATGTATTGAAATGTTTATCTTTTTGATGTGTACAAGTTTTTTTTATCTGTTCATTCAAATTTTTTCTAAGTCTTATTTATATTACACATGTTGCAAACATCTACTTTGATGACGTTTTGATGAAGTGTTTTATTTTGAGAAAATGAAGCTCCTCAGGCTTTGTGGTTTTGTCATTTGCTATCTTTGTATTCTAGTGGGATTAAATGCCTACAGGTGAAAAGGAAGAAGTTTCAAATTTAAAAAGAAAATAAAGGATGCAATATAACAATAATTGAATTATTTGTTCTAAATTTGTCCTTCAAATTTTCTTGGATCTCTTCCTGGACAATGTTAAATCTCAAATAATGATGACTTGATGTCATCCTGTTCAGTCTTATATACTCTTTTCTTCTTGTCCCTTGTGTTGTTAGGACCTCTGGTGTATTTTTAAACTGCAAGCACTAATACATATGGGCCATGTAGGCTTTTTTCCCCCCCCTGATTTGGAAAGGAATGCTTTTAACATGTCACCATTTATTATGATAATTATTATAGGGTTTTTTTTGTAGATTCCTATTATCAAATGAATGAAGTGACTTTTTAATCCTAGTTTGCTAAGAATTTTATCATGAATAGCTGATGAATTTAAAGGACTATATGACATACTTCATTTGATGATTTATGATGATGAATTACACAAGTTGGTTTTCTAATATTAAAGTTCTTTATTTCTGGTAGAAACTTTGTCATTATTTAATCTTGCTGATTTCTATTAATGTTGCATATGCTTTTTTTTCATTTAGGCTTTGCATTTATGAACATGGATTTTCTTTTCTGTCTACTTTTCATTTCTTTTGTGGTTCTGGGGACTTTGGGTGTAAAATACTTGCTCCTTTTATTTCTTCTCTCTTTTAAATGTCAAGAAGGGTTGATTGGATTTTTAACAGTGACTTCAGGATCTGGTTTCTTTCCATCTGATCTTTGTGTTGATGCAAGAGCCTGTATACCATCATGCAGAACCCCCAGTGGATAAAAATGTGCAAGAGCTGAAGTCCCTTATTTAAAATGGATATAATATGCACATCCTCCTATATATTATAAATCATTTCTAGACTATTTACAATACCTTAATGCAGTGTAAATGTTATATAAAGAGTTGTTATACTGTGTTGTTTAGGGAGTAATTATAAGAAAAAAAAGCCTACACATTTCAGGCACAATTAAAAAATACTTTTAATCTGATGTTTGTTAAATCCTTGGGTATGGAACCCATGGATATAGGGGGCTGACTATTATATAAAAAGTGAAATATCTACATTTTTGGTCTTCTTTGTCTATCAGTTACTGAGGGCAGTACCATAAAAATATTCTATTATGTGCTATCTCCCCCAGTTTTACCTTATGAGTTTGAAATATTTTTCTATATATTTTTTGAATTTTTTATTGTTAGTACATATCAAATTTGAGGTGTGAGATGATCCTGGTGGATTGAAATCATGCCATGACTCTGTCTCCCTAACAATGAATATTAACTTAATATCTATCTGCTATTAATGCCAATTTGTTACTTAGCATGCTTTTTATATGTGTGATCCCCTTTTACTTCCAGTGCTTTTTCAAACCTAAGTTTTGTATATAGCACCTATAAAAAACTTTTATCTAAATTTAGTTATTCAAATGTAATCTGATTATCTTTGTTTTAAAAGTATTTAAACCATGTGATAATTGACATGGCTTTCCCTCTTAGGTTTTGTGCTTTCCATTTGGTCTTTTTTTTTATGTCCTACTTCCTGCCCTGGAGTCTTCAAAAGCAGGTGTATTCTTTCCTTATTGTCTGAACAGAGGATTTCTGCCCCCATCCTCATTTCCTCCTCAGTACTGTATTGGTAGTTACACATTCTATATTGTTTTGGCAGTACCTGTTAAATTTTAATTCTCATACCCAACTAAAGGGGCATTTTATATCTTGGGTCTAATTTGCATTCATCTTATTCATGTCATCATTCTCACAGCTTCCCTCTAAAACCGTTTTCTTAGGTTTTACAAGTCATATGGATATTGCTGTGCTTCTCCTGCTTCCCCTAATTGCTGTGTTTAATGGCAGGAGCTGGTGTTTTTGAGTTGGCCAAGAGAGGCTGTTCACTCTCCTTGCTGCTTTGACCACTTTGCTCTTTGCCCTTTTCAGTTCAATGAAAAAGTATTAAGCTCTGGGGAGTGTGCAAAAAGCCATTCTGCTTAACACTACTCTCAGTGTCCTTCTCTTTTTCTGTATAATGACTTTGCATCTAAGTGCGCTTTGAAAGGAAGGAACAAAATCATAACTACTGATTAGTTCATAGTGAAAACTGATCTTACAGCAAGATAAGTCACAAACAGACATCATTTTTTGACCCTTAATACAAATTGAACATCCCTAATGCAGAAATCTAAAAACCCCAAATGCTCCAAAATCAAAATTTTTTTGAGCTCCAACGTGATACCACAAGTGAAAAATTCTGCATTATGGAACCTTGTTTCATGCACAAAATTATTTTCAAAATTGTATAAAACTATCTTCAGGCTATGTATTTGGTAAGGTATACATGAAAAATGAATGAATTTTGTGTTTAGACTTGGATTCCATCCTGAAAATATGTCATTATGTGTATGCAAATATTCCAAAATTTGAAAATCTGAAATTCAAACCATTTCTGGTCCCAAGCATTTCAGATAAGGGATGCACAACCTGAAATTGCTATTAATGTAAAAGTTAGTGTTTGATTAAACATAATTGCTCAAATAGCTCAACATAACTGTTTTTTTTCCCTTATCATTTTTAAAACATTGCTATATCCTCCTAAAGGTGTGCGTAGTGGTATTCAACCCAGAATTCATAAAAAAAAAAAAAGGAAAAGGACAGGGAGAAATTTAGTTTTGGGCTTGTCTTCTCAATAGCCAAGTACTTTCTGGTAGGTTATTTCATATCTGTGACCCTTTACCCTCTGGGCCTTGGGATCTTGATCTGTAAATGATGTGGTAGGATGTACGAGTTAGCTACTATTGTGTAATAAATTATACCCAAACTTAATGACTTAACATAATAAGCCTGATTTTCTTGTAGTTTCTGTAATTGAAAATCTAGGTTTGGTTTAGCCAGGTGCCTCTGTCTCTGAGTCTCTTAGAAGACTGCAATCAAGGACTCTTGTGGAATTATGATGATCTTTGACAAGGTTGCTCATGTGATTGTTGTCAAGAGCTAGCTTCTTGGGGATTGTTGAACTGAGAACCTCAGTTCTTTGCCATGTGGGCCTTTTTTATTATATGATGACTCCTTCCAGAGTTGAGTATTCCAACAAAGAAAGTGAAAGGGAGAAAACAAGACAGAAGTCACAATCTTTCTGTGATCTCTTCTATGAAGTGAATCCCGTTATTTTCTATTAGCTCCAAGTCCCTAGATCATCCCACATAGAAGACTAGAGATTTCTATAATGTGCTTTTTTCTTGTAATTACATTTGCTTCTTTCCCAAAATTAGTTGGTGTGAGAAAGAGATTATATTCATTTTACTCTCCACTTGACTTAGTCATTAATTGTGGCATAAGGCAGGCACTTTTTTAAAGGAAGAATTAGGATCTATTTGAGTGTAAGGAAAGATTACTTTCTGCCTTGGTAGGAGTCAAGAGACAATAGATATGTCACATGTGTGGAATGCACACAAATATGCAACATATACATTTAGAAGTCAATGCAAATTTTGTTTGATTGAAGTTTTCTGAGTAAAATTCATTGCAGAGTATTTTTGATTTTAAAGGTCAAAGCTAATATAAATGAAGTGTTGTTTGTAATTTTAGATTACTGGTGACAAAACAATATTATACTTTAGAATTTTAAAAATATTTATCAATTTTAATGTGATGAAAGACATGGACTGCATTGTGCTTCCTATACTCTTTCACAAGGAAAAATTCCTTGTGAATAGAAGCCACTGGGGATATAACATACATAATTTCTCTAATGATTAGTTTCCTTATTTGTAAAATGAATTTATTGATGTCCTAACCCCAAATTAGGTGATTTACATTTTCTGAAATATAGTGTTCTACAACTAAATGGAGTTATTTTGACTCATCTCTTGTTTCAGGCTACATGTGACCTGCGTGGCTGCTGTTGGGAAGCTCAGGGAACCATAGGTATTCCTTGGTGCTACTATTCTAAGAATCATGGCTACCAAGTGCAGGGGGATCCTGTAAACACAAATGCAGGTAAGAGGCAGCAGCTCCAGACCTTCTGAAGGCTGGCTTTGTATTTCCCAGAGGAGCCCTGTGGCAGCACACAGGGGAATGCTGTGCTGCCACACCACCACATGTGACAGAAGGTGGCACTGCTCTTTTCAAGAATTAGACTTATTTTGACACCAAACAGCTATCACCCTCTGTCTTGTGAGTCAAGAAACCGTGTTCTATTCTAGCTTCACCTTGATGTACCTTTATGAACTTGTGTAATTGTCATAATCTTTTTGGTTCTCAAGTTTATCACTTTTAAAGTGGGCAATTTTAACTCAGCTTTGAGATTAATTTCAACTCTAGTTTTATTTTTTACAAAATGAAATGATTTACAATTTTGTAAATATGTTACAAAAGTTACCTAGTCAATGTCAGTGCTCATGGGCTGATCATGCCCTCTTATTCCTCCAAACCCTAAAATGAAGAGCATCACCATGAACATTGTGGGGGTAACAGTGGTGACTACTCTGGGCACGCTCCTAGCATGAAGGATAAGGCCTATTCCTCTTCCAGATGCTCTTGGTCTGATGGGCTTTTCTATAAGGCCTCAGCTGTCACCTGATTTTCTGTTCAATTAGGGAGATGACTTTAATGTACATGATCACCTGTAATGGAATATGAAAATAACTGAGAAGGAATAATGAATATATGCTGAAAAGTAAAGAAAGAGTATCTGATCAATACAGAATGAGTCTGTTAGAATAAGAATTAAACCTTTGGGGGGGGTTTCAATCATATTTTGTAGAAGAGAGGCATAGGTTTTTGTACAAGTTAATAATAGTTCTTAACTTTGGGATCTGACCTAAGATAGTATGTATGTATGAATACCTTTGCCTTTTTTCTTCTTTGGCAAATAAAACATTTTAATCAGTCCCTTACCTTAAGCTTAATTTTTATTTGGCTGTTATTTGCAAATGTATAATGTCAGCTATGAAAACCTTTTCTCTCCTACATGTTAGGATTCACAGCCCAGTTGAAAACTCTGCCTTCTTCATCCCCATTTGGAAATGATGTTGACAATGTTCTTCTCACAGCCGAATACCAGACATCCAACCGTTTCCACTTTAAGGTTATAGTTTGTTTACTTTAAAAAAATCTTTAAGAGGCTCTTTTTTCCCCACCTTATGACTATAGTTTTGACTAGGTAGAAAATTTTGCTAATGTAGGTACTTTTCTCGGTTGTCATTATTATTTAGTACTTGTATATTGAAGTCATCTATAGTCTTCCTTCTATGTGATAATTTCCTAAATAAGTATTACAGAGTTCATTGGTGCACTTTTGACTTTCATTTATTTGCCCTAGATACCATGTGAAATGTAGTAGCCAAAATCAAACCAAAACAAAATAAGAAAAAAGAATCAGAATTATCACAGCTTTGAATTTTCTAGCGATGAGCCATCTCTGCAGACTTGCACTGTACAAGCCTAACTCATGCTCAATAGTTAATCATTTGAAGTTGGTAATGTAATGAATACATTCTTAGGCAAAATGCCAGTTCCTGGGAAGCATTGGTGTTGGTAGGGATAATTATATTTTGGAAAATCAGAAAGGTTTTGATTTTTGGCTTTCTTTCTATTCATCTCTCTGTATAGTTGACTGACCAAACCAAGGATAGGTATGAAGTGCCCCATGAACATGTACAACCCTTTAATGAAAATGCTGCTGCTTCCTTGAACTATGAAGTTGAGGTCTCTAAACAGCCATTTAGCATCAAAGTGACCAGAAGAAGCAACAATCGTGTTCTGTAAGTTTTGAACACCTATCTAGGGAAGATGATGAAGGGAGGTGTGTGGGCTGGGGGAAGGTGCACTTCAATAATATTCTTGAAGGTTGTGAGCCCACAATTGTGAATGGACTCTGCCTCCAAATGTATATATATTTTCTCCCTTCTGTTTGCACCAGCACGTTTTCCCCCTCTGCATTTTTCCCTTCCTTTCCTGATCTATCTAACCATCTGCCCACCGGTAAATATTTACTAATCTGTGATCATAAAATATAGTGTTATGGTCATGAGATCGGGTATCTGGGGGGCAAATATGAGAAGTGTGCCACATTGTAACTGCCCTAAAGGAATCTAGATGGCTTAGCATCCATGGTAAAACATCACACGGGGCAAATGGGACTGATTAAATAGAGATCTAAAAACCACTTTTTTAGCAGTTATGTTCTCTCCACTGCACTTGCCCAACCCATTCCCATGTTTTCCACCTGTGTCTAGGTTTGACTCAAGCATCGGGCCCCTCCTGTTTGCGGATCAGTTCCTGCAGCTCTCCATCCGCCTGCCTAGTGCTAATGTGTATGGTCTGGGAGAACATGTGCACCAACAATACCGGCATGACATGAATTGGAAGACCTGGCCCATATTTACGAGGGACACAACCCCCAATAAGGTAAGCTTTCAGGATGGGCTCTTTTCATTGAGTATTGTAGCCTCATACTTGAAGGTCACTTCTAGAAGTACAGTGTAAGATTCTGGGCTTGAATTCTGGCTCTGGTACTTACTATTATGTGGTTCTGGGCAAGTTATATATTTCTCTGTGTCTTCAGTTCCTCATCTATAAAATGAAGGTAATGTATTTATCTCATAGGGTTGTCATGAGGATTAAATGAATCAAAACATATAAAGTATCTAGAAGAATGTCTGTCCCAGAGGAAGTGCTCAGTAACTGCCAACTACTTTACATTATATTTTTCCCTTTGAATTAACCAGTTGGGGACAAAATGTCATTAAAAGCTGTAGTCTGAATAATAGTTGATTATGATGTGCCTAATTTTAGGCTGACCTTTAAAAAATCACTGACTTACCACCCTTGTCAGAAAAGTAGGATAAAGTCCCAGCCAAAGCAATGTATCAATTATTTTTTTGTGAAAAGAATAATTGGCATAGGGGTCAAATCATTAATTGTTGCTACTATTTTTAAATTTTATTTTCATTTGTTTGTTTTTTTTGATTGTTAAAACTTGAAGCAGCATTGTTTTCTCATCTTAGAAATACTCTATGGTTCAGGACTTGGCTGAGTAAACAGAACTTTGTTAGGGTATGAACTAAGAAGCCTGGATGAAAGGAGATCCCAGCAATAATTTATTAAGCAGTTATTTTATATATTATTTATATATATATCAAAATAATTCAGAAAAATAACAATAATTTACTTATTTAACAGACAAAAATGAGATTCAGAGAAGCCAGTTCAATAGCCAAAGTAAAACAATTTGCACTTAATAGATAAAGAATCTAGTCTGTACTATGTTTCACCTAAAATCCATGCTCATGGCTACCAAATACCCATCACAAAAGCAGAAAAGAGTGGCGTCAGGACAGCTGGTGATGATCACTTATTATGGAGCCTTAGATCTTTGCCACTCAAAGAGTGAAGCACAGGCAGCACCACGTGAGAGATATGGGCTCTCAGTCCCTCCCGCCATCTAGTGAATTAGAATCCCTTCGTAATTAAGGTGCCTGTGTAAGTCATATGTCCACCAAACTTTAAGAAACACTGTTCTAGAGCAATGATTCTTATAACTGACTACACATGGCAACCATCTGGCGAAATTAAAAAGTATAGAAATGTCTACTTCCATCCTAGGGTTTCCCTAGGGAGTCTGGCTTGATACCTCCTCTTCTGGAATCTAGAAAACTAGTCTAGATTAGAGCTCCATCTAGTTGCTGATTCATATAAAGACTTGTAGGACTTTTGCAGATGAGGTTAAGTCAGGTCAAGGTAAGCTTCTTTGAAAGGAGAGTTGTTTGGAATGATAGCTTCAGAATTCTTTCACCTAACAGGTAATCACAACCAGCACATACTTATTAAATGAGTGCTCATAGTTGGCTCATTGCATAAGAAAACTAGTTCACCTGATAAACATCAACCAAATAGAGATCCTATATTTTAGAATTTATTTGCATCTTCATTAGCCATGAGTGTCCTCACATGATTAGGACTGATTTTTCTAAGCTAATCCAGCAATGTGATGTTTAGACTACTTGGTAGTAAATTTTGGATTTTAATTCTCTTTCTGCAGGATGGAAATAACTTGTATGGTGCTCAGACATTTTTCCTGTGCCTTGAAGATGCTAGTGGATTATCCTTTGGGGTGTTTCTGATGAACAGCAATGCCATGGGTAAAGGACTAAAGGGATAGTCATGAAAAAGCAAACATACAGAAGAACAGTTTTTAAGTCCTTTTCTTACAGCACTATGATAAAAGGAATGGGTCCCTTTAAGAGTTATTGAGCTATTGCTTAGGGCCTTATGTTCTCTAGTTGTTCTGTCTTTATCTCATTGACCTATTGACCACATAGTAGCCATGTATAAGGGATTATTCTCCTAGCTTCTCACTTCCCTGAATCTGGTTGCCTCCAGTGGATTATTTTCTGTTATAGAGTTAAGATAGCTAAGGGTTCTGTTATAGAGTTGAGATAGCTAAGGGTTACTTCCTTATAATTTTACTTTGAGACAATTTCTAAAAATTGGTTCTTCTTCCTCTTTAAATTTACATTTAGTAGACTCCAGTGGCAGCTCCAGTAGAATCACTGAAGGGTAAGAGGAGAGGTATCAATATCTCCCAGGGTTGAAGATGGACATAGGATATTGATCTCTACCCTCTTCTTAATTGAAGACCATTGGATTATATTAATGCTACTCAAAGTGTGGTCTGTAGATTGCTCACAAGCTGTTTCAGATCCTACAGTAAGATCAGTAAAGAAAATAATAGGAAGTACTGCTGTAGCATCCAAGTGCATGAATGAGCTTTTTGCATAATAATTCATTTTCATGTTCTTTTACAGAAGTATCAGTTTGCAGTGAAGTGAAAATTAAATTTTCAAAAAATATCTTATCCTTCACCACAGTTTGTTTGAGAAGCACTCTAAGTGATGTAAAATGATTCTAGAAAACCTGATAGCCTAAGAATAGGTTGAAAGAACACAAGGACTCTGCAGTTTTAGGTAGTTGAAGGAATCAGAAAACAAACCAAGTCAGACTTAGCGAAGCCACAAGATCCTAGGTATTCTGCCTGTGTTATTCCTGCAACCAGAGTATGTCAGTAGAGCTTGAGGTCTTTTGTCCCTACATAGAAACCAAGGCAAAAAAGCAGATTTCTAAGAATGGTGATAGGTGCTTAAAAGGATTTTGAATTTATGATGTAATCTGACTTTTTTCAGCTTGAATCTTGTTTGATATGAGATTCACTGAAGTTAGTACCTCAGTATGTCTATCTGGGTTATATTCTTACCATAAAGATGGAATATGGGTTAGGATAACATGTGGTTGTGAAATTCAGAAAGGGGAAATTTTCCTTCTACCCTCTTAGATTTAATTCTTAGATTTTAATTCCCAGATTTAATTCTGCTGAGACAGATCACCAAGGAAGAGGCAGTTTATTTACAAGTGCTTGCATATAGGAGTGCTTAGTGATGAGTAACTGAAAAGGATGTTTAGATCTTGGTGCTTATCTACCAACTTGTAAGGGAAGGGAAAAAAGATATTTATTCAGAAGTGAGTGACTGTTTGAAAGACAAATAGGCCCTTGGGGGAAATCAATGGGAGATGTAATTGTTTTATGACAATGTCTATTGGTGCTTATTGTTTCAAAGAAAATTAGAGCTGCTCCTAGGAAGGGAATTTATGACAATTAAGTTCTTTTGGAGGTGATGCTTTTAGGCAGATCAGGAATCTCAGTAGCAAATACCTTCAGTCCCAAATAATTATTATGCTCCAATGGCTTATTCTCTATGGTCAGGTAATGAATGATGTAGATTCATCATCCCCCATGCCTTGCTGATTAATATGCTTTATATATATATTTTAAGGAAAAATTGAAGAAGGGTAGTAATTTCAGACCCCAAAGATTTAGACAAAAGGGAAGATATCCTGGATGCAGCCCTGAGTTATCTAGATTAGCATCCTTTTTTTCATAGATAAGAAACTGAGGCTAAGCTAGAGGGGAATAGCTTGACCAAGACCTGGTTACTTTTTCATCAGAGCCTGGGTCTTAGCACAAGGAGGTAAGACACTAAGTCACCTCTTATTAAAGTCTGTCAGGGAACAAAAGCTTTGACTCCCATGCCATGTGGAGGTGGACTTTCAGAAAAAGAGTATGGCCCTTTGTTTGCAAAATGTGAGGCATTAAGATCACTATAGTAAAATTGAGATCCTTAGTGATACTCATGTCTAAATTTTGAACAAATTCTAATTTTTATTTCTTCTTTTCTAATCATTTTAGAGGTCACCCTCCAGCCTGCCCCAGCAATCACTTACCGTACCATTGGGGGCATTCTTGACTTCTATGTGTTCCTGGGAAACACACCAGAGCAAGTTGTTCAAGAATATCTAGAGGTAAACTTATGATGCTGTGACTGTGACAGGAAGCCTACATTGCAAGTATTCAAGAAAAGTAAATTTAATATGCAAGTGTGACCATAGAAATCTACTATCATGAATTTGTAATAACAAAAAGCAGATTTCATTAAAGAACAAATTTGAGACTTTAAAGTTTATATGCTAATTTGGATTATATAATTTTTAGGTTATAAAAAGGAGAAAATATAAAGATGCCCAAAACATGGCCTGTCCCTTAATGATTTTTAAAGGGGGTAGAAAAATAGACTAATATGCTGACAGAAATGAAATCAGTGCATTGGAAAATTGGGTATGTTTTGTGCCTCAGAACTAATGCCTAGAGTCAGGTGGTCACTCACCTGTAGTCCTAGATACTCAGGAGGCTCAAGCAGGAGAATTGCTTGAAACCAAGAGTTCAGGGCTAACCCGAGCAATGTAGTGTGACCATGTCTCAGGAAACAAAAGAACAAACCAATGCTCTGACAAAATTTTAATACGTAAGAATATTGCTAACCTACATCTTTCATATTTCATTCAGCTTATTGGACGGCCAGCTCTACCTTCATACTGGGCACTTGGATTCCACCTCAGCAGGTATGAGTATGGAACCCTAGAAAACATGAAAGAAGTCTGGAACAGAAACCGGGCAGCACAACTCCCTTATGTAAGTGAGGTTTTAAGTGATTCTCCAAAAATCAAGAAATTCCCTGGAGGAATGAATAAGAACAGCTCTTCATACTTTCTCTCCCTGAAGTTTTAGGGCTTTTTTTGTAATAAAAAGATTATTATATATTTAGAATACTAGACTTTTTGTTGGACAACCAGTTTTTCAAGGAGACCTAGTTTTTTTGTTTTGTTTTGTTTTGTTTTTGTTTTTGTTTTTTTGAGTGGGAGGAGTACTTAGAGACTACCATTATGGGTTAGGAGTTTTATCAGAAAAATTTTCTATACATATGCACTGACTACAGCTTACATGATGTGTTTTAATTTTAGTTCTTAAATTAATTCTCTCTTTATCTTGGGTTATAATATTTTAATACTTCTCAGTATAGATTTTTTTTTTTAACCATAGATATGTTCTTGCTTGGACTGTTTTGATTCAAAAGTTTCATGGCAGGGACTGACCATAAGAATGATATTGTGTCTTCAGAAGTTTCTCTAAGATTCTGGTATAAGCTTGATTCTTATCTCTATGGTCAGGTAATGAATGATGCAGATTCATCATCCCCCATGCCTTGCTGATTAATATGCTTTACATATATATTTTAAGGAAAAATTGAAGAAGGGTAGTAATTTCAGACCCCAAAGATTTAGACAAAAGGGAAGATATCCTGGATGCAGCCCTGAGTTATCTAGATTAGCATCTTTTTTTCATAGATAAGAAACTGAGGCTAAGCTGGGGGTGGGAATAGCTTGACCGAGACCACATAGCCAGATCAAGACACAACTGACACTACATAATTAAATATGATGGGTTTCTGCTCCATCTGTTTCTGCATTCGTATTCTGACTGCTATTGAGTTGGCAGTAAGCAGAATTTGCCCTTCCATGTAATGTGGTCATTTTGTATTTGAAGCAGAGCTTCAAGAGATAGTTTTAAATTGAGTCTAAAAAAGTCCATAAATATAAAATATAAAAGAAAATGCTTGAAAGAGTTGAGATTCAAAAAGCCTATGACTGGGCCAGGTCGTGGCTCAGTGGTAGGGTGCTTGCCTGGCATGCATGAGGCACTGGGTTTGATCCCTGATACCACTTAAAAATAAATAAATAAATATATATATATATATATAAAGGCCTATGACCAATAGGTGAAAACTGAAGATGAGAGTGCTTCCAGACATTTGGGTGGATGAACCCACTCTCCATTTTGGCCACAGCCCCCACTACTCCTTATTCTTCATCCCTTAGCAACTTTCTGCATGAGGGGATAAAGATTCAGGGAGGAATAACAGAGAAGTGTATAGGAAGAACTGAAGCAAAGGATCATAAGAACAATTGCTGAAATAATGAGAGCTACCATGTATTAAATTCTTTTGGCAGGTACAATTCTCAGTGCCATCTTTAGTTGTCTCAAAAATCTCATCTTATTGTTAGAATGGTATTTAAGTTCTTTGTATACCCTGGATATTGGTGCTCTATCTCATGTGTGAGCGGTAAATATTTGCTCCCAAGATATAGGTTCTCTATTCACCTCAGAGATTGTTTCTTTTGCTGAGAAGAAATGTTTACCTCTCATGCATCAGATAGAGCAATGATATCTAGGATATATAAAGAACTCAAATGCAAATCAAAACCACTCTAAGATTTCATCTCACTACAGTCAGAATGGCAGCTATTTTGAAGAAAAACAAAAATAAGTGTTGGCGAGGATGTGTGAAAAAAGGTACACTCATACACTGCTGGTGGGACTACAAATTGGTGCAGCCAATATGGAAAGCAGTATGGCGATTTCTTGGAAATCTTTTAACCAAGCTATCCCTTTCCTTGGTATATACCCAAAGGACTTAAAAACAGCATACTACAGGGACACAGCCACATCAATGTTTATAGCAGCACGATTCACAATAGCTAACAGTGGAACCAACCTAGATGCCCTTCAATACATGAATGGATAAAAAAATGTGGCATATATACATAATGGAATATTACTCAGCAATAAAAGAGAGTAAAATCATGGCATTTGCAGGAAAATGGATGGAATTAGAGAAGATAATGCTAAGTGAAATTAGCTAATCCCAAAAAACCAACTGTCAAATGTTTTCTCTGATATAAAGAGGCTGATTCATAGTGGGGTAGGAAGAGGGAGCATGGGATGAATAGACAAACTCTAGATAGGGAAGAGGGGTTGGAATGGAAGGGCCGTGGCATGGGATTAGAAATGATGGTGGAATGTGATGGACATTATTATCCAAAGTACAAGTATGAAGACATGAATTGGTGTGAATATACTTTGTATACAACCAGAGATATGAAAAATTGTGCTCTATATGTGTAATAAGAATTGTAATGCATTCCACTGTCATATATAAATAAAAGAATTTAATTATAAAAAGAGAATGCTATTTAAGATTATAAGCCCCATTTAATATCAGACAACCAGAGAAACTGACTTTCAAGCTCAAGTCTTTACCCTTATAATGGCTCTCTACTTTTGATGTCCTTCTTCTTATGTATATATAGTCATTTCCTTCTAAGGATGCTAGGGAACGGCAGTATTGGACTCTTACTAGTGCATAGTGAAGTGAGATGTCAAAGGGAGCATGGAGACACGGAATTGAAAGCTATTAACTGAGTTAAATATATGTTTCAAGTTCTGCCCATTTTAAATGGGCAGAAAGATACAGTATATATATGTAATAAAATATTTGTATGCTTTGAATGGGGAAAGAGGTTTCAGAAGAGATGCAAAGGGAAAAGCCCAAAAAGTTTCTGGAAAAATTTTCTTCTGCCCCATACTACTCCCTTGGAGAAAACAACTGTGTCTTAGAGCAAGAGTAAATGTCATTCTGGATCCACTATTTTCACACAGGTGAATTAGAAAAGAATGACACCAAAGACTTAAAGTAGAAGAGAAGTAATACATAATTGGTAGTGTGATAAAATGAGAGAGAAGTGAAAGAAGAGACAGTTCCTTCCTCTTTTTATTTTGAGGTCAGGGTAAAATTTACTTTGATAGCCTCAGTATGTGTCATAAATGATGCCTTTAAGTTGATTGTAGAAGTGGGGTCAAGCCTTAGGGAAATAATGGGTCATTCATTTTTGAAATTGCTCTGGGGAAAAAAAAGCACTTAGATGCCAGGGACTAATTAAGACTGTTTAGAGCCCAGCACAGAGTTGGCATTTATCTTAAATAACACATTTATTTAATTTGAATGACCCATTTGAACAGGGAAATGCTCAGGTACTGAATTGTGTACTTTGTATTCTTTCAGGATGTTCAACATGGCGATATTGATTATATGGATGAGAGGAGGGACTTCACGTATGACCCAGTGGATTTTAACGGCTTCCCTGCGTTTGTTAAGGAGTTACACAATAACGGACAGAAATTTGTTATCATTGTGGTATATACAGCCTTTTTTTCCCCTCTGAAATCAGGGATTTACTCATTCTGATCATTACAACTCACTCTCCTCTTGGTCCCCAACTCCAAGTCTCCTTTCAGTGCCTTCAGTTTAAAGTTAGTTTCTCCACTGTGTTTTTCCCTTTAGGATCCAGCCATCTCCAACAACTCTTCCCAGAGCCATCCCTATGGCCCATATGACAGGGGCTCTGCTATGAAGATATGGGTGAATAGTTCAGATGGAGTGAATCCACTCATTGGGGAGGTAACTTAATGGGGAAGCTGGGGCTGGAAGAGGGCTATGGCAGTGTGTGTGTGTTGGGGCGGGGGTTGTTTTGTATATTTGAAGATAACTTGTAGATTCTGAGGAAAAACTTTCCTTTGCCCTTTCGTTCCCCAATATCTCCCAGCCAACCTAGTTCTTACATGCCTTCCCTAGCCTGGCCCCACTAAACAGTAGCTCACGCACTGAGTGTCCACTTCCACACCTCAGCTCTTCTCAATGCTGACCACAGTCTCCTTCTTCCTCTATCATGTCATTGACACTGCTCTGGAAAATGGCACTAGTTACCTTCTGTGTGGTAAATCCAATGGAAATGTTTCATGCTTTCTTACTCAATTTCTTTGTAGTATTTGATAAGTTTGACTGCTTTTTTCTCGAAATTTTATTTGCACTTGTTTCCCACAAAGGCATGATTTACCAGTTCACTTCTAATACCTCTGAGGACCCTTTCAGAGTATAGTGTCTGAGAAAAACGGGACAGGGAAGGACGAGAGAAAAGTAAATGATATTAGAGTACATAAACTGTCAGTTGAAATTTATAGTGAACACTTCCCAATTTACTCTTCTTAGAATTGAGAGCAGAGAAAGTTATAGGGAAGGCTGAACCATAGTTGAAGATCAGCAAGTTAAACAATACCCTTTTCCAATGGATTCACTCATTACGGACTTAACCATTTTTAAAAAACAAAATTTTGTGGCAATTCAATGGGGCCCTGGCATTTATTCTCAATATTCTGAGTTGTTCATCTTCCTAACTGAACTAGCCTGTGTCTGGGCACCTCCATCTCAATGATCATATTAGGAATTTCTAAGTAAAGCTCTTTATTTTATTCTATACTCATTTACTTGTTGTTATCAGTGTTTCCCTTTTTTCTCTTGCAGGTATGGCCTGGTAAAACTGTGTTTCCTGATTACACCAATCCCAACTGTGCTGTTTGGTGGGCAAAGGAATTTGAGCTTTTCCACAGTGAAGTGGAGTTTGATGGAATCTGGATTGTGAGTTTTTAACACTTTAATTCTTAGGTGATGAATATTCAGGTAGTTGAATCTATGTCTACATCTTTTAGTCATGGGGCATAGGGAAAAGAGGAGTAATAGAAAACAAGTATGACAATAATTCCTAGTATCCCTTATTTTATGGTTAAAATAATCTTACCAAAACATGTTGCTTAGAATCAAAATTCTAAGCAGGAATTGTTTTGAATCTAGCTCTCCTTTTACAAATAAATAGGCTGATATTAAAATCAGCCTATTGGTCACATACCACTAAAATTATCATAAAATTCATGAATTTGTTCAATTGCCTGCTTTAGGCTCTTGCATTTGGACATGTTGGGCAAAGCGACCATAGCCAAAGTGTCTTGAGGCCTTGGTAAGGAGAAATATGTAGTATAATGTCAAATGACAACAATACAACCCAACCAATGTTCAGCAAAATTTGAAGAGTTCTTCCTAGAGCAACTTAGCAAGACCATGTCTCTAAATAAAATATTTTAAAAAGGGCTGGGAATATGGCTCAGTGGTTAAACACCTCTGGGTTCAATCCCTGGTTATCGCTCCCCCCGCTCCAAAAAAAAAAAAAAAAAATTAAAGAGCTCTAGAGTTGAAAATTTTTCTATTTATTAAAGAACTGTAGGAAATTCAAATAGTACAGGCAACCAAAAAGATGAAAGCAAAAAACCTATACAGTGATAGTCACCAAAGACAACTACCATAAAAAAATTTAGTATAATCTTTCCAGATCTTTAATTTTTACAGCTTTGGCACATGCACATAATGTCCCTCTCTCTATATATGTATCTGTTATATATGTGTATGTATTTATATTTTTGTTTATTCATAGTTATATTGGGAGGGACCTCAGGAATTTTTTTGAATCTAGCTTTCCTTAATAAGGAAACAAATTAGCTGATGTTAAAATAGGTCATATACCCCTAACATTGTCATAAAGTACATGGTTATATTTGGATATATAGAGGGTGTAAGTTGATATACATATGACATAATGTAAATTAAAAATTTTTACCTAGTATATTTGAGAATTGTTCACTTTGAGTAAATATAACATATATCATTTAAAAGGGATACTAAGAAACTTCTCTATGAAGTCTGTAGTGGCTAGAGAATATAGAAACAGCTATTTAATTCCATGTACATAAATACCCCCTTTAAAAAGGAAATATCTAGAATAAGTTCTTTGATTCTTTAAAAAAGTCACCATCAATATACTGTTATGGAAAATATTGCTTCTCTTAATAGTTTTTGTTCTTTGTCTTGAAGGATATGAATGAAGTCTCCAACTTTGTTGATGGTTCAGTTTCAGGATGTTCCACAAACAACCTCAATTATCCCCCCTTCACTCCAAGTGAGTCTTTGTGGTCAGCCTGATTAAAATGGAAATGCTTATTTAATAATTTAAATTCATAAGGAAGGGTCCGAACAACCTGGCAAGGGAGTTTGTACACAGGGAAAGAAAATGTGGGATAAAATATTAAGTTCAAGAAGACTGGGGAAGCAAATGAAAACACTCTATGCTTTCCTAAAGAGGAATAAATTCAAAAAGGGCAACTAATCTGTCTAGCTATAGTCCAAACCATTTCTAGGGGAAGGGCCAGACAGAATATGGCATAGAAGCCAGAGATCGGTGGTTAGCATATGTCAATCTCAAGTTGTGCACCCCAAATTCTAGGGCTTACCAGAGAGAGACAAGTAGACTTGGTCCAAGGGAGGTTTTATCAGTGAATGTGTTGCTCCTGAGCTTAATTGAGCTTTGAGCAGCACTATCTCTCAGGGTGTAGCATTGGCATCACTGCATTGGTTATGGTTTGAAGAAAGCATAGACTCAAGAACACATTGAATCTTTATTGAGAAAGGAATGACATTACCCGTATTGTACCACCTTTTGATGATTTCAGTAAGGTGCAAAATTAGGAAGTTAGGGTGAGTAGATCAGAATCAAATGTCTAGGGGTTTGGATGGGAAGCCAGAGTTTATACTTCATTCTTTTGGTGATAGAAGCTATTTATCTCTTAGTTAGAGGAAAGTATGATAGTCAAATGGTTTTAGAAGTACTAATCTGGTACTAATATGCAGTATAAATTAGATGGTAGATAGACCAAAAGCACATAAATCATTAGGAAAATATTGCAATAGTCAAGATGCAAAGGTAACTGGATCTGAACTAAAATGATGCAGTGAGAGTAGAGAATAGATACATGTATATGCATACAACCTAGAGGGACATGTCCAACTAAGCTTCTTGTGACTGGATGACTTTGTTCTTTGCTTGTGTTTTTATTTTTCCTGTAATGTACAATTTACTTTTAAAAATAAAAATTATTTTAAAAAAGAGAATAGATTCTGAAAGCAAGATTGGAAATAATTTTTATAATATATGGTCAAGGTAAAGAAGAGTCAGAAACTAATCAGAAATTAATTGATTAGTTTGATCCATTAATTCTATTTTTGTACCATTTAACTTGGTTTAAAAATTTCCAATTAAACCTCCAGTCTGACAGATTTCTAGTTTCTTGTGCCTGCCTCTGATCAATTGAGAGCCTAGGTGAGTGGACGTATACGGATGGGTCTGCAAAATTTATTTATATATCAAAATAACTACCTCAGGGGGATAGCTTTCTGATAGTGAGAAAGCAGTATCATTGTTTAAAGGGTGAGCACAATAAAATCCTGCCCTGGGGAGCTGCCTTTACAGGTTGTATGACAGTCAAGGAGTAGGAATGTGCATCTGTGGTTCTCACTGACTGATCACACTTTTGATTCAGGAGTCCTGGATGGGTATCTCTTCTCCAAAAGTCTCTGCATGGATGCAGTACAGCACTGGGGCAAGCAGTACGATGTCCACAACCTGTATGGCTACTCCATGGCGATCGCCACAGCAGAGTGAGACCATTATTGTGATAAAGTCACACATGATCAGATTATGAGTCTTCTACATGCTGGGCGACTCATGTGTAGTATTTGTTAAAAGGCCACATGATAAATAAATAAATATCATTATTGAATGAATGAAGAAACTGCCTAACACATGGGGAAGAAGGAATCAGACAAATAATTGTGGAATATATAAAATGAAAGAACAGTTGAGTGAATGGAATATTAGAAGAAAAGAAAGCAAGAACTCAAGATCAAACAGCTGATACATGGCAAAAGCAAAACTTAGGCTCTTTTTTTTTTTTACAATTCCAAAGCCCTAGCTAACTTGTATATCAATGTGCTTTGGGATTTTAGATTTGGTTCAGCATCCTTCTGTGTTCTGTTTACTTTTATGTTGTATGAAGAAAAGTATTGAAACTTTATTTGACTTGCTATAACAGTAACAGAAGGAAAACAGACCCAAATCATATTCATTAGTCTCACAAAACTTTTAAATTACATGGACACACGTAGATTTCTAATTTAAAAATATGGAAAATTTGTACTTGTATTTAGTTATAAAAGTACACACAGGCATATATAATTTAAATATTTTTTATTATTACAGAACTACTACTACAATCCTTCTTCTCAAAAGAAGTTTAACTTCCAAAAGACTATTTCTAAGTCCATTTTTGTGTATGTCTGAAGTCTCAATGATATGAAATATTAGTATTATACATCTATATAAAATTAAATTTACCATTTTTTCTAGAAAAATTATATCCCTTTAGTTTCTAGGTTTTTCAAACTTGGTTTTAAAATTCTTGTAAATTATGGGGGTTAATGATGTCCTCAAATACCTCAAAATGAAATATAACAAAATATGAACATACTTAATGGTACAGACTGTTCCCCAAGGCCACTCTAGCCCTATTAGGTGAGAATGAGATGAGAATAATGGGGTATTTGCTTTAAATATCCTTGTTATGTTGCTGTATCCCCTGGGCTGGGACAAATAAAGATCACAGTGATACCTCAAATCTCTCTCTCTTTCTAGAGCTGTCAAGACTGTGTTCCCTAATAAGAGAAGCCTCATTATAACCCGTTCTACCTTTGCGGGATCTGGCAAGTTTGCAGCACATTGGTTAGGAGACAATGCAGCCACCTGGAATGACCTTCAGTGGTCCATCCCTGGCATGCTTGAGTTCAACCTTTTTGGTATTCCAATGGTGAGTCTCTGTCTCAAGCTCTTTTATGAATCTCAATCTCTAGAAAACCCCATTCTAGAAAGTTTTGAAACCATAAACCTCCCTTCCCTGCCTGCTGTGGCCCAGGGATTTAATGTCTTGTGTGCATGTGATTCATCAACATGGCTCTAAAACCAGGACTTCCTTCCCTCTACTGATTTATGAAGTTAGGGAGAGAAAGCTTGATATCTCCTGGGCCATTTTTTTTTCTATTTAAGTATAACATACACTCAGAAAAGTACACCGATCCTTCAGTCTACGGATGATCAGTGTCACAAACTGAACATGCTGGAGTTCTCAGCAACATATAACATTGGCAGCACTTGAGAGGCTTTGGCATTTTTTATTTAAATTCAACATATTTATTGAGCTTCTGTTATGTTAAAGGTGCTGTGCTAAGTATGCATGATGAGTGTGGAGAGAAGCATAAATACAGTAAAGAAAGAACCTTCTCAAAGAGTTTATAATTTTATAAAATGATACAATTAAGCAAATGGTTATGACCAACCAAATGGTTACATGTGATGAGGGATCCTGAGAAAGATTTATTAACACTGATAAGATTGTGATGGAGTCAGAGGAGAAAGTCAAAAGAAACTTCACAGAAAAGATGGTGCTTGAGTTTAACCTTGAAAAGTGACTAATGATGGGAGAAGCTTCAGAGAGATTGAGAACTAAATCCTGGAAAAAACAGTATAAGGGAGAGTATTTGATGTGACTATAAGGATTGTTGTGTAGAATTGGAATGGGAGATTACGCTGGAAAGGGCAGATTTGAATTAGGCTTTGACAAGCTAATAGGATGAGAAACAAGAAGCTCCTGAAGATTTTTGAATTTGTGATCATAACAATCATGATCATAATAAGACTTTAGAAAAGTCTTAATAGTGTGGTAGAATAATAATTTTAGAGGTTTACTAGTTACAATTTATCAAAAAGCTGTTGTACCCACTTTAATAAAACAGGGAAACTGAGGCGTAGAAAGCTTAGGTAACTGTGTCTATGTTAGCCAGTGTGAGTCAGTTCTGACCACACTACATCAGGCTGCTGAGTGGAAGTCTTAACCTAGTTCAGTTGGGAGGTCCTGGTAGCAGGGTCCCTGGAAGTGAGGTCTCCATGCTGACTGTGTCTTTACAGGTGGGTGCAGACATATGTGGCTTTGCATTGGATGCCCCTGAGGAGCTCTGCAGGCGGTGGATGCAGCTGGGAGCATTTTATCCATTTTCCAGAAATCACAATGGCCGAGAATACAAGGTGAGGCTTGCAAGAAGTATGATTGAAATAAAATTGGCATACATTGAGTGGATCTGTCCATATCCTTGACAAGGAGCCTGCTGAATTAACTTCTTACCTGATACTTAGGCTAATTTGTACCAACATTTGCAATTAATCAGAACCTGTGCTGTCCCTTATAATGTCCCTACTATCACAGCCTCTCTTATTTACTGCTGCTCTTATTTTTTTTATTTTTTAATTTGTTCTTTCTAGATATACATGACAGTAGAGTGTATTTTGACATATTATACATACATAGAATAAGTATAACTTGTTCCAATTAGGATCCCACTATTGTGGTTGTACATGATGTGTAGTTACACTGGTTGTGTATTCATATATAAAGACAGGAAAGTTACGTCCAATGCATTCTACTGTCTTTCCTGTTCCCATTTCCTCTCCCTTCCCTTTATTCCTTTTTGTCTAATCCAAAGTACTTCTATTCTTCCCAGACCCCCACCCTTTATTTTGAGTTAATATCTGCATATCAGAGAGAACATTTGGCCTTTGGTTTTCGGGGATTGACTTATTTTGCTTAGTATGATCGTCTCAAGTTTCACAATTTCATTTCTCTTTATGGCTGAGTGATATTCTTTGTGTATATATACCACATTTTCTTTATCCATTCATTTGTTGAAGGGTGCCTATGTTGGCTCCATAGTTTAGGTGTTGTGAATTGAGATATTATAAATATTGATGTGGCTGCTTCACTATAACATGCTGAATTTAAGTCCTTTAATAACTGGGTCAAATGGTGATTCTATTCCATTCTATTTTATGAGGAACCTCTGTTGTGTTAAAGGTGCTGTGCTAAGTATGCATGATGAGTGTGGAGAGAAGCAAAAATACAGTAAAGAAAGAACCTTCTCAAAGAGTTTATAATTTTATAAAATGAGACATGTAAGCAAATGGTTTCCATAGTGTTTGCACCAATTTGCAGTCCCACCCTTTTCTAAACATTTATTGTTACTTGTAGTCTTGATAATTGCCATTCTGAATGGAGTGAGATAAAATCTCAGTGTAGTTTTAATTTGCATTTCTCTAATTGCTAGTGATATTGAATATTTTTTCATTTATTTGTTGACCAGTTGTATTTCTTTTTCTGTGAAGTGTCTGTTCAGTTCTTTTGCCCATTTATTTATTGGGTTCTTTGATTTTTTTGGTGTTAAGTTTGTTTGAGTTCTTGTATATCCTGGAGATTAATGCAGCATCTGAGGTGGAGTTGGCAAAGATTTTTCTCCATTCTATAGGCTCTCTATTCATTTTCTTGATTGTTTCCATTGCTGTGAAGAATTTTTAGTTTGATACCATCCATTTATTGATTCTTGATTTTACTTCTTGTGCTTTAGGAATCTTGTTGAGGAATTCAGTTACTAAGCTGACATGATGGAGATTTGGGCCTGCTTTTTCTTCTAGTAGGCTCAGGGCCTCTCATCTAATGCCTAGGTCCTTGATCCACTTTGAGTTGAGTTTTGTACAGGGTGAGAGATAGGGTTCTAATTTCATTTTGTTATGTATGAATTCCCAGTTTTCCTAGCACTATTTGTTGAAGAAGCTATCCTTTTTCCAGTGTATGTTTATGGCACCTCTGTCTAGTATAAGATAACTATATTTATGTGGGTTTGTCTCTGTGTCTTCTGTACCATTGGTCTTCATGTCTGTTTTGGTGCCAATACCGTGCCGTTTTTGTTACTATAGCTCTGTAGTATAATTTAAGGTCTGGTATTGTGATACCTCCTGCTTTGCTTTTCTCGCTAAGGATTGTTTTGGCTATTCTGGGCCTCTTATTTTTCCAAGTGAATTTCAAGACTGCTTTTTCTATTTCTGTGAAGAATGTCATTGAAACCATAATAGGAATTGCATTAAATCCTTATAGTGCTTTCGGTAGTATGGCTATCTTGACAATATTCATTTTGCCTATCCAAGACCATGAGAGATCTTTCCATTTTCTAAGGTCTTCTTCAGTTTCCTTAGTGTTCTGTAGTTTTCATTGTAGAGGTCTTTCACAGCTTTTGTTAGATTGATTCCCAAGTATTTAATTTTTTTGAGACTCTTGTGAATGGGATAGTTTTCCTAATTTCTCTTTCAGTTGATTCATCACTGATGTATGGAAATGTAATCAATTTATGGGCATTAATTTTATGTCCTGCTACTTTGCTGAATTCATTTATGAGTTCTAAAAGTTTTATGGTGGAGTGTTTTGAGCCTTCTAAATATAGAATTATGTTTTTGGTGAATAGGAATGGTTCAACCTCTTTTTTTTTTCCTATTTGTATACCTTTAATTTCTTTCTTTTACCTAATTGCTCTGGCTAGAGTTTCAAGGACTTTATTGAATAGAAATGGTGAAAGAGGACATCCTTGTCTTGTTCCAGTTTTTAGAAAGAATTCTTTCAATTTTTATCCTTATAGAATAATGTTGGCCATGGATTTTGCATATACAGCTTTTATAATGTTAAGGTATGTTCCTACTATCCCTAGTTTTTCTTGTGTTTTGAACTTGAGAGGATGCTGAATTTTGTCAAATTCCCTTTCTGCATTTATTGAGATAATTGTATGTTTCTTGTCTTTAAGTTTACTGATGTGATGAATTATGTTTATTGATTTCCATATGTTGAACCAAATTTGCATCCCTGGAATGAACCCCATTTGATTTTGTTGCGCTATCTTTTTAACATGTTTTTGTATGAAATTTGTCAGGATTTGATTAAGAAATTTTACATCTATGTTTATGAGGGATATTGGTCTCAAGTTTTCTTTCCTTGTCTGATTTTGGTATCAGGGTGACACTAGCTTCAAAGAAAGAGTTTGTAAAGTTTCCCTCTTTTTCTATTTCATGGAAATATTTGAAGAGAATTGGTGTAAGTTCTTCTTTGAAGATCTGGTAGAACTTGGCTGAGAAGCCATCTGGTCATGGGCTTTTCTTTGTTGGTAGGCTTTTGATGGGGTCTTCAATTTCATTTCCTAAAATTGTTCTGTTTCAATTTTCTCTATCATGATTCAATTTGGGTAAGTCATATATTTCTAGAAATTTGTTAATGTCTTCATATTTTTTATTTATTGGAGTATAGATTTTCAGATTAGTTTCTGATCATTATTTGTATTTCAGTGGTGTCTCTGATATTTCCTTTTTCATCACAAATTTTAGTAATTTGAGATTTCTTTCTCTTTATTTTTGTTAGCTTGGTTAAGGTTTTGTCAATTTGCTTTATTTTTTTTTAACAAACCAACTTTTTGTTTTGTTGATTTTTAAATTTTTTTGTTCCAATTTATTTAATTTCAGTTCCAATTTCCTGTCTTCTACTGCTTTTTGGTGTTGATTTGTTCTTATTTTTCCATATATAATAACCTAATTTTTGAGATGTAAAATTAGGTTATTATTTGGTGACTTTTTATTTTTAGTTCATACTTTCTTTATTTAGGTTTTGTTTGGAAGATCTGTTGAGTAGTGAGACACGTGTGTTAAAGTCACCCAGTATTATTGTGTTGTGGTCCATTTGATTCTTGAACTTGTGAAGGTTTTTTTTTTTTTTTTTGACAGTGGAACAGATGTTCCACTGTTTGGTACATATATATTTAAGATTGTTATATCTTGTTGAAGTATAGTTTCCTTGTACAGTATGAAATGGCCTTCTTGATCCCTTCTGATTAATTTTGACTTGAAATCTACTTTATCTGATGGATAGAAATCCCTATTTGTTTATGAGATCTATGTGACTGATAAATTTTTTTTTCAATTCTTTTGCTTCCAGTCTGTGGTTGTCTTTTCCTATGAGGTGAGTCTGTTGGAGTCAGTATATTTTTGGGTCTTGTTTTTTTTAATCCAGTATGCCAGTATATATGTCTTTTGATTGATGAGTTTAGGCCATTTACATTCAGTAAATTGAGAAATGATTTTTATTCTTTGTCATTTTGGTTTATTTCTGGTTTTAAGTTTGAATTAGTTTTTCCTTTGATTGACTATTCCTTTAGTGTAGCTCTTCCCTTTGCTGCCTTTCACTCTTATTTTTCATTTCTTCTTCATGAAATATTTTGCTGAGAATGTTCTGTAGTGCAGGCTTTCTAGTTGTGAATTCTTTTATCTTTCATTTATCATGGAAGGTTTCTATTTTATCAAAAAATCTAAATCTTTATTTTTCAGGGTATAGGATTCTTGGTTGGCATCCATTTTCTTGCAGAGCTTGGTGTATGTTATTCCATGGCCTCCTAGCTTTAAGGTTTGGGTTGAGAAATAGCTGAGATCTGGATTGGTTTCCTTCTAAAAGTAATCTGTTGTGGCACCCTTTAAAATTCTGTCCTTATTCTGTATGTTGGGCATTTTCACAGTAATGTGCTTTGGTGTGGGTCTGTTGTAAATTTGATTATTTGGGGTCCTATATGCCTCCTGTGTTTGATTTTCCATTTTTTTTTCTTAAGGGTTTGGGAAATTTTCATATATTATTTCATTGAAAATATTATGCATTTCTTTGGATAGTATCTCTGAGTCTTCTTCTAGCCCAATAAATCTTAAGTTTGGCCTTTTTATGTTATCCCGTATTTCTTGGAAGTTTTGTTCATGGTTTCTTAACATCTTTTCTTCATGGTAAACTTTATGTTCTAGAATATATATTTTGTTTTCATTGCCTGAAACTCTGTCTTCCAATTGATCTGTTGTTTTGGTGATGTCTTCCAACTTCCAATAAATTTTTAGTTTGGTTTATTGATTCCTTCATTTTGAAGATTTCTGCTTTTCTAAAATCTCTATTTCTTTATTGAAGTGATCTTTTGCTTCTTGCACTTTCTACCTTACATAGTCTTTTACCTGGCCAATGAATATTCTAAACTCTTTCTCTGTCATTTCTTCCACTGTGGTGCTGGTAGATTCTGTTATTGAATTATATTGGTTTGTCTACATATTTGACAATATGGTTTGAGACAGTATAGATTCTACCCAGTGGACTTCTAGGGACTCTGAAGTTTTCCAGAACCTCATAGATTAGGGGGAGATGGATAATAACAACAACCAATGGAAATAGTTTACAACATCAAACCAAATAGTTCCTGCTTTGGCATCTTCTATGTTAGTTATCACAATAAATAGAGATGATATGATCAGCTATTTTACCCACAGTAAAAACAGTAAGTTTATATATGGATTTATAATTTTAAGTTATGAACAGGGATAGAAAAGAAGTAATGTAGGATGTGATGTTTGTGTGGGAAGAAGAGAGAAAATAGAATTAGAAAACAGGATGAGTGATAGATCAAGAAATGTTGGCTGTTAGTAGAGGAAAGGAGAGAAAGATTCTAGGGAAACAGTTAAGTGAGACAAAAAAATTATAGAATAAAAATTGAAAAATAAATAATAAAAGTAAAAATAAAATTAAGAGTAAGATCGTACAAAACTGACATATTCTAATCAAACATCTTAGTCCTTAAAACATTGATCAAAGAGAAATAAATACCTTAAAAAATTTAGGAATGAGAAACAAATACAAAACAAAACAAATCAATAAATGGGTATGGATATGTATAAGTGTTCAGGAACCGTTCAGGTAAAAATTGAACAGTGAGTAGAAAAAAAAATTAAAAAATACACTAAAATAAAGAAGAGGATCTTGTTGAAAAGTTAGGAAAATTTTTTTTTTTTGAATTTCAAATATTCTTCTCAGGTATGTTAGGTGGGGTTGCTGGAATGTGATGGGAGATTCTTTATGTAGGACTCCTGGGGGCAGGGTTTAGGCTTAGTAAGCCTTGGATTGGTCTGGAGATTTTAAATCAGTTAAAATTTAAACTGATCTGGCAGTTGCTGGGCTGGCTGGGAGACTATGCCCTAGGAAAAACCCCTGGGTTTCACTCTTTTGGTGGAGGGGCCAGTTCTTCCTCAGACACTAATGAAATCTATTTTTTTAGGACTCTTGGTTTCAGTCTTTGAACTGAATCAATTCCTCTCCGCCCTTTAGGATTGTCAGCAGGGCATGACTTTCCCAGCTGAACTTTCAAGTGTCTGATCTTTATAAGCTACCATTCTGGAAGGGGAGAGGGGAAGCCAGGTGTGTTTTTCTCAACCAGTTTTTTCTATATAAACCCCACTCCACTTTTGATTTTCTTCTGGTTTCTTAGACACACACTATGCCATGTTTTGTGGGTTTGCCAAACCTATTTTTTGGGTTAGGCACAGTTGTCAGGATTCAGATCCCCTGGTGCCATGCCCCCATGCTGGAGCTGCAAAATGGTTCCTTCCTCTGATTTCCCTGATAGCTGGGAAAGACAGAGTTTCTTTTTTCCTCCTCCACACTATATTGTTGTGCAAGACATCTTTCAGGTTAGTGGTGGAATATTTTTGATCTCTGGTCTGTTCATATCCATACATACCTCAGGCCTCCTAAAATTGAGGGTTCCTTTAATTGATATATCACCCCACTATTTTAGTGCAGGGGAGATAACACCTGTTGGTGCCACTGCTGGCAGCAGCAGCAGTGCTGGGATTTCTTTATTTTGTTTTATCCATTCACCTGATTCCCTGATCTGCTTGGAATATCCAGAGTTAATTCCCAGAAAAGCTCCCCTCTCTCACCTTGCTAAGAAGCAGTGTGTCTAGATTCTTGGCTTCACACCAGGGAGTGACCAGGAAAGTTACCTTCTCTAATCCACCAGTGAGAGGCTCCCCCTGTGAGCATTTTCTATCAAAGAACTGTACACTTTATGTATGTTACTTGTTTTGTAATGAGAAGAAAATGGGAAAATATTTTCAACAGAGCAATTCTAGGCTGAATGAGGGAGATGAGTTGCAAATTGCAATAGACAACTTGTTGAAATGGTCACTGTTTGCCCAGCTGTACTGCTCAGAGGCAAAGCTTGCAATCTAAGCCTCAGCCATTCAAGAAGGAAATTCTTTCTGTAGACAGCTCACCCTAGCAAACCTTTATTTCCTCCTAGGACCAGGATCCTGCCTCCTTTGGAGCTGACTCCTTGCTGATGAATTCGTCCAGGCACTACCTTAACATTCGCTATACTTTATTGCCTTATCTGTACACTCTCTTCTACTATGCTCATAGCCGAGGGGACACAGTGGCCAGACCTCTTCTACATGAGTAAGTTCTCCCAACTCAGTGCAAGTGAGTGTGTGTGTGTGTGTGTGTGTGTGTGTGTGACTTGAGTGCCCATTGGCTATTTCAGGTTATTTCAGCCAATATATTACCGTAGGAGTAAATTTAAGTATTTTAGCTTGCTCCTTCTGGGGAGAAAACTAGACTTAAAGTCTTGGGATTTGGGGGCTTTTCTTTGTTCTTCCACCAGCAAATTCTACATCTTAGATGTCATTTAAGATCTTTCATTCTTAGTTTCTTAGTCTTTTTTTGCCCCCTGTGGTGCTGGGGATCAAACTCAGGGCCTTGCACATACGAGGCAAGCACTTTTCTAGTGAGTTACACTTCCGGCTCTAGAAGGTCAATAGTATGACTCTAATGGTTTCTCCTAAAATCACTATGATGCTAGGTCTCTGTTCAAGTTCCAGCAATAAGCCTGTGATTTGAAAGAAAATGAGAATATTATAAAGGATCTCTAGAATTTCATATTCTGATTTGCCAGCCAGTTAGCATCTCTGATTTAACTCTGCAAGGCGGGACTTAAGAGCCTTTCCTTGTCAGAATACTGTAACCTCCTTTATGTATATGGCAGGCATGTATCTGCATTACTGTATGTCCATTTTAGGTGTAAGTTTTCACTGTCTTCTAGAATTTCCTGTTAAAAGGCAGATTTTCTAAAAGTAAAATTTGCATTATTATTTTTTAGGTCAGATTTAGTTCCTTCTTGATAGTCAAAGTTCTAAAATATATTGGTTATTTTACTTTTTTTAAAAAGGAGGATGTGACAAATAGAATTACAGCCTGAGATCTATCTAGCATAGATATTAGAATAGGAATTTTTGTCTAACGTGAAGGAGTAATAAGAGGATACAGGGACTGGGGAAAGAAGATTTGTCTGGGGGCTGGATGGGGATAGAATAGGTGTTTCAGAATAATTTTGGATATTTGCCATGGCCGTCTGAATGCTTTGAATGCACTGGGGGAGAGCTGCCAGGTGCATTGGCCCATATCTCAGTGATCTGTCTCATTGGTGTCTAGATTCTACAAGGACAGTGAAACTTGGGATGTGCACCGGCAGTTTTTATGGGGCCCAGGCCTCCTCATCACTCCAGTTCTGGATGAGGCAAGTGTTCTCACTGAGACTCGTTGTCCCTGATTCTGTCTCTGTGTCCCCTCTAAACCCATTTTTTTCTTTATTCCAAACTCATTTTTAATATCTGTGGCTGAGTCAGCTGTGAAGAGAGTATGCTGGGGTTCTGTAAGTGGGAAATGTGATACACAGAGTCTCTAGAAGTCATTATTTTTGAGCAAATTCTCAACCAATGTAGAAACATCTGCTGACAATTCAGCTTAAGTAGTGACCCCATGGTGTGCCAGATTGTCACAGCAGATTATTATTCGCTCTGTGATATGGAGGCAGAAGGGAGTAGTGACCAGCACACTAATGTCAAACTGCTCAGGATGTGATTGTCACTTCTATTATGTAATAAATAAATAAAACATATTTTATTCCCTCAGAGGCTGATATAAAGGATAATATTTGTTTTAATTTTAGGGTGCAGAGAAAGTAACAGCATATGTGCCTGATGCCATCTGGTATGACTATGAAACTGTAAGTAACTTGGACTTTTTTAAACTTCTGAAGACCACAGTTGCAGCTGTATAAACAAGATGGCTTCCTAGAAAAAGAAACATTCATCCATTCAATGAAGAATATTTCTGTAGTGTTTTCCATAATTTCACAGCAAAGCCTAGATAATGTGAAACTAAGTAATATAATATCAGTCATGATGGAATTTGAAAAAAATATTTTTACTCAATAATAAGATAAAGACTTATATGGTGTCTCATGATCAAATTAAAAAGGACTAATGGGCAAATTTGAGTTTGGTCAGGAATCAGATTCCTGTTCAGAACTATTGGGTTATATAATATATAATGATTGTTTGTTCCTCACCAGAGAACAAACAATCTCACAAACCCTCAACTAACCATGAAAAATGTTGCTCCTAATTTTTTTATTTCCTTTTTTGATTGCCTGAGTATATAGTGACAGCTAAATGGAAAAGAGAGACAACAGATAGATAACTCAGCACACGGGTGATTAGTGCAGGCTCTGGCTCTTAGTAAGGCCAATGTGTTTGACTATCTGTCCGCCTCAGGGGGGCCAATTGAGATGGAGGAAGCAAAAAGTTGAGATGGAAATTCCTAGAGACAAAATCGGACTTCACCTTCGAGGAGGCTATATCTTCCCCACACAGCAGCCAAGTACAACGACTATGGCCAGGTACAGCATGGCTGGGAACGTCCTCAAAGGGAAGCCTGACAAAGTAGGTCATTTCTGTCTCCATATGTTGACTAGAGGATGCTGAAGCACAGAGTGGAGTGAGGAAGAAAGGGTCCTGAGGCACACATGTGCATGTGTGTCTGACTTGAGGGGATTTTTAAGTCTGTCCTTGGCGTTCCCTTGGCCTCTTCTCAACCTAGAGCTGCACCTAGAAAGATTTTGAAAGATCTTATCCCTGCTTCTTCTTAAGTTTCTCTAAATACACTGGCAATTAGGCTGGCCAGCTTTCCTGGGATATTGCAGTTTTAGCATTGAAAATCTCATGTCTTAAGAAAACTCAATTCAGGGCAGGCCAGGTCAGCTGGTCACCCCACCTTCTTTGACCTGACCATCTATCTATGCATGGTTCCCAGGTTTTTGCCTCATTCATTATCACTTATAGATTTGGAATTACCTGTCTATCCTCCTATAACCTCAGCTTCCCATTACTTTCTCCTACTGAGCCATTTCTTTCTTATGATTCAAACTGGATTCAGAAACTCCTTTCTTCTATAAATCTCGAATCTCCCATGCTGTTGATTTTTCTGTTTTTGATTCCAAAAGTGTAGTCTTCATCTATACTAAAGAGATGTATAAATATATTGTGATCCTGAAATTATTAGCTTATTTGTTTTTAATAATCTGGGAGTCCTTTAGAGGACACAAACCTGTCTTTTTCTTTCTTTCTTTCTTTTTGATTTTTTCTTTTAGATATACATGACAAAAAAGTGTATTTTAACATATTATACCTACATGGCATATAACTTATCCTAATTACGATCCCATTCTTGTGGTTGTACATGATGTGGAGTTTCACTGGTGGTATATTCATCTACGAACATAAGAAAGTTATGTCTGATTCATTCTATTCTCTTTCCTGTTGCCATCCTCCTCCCTTCCCTTCATTCCCCTTTATCTAATCCAGTGAACCTCTATTCTTACCTCCCCCAACTTATTGTATGTTAGCATCTATATATCAGAGAGAACATTTGGCCTTTAAACCTGTCTTTTTCTTTGAACCTCCTTTATTACCTTAATTTTTCAGTTATAGACTTTTTAACGAAAATATGCCTAAATCCAACACCAGTTGGTTTTATTTTTATAATTGTTCAGCTTCAGGGTCTTCCACACATTGACACCAAAATTGTCTTTCTCACATGATAATCTTAACTTGTTTCATCCTGGCTTAAGTCTGAACCTTTCACTAAGAGACTGCTGAAGACCCATCATAGTCTGATTCCAAGTTAGCCTTGATAACTATATCTCCTGCTATTTTAGTACACATACAGAGCAACCATACCCCAAATGCACTACTCTACAAACATAGCCATCTATTTTGTTGCATTTGGGTATCTGTACTTAATACTCTTTCCAGCAGGCCCAGGACCTCCAGCATGCTAGGCAAGCCATTTACCACTGAGTACACTCCCAGCCATTAGGTACTTATATTCTTTTTTTGTCTTTGTTGTTTTTATTAGAGCATTATAGTTATACATAGTAGGTAGGTTCATTTTGACAAAATCATACATGCATGAAATGTGATTTCCTCCATTTCAGTCCCCATTGCCTCACTTTTTCTCCCCACTCCTTCCTTCTAGTCTCCTTCTTCTACACTACTAGTCTTCCTTTTGCTCATTTATTTATTTATTTTGATTGGTTCTTTCTACATACACATAAAGATGGAGTACCCTGTATGGAGTATAGTTATATATTCACATGGTGTGATTTTGTTGAATTCGTTCCACATTTCCTCCCTCTACCCTTCCCTCTACCCTCCCTCTCAATCTCCTACTCCACTGATCTTCCCTATGTCTTTATGATATCCAGTTCTCCCTGTCCTTTGTCCCCTTCTTTTCCTCTAGCTTCAACATATGACTGAAAACAAACATTTGACCCTTGCTTTTCTGACTCTGGCTAATTTCACTTAGCATGATGTTTTCCATTTTCATCCATTTATAGCAAAAGCTATAATTTCATTCTTCTCTATAGCTGAGTGAAACTCTATTGTGTATATATGACACATTTTCTTTGATCTATTCACCTATTGATAGGCATCTAATTTGGTTCCATAATTTGGCTATTGTGAATTGTGCATCTATAAACATTGAGGTGGCTATATCACTATAGTTTGCTGATTTTAATTCTTTGGATAAATTTTGATCTGTTCTTTTAGATATACATGACAAAAAAGTGTATTTTAACATATTATACCTACATGGAGTATATAGATTTAGAATTCCCTATTCATCCTCCTAAAACCTCAACTTCCCATTACTTTCTCCTACTGAGCCATTTCTTTCTTATGATAGTTGGGAGTGGAATAGCTGGGTCATATGATGGTTCCATTCCTGTTTTTTTGAGGAATCTCTTGTAGGATCTCACTTTATGTTGCTTTCCAGAGTGCTTACACTAATTTGCAGTTCTACCAACAATGAGTATATCTTTTCCCCCACAACCTCAGCAGCATGTATTATTTGTATTCTTACATTTTCAAAGATCCAAGATAAGCTCAGATTTTATCTGCAAGTAATCTTTCTCTAACTCTTTTGGCAAAGGGAATGGGACCACTTTTGACTTTCTAACTTTAAAAAATATTATTTGCTCCTTAGAAGATTTTTCTCTTTTCTCCTAAATATTGTTATATATTTCAACCATAGTCATTTCATTCTCTATTGGAAAGTTATTTTATCTGAATTCCTTAGAGGAATATACACCAATAGTTAATTATTTCTGCTGAAAATTCAATGCTGACTTATTACCTTTAGTATTTAGTTCCCAAATCTTAAGGTCACAGATGTGTATCTAATTCCTCCAGAGGTGAATTGACTTCTCTTCGGTTGAAAGGCAATTGGACTATGGTCAACTTGGTATCATATTAGTTCCCCATCTAAGATCTGGCTTCACATGGGAGTTGAAGATTCCACTTCTCTACCTTAAACTGCCAATCAGTGGCTCAGTATTAGACCTAATATTCATTAGCCCCAGAGAAATTCCAGGTTTTGCTTTTTGGATACCCTTTGGATTTAGCTCATTGTATTGTTTACCTGTTGTCATATTTGTCTCTTATATATAACCTATTTTTTCTACAGGAACAACAATGTTTCTTAATAAGAACATATGTTGCAATTTATCTAGGATCAAGTAATATTTTAAAGAGTGGGTTCTTTAAAATATCTAGTCTACCATCCTTCTGGAAGTGTCATTCTGGACTCCTGTAGGATCTCACTTTATGTGTCACTGTTCATTTTCTGCTTTGGTTATTTGGTGACTATGTCCAATCTTTGTTATAATATGGAAGGTCAAAGAGGAGGTCACAAAAGGGATTTATTCTCCTAGATTAGCAAGGACACCCAATACTTGCACTGTGAATGAAAGCAGGTGATTTTGTTGGTCACAGAACCTGACTTATGCAGTGGAGGCTAACATGTGAAAGAACACACAGGGAATATTAGGCCAGAAAGGCATACCTGAGACACTGAAAACCAGGATGGAGTACAGAGGTGTGGCAACACGAGGAGATGCCCAAATAAATGCTTTCTTTCTTCCCCTTTCTCTATGTCCAGAACTTGCACCATTTCTTTGAGCATTATTTTGTGTTTCCTGTTCTAAATTATAAGGCAGATAATTGGAATGTTTTGGTTTTCAATCTAAACAAAATAATAGTAAGTAATCAAATAAGGGAAGTTTCCATGATGTAAATGGACATTATTGTGTGTTTTTGCTTCCTGAGTAAAAATGGCCCTTAGGCGGGGAAGAGTTTCTCCCTTCTGATGGCACTTCTGTAGGTTTCATCTCTAAAATGACCTGTTTCATTATTGTCTAGAATTTCTTTCTCCTCTAGTAATTTGTATCTAAGTAATAGTTGCAGTCACTGGTTTTATTATAGCTATTGCAGTGATTCTGATGCTTAAATTATTGTCTCCCACATGGATGTTTAATTATAATGTTTGAGGTACTTCTATCTTCTGTGACAGAAAGAATCACCTTCTAATTTGTCCTTTGTTTCAGAGGAAAGCAGGGCCATCTATTGCTAGTAACTTTTACCATTTGAAATTTGAAGAAACAAATCAGCAAAATTCTTTGTGTCCTGATCTTTTTGTCTTACCTAGCTCTTATTTCCCACAGTCGAAGGAACCCTCTTGGTCTCATTATTGCCCTGGATGAGAACAAAGAAGCAACAGGAAAACTTTTCTGGGATGACGGGGAAACCAAAGGTGAGTCTCTTATGAGAATGTGCAATTTCCATTCCTACATCTTTGACTCATGGCCCCTACTCCTGCTGGACATTCTAGTAGGGGGAGAGGGACTTGAATCACAAGGCATAGTAAGAAGTCACTTGAGATAAGAGTTGTATTTTGCCTGCACTGTTCAGAAGTTGAAGCCCACTTGGAAGAAAAACATGTCTCTCTCACAACTGTTCCATTGGCCAGTGATCCTAACAGGTTCTCATTTATTATCAGTGGGCACCTGGAAGATATGTTCATGATCTTCCTGTAATTTATTGGTAATATAAAAACCCTCTATAAACAAATGTTGATGATATTGAAAACATACTTCTGTCAATGTGGCATATAAAATATATTTGTCAACTGTATATATATCTTGCTGTGTTTTTAACAGTATTATTCCTCACACTATGCTAAAAATTTTGGGGGTGGTAGCTTAGGACTTAGATTCCATGAGGCATATGACTTGAAAGTACTTGGAAAGAAATCTCTTCAAGGTTATAATGGGAAGAAGAAGGAAAATCAGCAGTTTGGCCTTGGAGACTTGTTCACAATTTTCTTAACTTTGAGATGTAGCTTTTAAAAAAATTCTTTTTATTTATTTTATTTAAAAACACTTAATCAGCAAATAAGATTGAACATAATGAAGGTGAACAATATATACATGTACACATATGTATTTTGCATATATATGTCTACACATATATGTGCACACACACAAACACACACACTTACACATTGTGTAATGATGATGACAATGAAATTACTTAACATATTACCACCCATTCTGTACATTTTTTCTTCCTGGAACTTGTTCTTTCAGTTAAATGTTTCTACCCTTTGACCTACATCTTTCTATTTTCCCCCTCCCCTGCCCCTGGCATATTCTGTTTTACCCTCTGCTTCTGAGTTCAACTTATTTTAATTCTACATACAAATAAGATCATCCTAACTTATTTCTTTTATTATGATATACTTCAGGTTCACACATGTTGTCACATAAAGCAGGACTTCCTTCTTTTTAATGTCTGAATAACACTCCTTTGAAAAATTAAATAATTATATATATGTATGTATATGTACACACACATGCAGATATATATATATATATATATATATATATATATATATATATATACACACACACACACACACACACACATACACATACATATATACACCACTATGTATATATTACAATTTCTTTATTCATTTGTCTATTGATTGACACATTGCTTCCTTATTTTGGCTATTATGAAAAATGGTTTAAAGTTCTGAAACCACAAGTATTCTAGGAGAAAACATAGGGGAAAAGTTCTTTGACATTGGTCTTACAAGTGTTTATTTTTTAATATGACAATGAAAGCAAAGATAACAACAACAGCAAAAATATAGATGTGGCAGTAAATCAAACCTTTGCAAGGCCAAGAAACAACAGAATTAAAAGAAGAAAACCCACAGAATAGGAAAAATTATGTGAAAACTATGTACCTGATAAAATATTAATATAAAAATCTCCTGCACTCAATAGGAAGAAAATAAATAACCTGATTTAAAAATAGGAGCTGTGAGCATGTATGAATATATCATAATACATTCTAATTTTATATATAACTATAACATACCAACTAAAATAAATAAATAGAAGGAAGACTAATAGAGTAGAGTAGGGGGACTAGGGAGAGGAAGGAAGGGAAGAAAAGAGGAGGTCCTGGGATTGAAATGCAGCAAACTGTATTGTATGAATTTATGAATATATCAAAATGAATCCTACTGTTACATTTAACTGTAATACAGTAATAAAACAGAAGTAATAAAAATAGGATAAGGATTTGATTAGATATTTTTACATAAAGGATACACAGTTGGTCAACCTTATAAGCAGAGAAATGCAAGTAGAAAATTATAGTATCACTTCAGACCTGTTAGAATGTTTGCTATGAAAAAGATAAGATGTAAGTGTTGGAGAGGACTTGAAGAAAATGTATAGAATCCTTACACACTGTTGGTGGAATTGTAAATTGGTACATCCATTATTAAAAACAGAAATTCCTCAAAATATTAACAACAGAACTACTGTATGATCCAACAACCCTATTTCTGGGTATATGTTCAAGAGAAATGAAATCGGTATTTCAAAGAGATACCCACTTGAATCAAAGTGTGGAATATGATATGTCAAGAAATTTGTAATGTTTTGAACAACCCACAATAAAAAATAAAAAATTAAAAAAAAAGAGATATGTTCATACCCATGTTCACTGCAGCATTATTCATAAAAACTAAAATAAAGAAACAGCATAAGTGTCCACTGATAGATTAATGAATAAACAAGATGTGACACTTATAAACCACAGAATATTATTCAGTTGTAAAAAGGTAAGAAATCTTATCATTTGTGGCATCAATAATTAGCTTAAAAGAGATTGTATCTTTGGTGCAGTCCAGTCTGACTTGTCTCTTTTCTGCTTTTAGATACTGTGGCCAATAAAGTGTATCTTTTATGTGAATTTTCTGCCACCCAAGTGAGTATATTTTTATGAGTCTTAGGTGTAGGCTCTTGTCTACTATTAGCACTTATGTGTAATTTTATTTTTAACTCCATTTGCATTGATGACCACAGGGTGAATACATTTCTAGGCATACCTTAACTACCAATAATTGTATTATAAATATTATCAAAAGAATAATGATAAACCAAAGCAGCTTTTTAAAAAATAATGTTTCCCAAAATGTTTGTGTGTTTGTGTTCCTGAAGTCTCCCTTCCCACAGATTTTATTAAAGTGTTTGTAGTCATTGAGCATGCGTTAGTAGAGACAGCTAAGGACATTCAGAGCAGTGGGGAGCTACTGATCTAGGATGGAGCATTTGAGTGGCTGGAGAATCTGTGTTTTAGAGGCACAGCTTTGGGCTTCATTGTGCTATTTTGACTTTCAGAACCGCCTGGATGTGAAGATTTCACAAGCAACCTATAAGGACCCCAATAATTTAGCATTTCAGCAGATTAAAATCTTTGGGACACAGAAACCCAGCAACGTTACAGTGAAACAAAATGGTGTCCTGAGTCAGACTGTTCCCAAGGTCACATATGACGCTCAGCTGAAGGTAAAAATCCATTTGGTGAAGTTGTTTTTCCGGAATTCTTCATAGTATCTTGGTTTTCCTTCTTGCCAAGGTTGTGTGGATTCCTGAAGGACCAGAGCACTGTGTGGAGCCTGTGGTGGGGAAATCAGAGGGCTGGGAACAGAAGTGCTGATGAGGTGGTGGGCAGAGCTAGTAAGGACAGGGAGGCTCCACTGAGCAGGGATGAGGCGATATGGTCTTTAATGGTCCCATTTTCCCCCCGGCCCCTCAGTGTTCTCCTCTGTTTCACTGGCATCACTTTCAAAGATAAGTTATAGTGGACACAAGGAGAGCAGAGTTAGAACAGGTCAGAGGAAATGGGAAAGAGGAAGCTCATGTCTGGTGCTGAAAGGTAAAGGTGGGAGGAAGGAGTCCCATGCATTCAATATTGAAATGACTACTTTTTAAAGACTTTATAGAGATGAGATGAGTAGAATCTCCCTCCAATACATATATTCTCAATAACCACTTGAAGACGAGGTCTTTGATGATCCTATCTGATGACTGCTTCTTTGGTTAAATGATAATAATAAAATAATTTCTCATCATTTGTGATGAGACCTGTCCATCCTGTGCATCCTGTAATCATTTCCTCTGATGCCTAGTGTTATAAGGAATGCTTTTTCCAAATGGTCCTGACCATGGGGACTGGCAGGTGCTTCTGGCATTAAAGCTGCTGGATAAACATGGTTTGTGAGGACCTTCCAAATTTGGGGAAATAAATAAATTAGATTCTACTATCATGACATATTGATGACATTTGACATTGGTCCTGACAACACTTATTGAGCATGCAAACATTATAAAGTTAGAAGTAAATAGTATATCATTTATGTATATAACAAAGTGGAAGTCATATAAAGGATGTATATGTGAAAATAAGCTCACTCTATGTTTGCCAAATAACCTTGTTAACATAAGACAGAAGAAATTTCTTTTTTTCTTGAATGTGGGTGGTAAGAAGACATAATTTATACACAAGAAATAATTGGGAAGGGGCTTGGCAACTAAATGAACTTAGGACAAATTTTATCTGATATCTTAATTCATGTTCAAAGCTTACTCCAATAGTTGAGTCCAGTGCTGGATCTTGAAAAATGGTGTATCCTATAGGGATTCATCAATTGCAAATGACAGAGCACAAAAAATTGTAACAAATTGAAATTTTCCCCATTTGCAGCTAGTAGTTTAGAAGGTGGACCATTGCTGGCATTGGTTCAGTGGCTCTAGTTTGTCACAATTGAGGTCTTGTCTTTTCTTGGGACTGGAAGTGATTGCTGAGTTCTAGTTACTATGTACCAATGGTGGGACAAATTAGGGTAAAAATGGAAAACAAAGAGAAGATATAAGGTGAAGTGGAAGTCCTGTAAATCAAAAGAAAGAGCCCCCTAACTAGCAACTTTCAGTGAACTTGAACTTACTATTTCATAACCATCACTGTGCTACATTGATCTTTCTCTTGGGAACTTAGGATTTCTACACTGAAACAGAAAAAAGGGACTATTTTATATAAGGAAAGCAAGTAGCAGTGTATTCCACAAATGGCCATCATTTTTCTAGAAAGAACTTTTTCCTACTTATCACACTCCAAGTTGAGATAGCAGATAAGGCAATTCAAGACAGCAAATATTCCTTAATTATCAGTCTGTAAATTTTGTGTAACTCACATAGCTTGTCTTCACTTTTGGAAGGACATAAGTTTAGATAGAAGGAAACGCCTGTGATTTTAGAGACTGAAGTGCCAAAGTGAGAAAATCATTTCATTAAATTCTCTCATACAGTCTTATAGTGATCTTTAAATCTAGGCATTCTTCCAAGTGGAGTTGAGGGTAGGATTAGTAGTACAGGGATATTTGAGATGATATGAATTGGGAGACTGAAAAAATATGATAATCTTTAAAATGTGATCATATAGTTCCAGACAAATGAGAACAACAACATTAACTATAGAAAGTGCTATTTAAATAAGAGGAAAATGTAAGAAAAATATAGAAATGTTAAATATTTTACATGGTAAGTGTGATCCCCCGCCCCCCCAAAAAAAGATTTCAAATTTTGGTTATCTGGGTTGGAGAATAGAAGAGACTGGAATGTTAGCAATTAAAAAAATGCAATGATTTTCCCAACTCACCAATTTTGCAGTTGTTACAGCTGAGATCCAAAGAATGGAAATAATTCATTGAAGATCCCAATGAAGAATGGGAATGAAAGTCTGGGCCATATGATTCATATTGCTTTGTTCTTTCTAAACCTCTAGTCCAATGGGGAATACTGGTTTGGGGAGTGGAGGGCAAGAGATAAAGGCAATTTGGCAATACCAGAAGAAATCCAGTGATGAAACGCAGAAGGGGAAGAGAACTCAGGGAATGAAAGAAAGTGGTGTTTTATTTGATCTCATTCTTTCCACAATATAATGCACAAGATTGTGACAGAATAGTAATATTTGCCATATTGCTACTAAATATATTCCTTTCATTTATATAGCTCTTTCCATATGAATTACATTCAAATGTCACTTGGATTGTTGAAAGTCTGGTCTAGTACTGATATGTGTTGCTAAAAATATTTAGAACTTGCCAGGCCTTTGTTCTGAGGATATTTCTTTGTGTGTTTTCCACTCCTTCAGGTTGCCATCATCACAGAGATCAGTCTTGTGCTGGGAGAGGAATACACAGTGGAGTGGAACACAATCATCAGAGATGAAGAAAAAATAGACTGCTACCCTGATGAGCATGGTGCTTCTGAAGCAAACTGCATTGCCCGAGGCTGTGCCTGGGAGGTAACCTCACTGAGGTGTTGATGGACGCCCAGATCTTTAACCTTAGGCGGCAATTTCTTGAGCATAGCCCTAGTACCCAGGTGCCTACTTCAATTCCATAGAAACAGGGCTTCCAAGGAACCTGGTCTGTATATGAAGATTAGATGTGGATTGGGATCATGTTTTTTTTAATAATTATTTTGCTCTTGTCTAGAAATTTACTTTTTATCACTATCTAATTATATGTACATGAATGAGTGCTGTGTTGGCTTTATCTCCATACAGATTGCCTTCTCTGATTATTTCTATTTGACAACTCTAGGACCACCTGTTGATCTACAATCTCAACTTTCCTTTCCAGGAATCCAGTTCTGTTGGAGTCCCTCATTGTTATTTTGTCAATGATCTGTACTCTGTGAGCAATGTCCAGTACAACTCCCATGGGGCCACGGCTGACATCTCCTTAAAGCCTTCTGTTTATGCCAACACCTTCCCCTCCACACCTGTGAATCCCCTCCACCTGCAGGTGACCTACCATAAGGATGAAATGCTGCAATTTAAGGTAAACATGGTACTTGTATCAGGTACTGAGTAGGCCCTTTTTAGTGACATTACATTTTTTTTGGTCCATAGTAATGATATGCACACAAAAAACATAATTTTATCGATTCTATCCCTTTTTCTGAGTTAAGTTTAGAGTCTTAATTTAGGATTACTCTTTTAAGTTTCATGCCATAGTAAACAAGATCATTATACTGTTAAAAATGCAATGAGAACTCATTGATAGACCAGTTTAACCTGTTCTAGTTTTCATTTAGAAAATGTTTGGGGCTACTCTCTGGACAATAGTTAGACAGACAAGACACTGAGAGAGAGCTTTTAAGGTTTCCAGTTGCTTGGGTTGGGGTGGGGATTGAGCTTTGACTAGTAGAGGACAAGAGAAAGAGAAGAATAGATATCTTTGAGACTGAAAGTGGGGTTACAAGATCTGGGAACCCCAGATCTTGATGCCCATACTGATAAGGGAGAGGGAATCTTGGACAATGTTTATCATCTTCTTTTTCACATCTGTGTGGGTGTTGTGACATTAACTGAAGTGAAGATTTCCGAAAAGGTTTATACTTGGACCATATAAGACTACACAAAATGATAAGTTATTTTTTGGGTACTATATTTGAGGTATCTGTGAAATAAGTATTGAAGTACAGTAAATTTTCCCCTTATATGGGGAGAAACTAGTTGTTGTTATGTCAATTTCTCTATTAAACTTTAACCTTCTGGAGAGCTGGAATTTGGAATTTACTCCTGGTGCTTCTGAAATCTAACAAAGAAGCTCATGGATAGTAATCATTGACAAGTTTGTTGAGAGAATAAACAAAGGGATCATACCAATGTGCTGGGCCTAAAAGGTTTTGCACAATCTGAGATTAACTTAGAGTCTGAGTTCTTTTACATATTCTAATTTAGGGAAGATGTTTTGCTTTTTTTTTTTTTTTTTTTTT
>NW_026000164.1:9748923-9798875 GCF_001458135.2 Marmota marmota marmota | reverse complement strand
TTTTTTTTTTTTTTTTTTTTTTGTTATCAGAGATTGGACTCAGGGGCACACAACCACTAAGCCACATCCCCAGCCCTATTTTGTATTTTATTTAGAGACATGGACTCACCGAGTTGCTTAGTTCCTTGCTTTTTTGCTGAGGCTGGTTTTGAATTTGTGTTCATCCTGTCTCAGCATCCCAAGTCACTGGGAGATGCTCTTTTTGTTTGTGTCCTCACCATAGTATTAGCCTGTAGAAGGTACATAATGGGTCAAAATAAATAAACTTGCTCGTGTTCTAGGCTTTAGTTGTGCCTACCCCACCTCTCAACCATGCAGTAACTCTGCCCAACATATTTGCATCTTTTTGAGTTCATTTTAATACTCTGTGTTTTGTGTTTGTTGTTGCTTTATTGTCCTACATATTTTGTTGGTTCATTACAGTTGTACATAATGGTGGGTGTATTTGTCACATATTTGTACATGCACACAATATAACAATAAATTTGATCAATATCACTCTCCAGAATTTCTCCTTCCCTCCCTTCCTCCTACCCCTCAACCTTTTTTCTCCATTCTACTTATTGCCTTGTGATTTTCATGAGACTCTGTTATAACTTTCTAGTCCTTTTTCCGTTCTAGCTTCCATATATGAGAGAAAACATACTACCCTTGCTCTTCTGAGTTTGACTTATTTAACTTAACACAATGTTCTCATGTTTCATCCATTTTCATGAAAATGACGTAATTTCATTTTTCTTTATGACTGAGTAAAGTCCATTGTGTATATATACCATATTTTCTTTATCCATTCATCCATTGATGGCCATGTAGTCTGGTTCCATATTTTGGCTATTGTGAATTGTGTTGTTTTTTTTTTACATGTGCATGTATATGATTCACTATAAGATTAAAGTATGATAACATTGATTCTTCAGGATAATTACCAAGGTAGTTTTATAGATGGGTCATATGGTAAATACATGCCTTGCCTAGTTTCTTCAGTGTTTTTTTTTTAAATCATTAATGGATGCTGTATTTTGTCAAAGGTTTTCTCTGCATCTGTTTTGATGACCTAGTGATTTTTGTCCTTAATTCTATTTATGTGATATACCACATTTATTGATTTGTGTATGTAAACCATCCTTGTATCTCTGAGATTAAACTAATTTGGTCAAGATGTACAATTTTCTGAAGATGTTGTTGAATATATTTGGCTAATAATATTTTCTTAAGCATTTTTGTACCCAAGTGATATTGGGATCGTAGTTTTCTTTCCTTGATATGTCCTTACCTGGTTTTTGTTGAGTATGAGAATGGCATCATAGAATGACATTGCAAGTATTTCATCCCTTTTTATTTCATGGTATAATTTGAAGAGCATTGAGATTGGGTCTTTAAAGTCAGGTAGAATTTAGCTGACAATCCATCTGTTACTAGGCTTTTCTTTGAAGGCATCTTATTACTGCTTCTATCCCATTACTAGTTATTGGTCTGTATAAGTTTTCTATGTCTTGATTCAATTTTGGCAGATCATAAGTGTCTAAAAATGTATCGATTTCTTCTAGGTTTTCCAATTATTTCCCATTAGAATGGAAATTTCCCAAAACAATAACCTTACAATATTCAGGTCATTTCTTGTGTCTAATATGATATTATACTAGGATATATTTATCCTAGGCACTCACTGCATCAATTTGTATATCATTTCTGCAATTGTCTGTTTATTTATATCAAAAAGAGTTCCTGGGGGCTGGGGTTGTGGCTCAGTGGTAGAGTGCTTGCCTAGCATGTAGGGCACTGTGTTCAATCCTCAGCACCACATAAAAATAAGTGAATAAAATAAAGGTATTGTACCCATTAACAACTTAAAAAAAAACAAAAAAAAGAGTTCCTGTATTTGGGAGGAAACAATTCTGAAAAACTTTCAGGAAATCACATCCCCTTAGATAGTCACACACAAAAATAATTCAGAAATCATTTTTAAATATAGCTCTGATTTTGGAATAATTTTCAAGTAGATGCCAATGTCAAAGGAACCAGAGAGTGTAATGGAAGCCTTAAAAATGAATATGACAGACTCAGAGCAAATTTTAAATCTGACACTATTCTTTTATGTGTTAAGTCAATCTCAGTTATCTTGAACTTAAAGAAGTCATGAAGGATAACATCCAGACATATTGTCCAAGATGTCATGGTTCTGCTAAGGGGGTGGATTTTAGGAGTAGAATTCTTGCCTAAATTATATTTAACAGATAATTATTTTACACATTTATGGTGTTAATTGTGATATGTGATCCATATATGCATTCTGTAAATTCATCAATTCAGAATGAGCAGGTCATACATCAATCAAACATCTATCATTTGTGTGTGATGAGAACATTGAGTATCCTTTCCTCTAGTCATTTTGAATTACATGATACAATATTGTTATCACCCTCTGTATAATAGAATACCAAAGCTCATTCCTCCTATCTGTATCCTTACCTAAAATTGATTTCCTCTGGCCTAGATTTATGATCCCAACAGTAGTCGGTATGAAGTCCCAGTCCCCCTGAACATTCCCAGGGCTCCATCCAGCACCTCCGAGAATCGACTCTATGATGTCCTCATTAAGGAGAATCCATTTGGGATTGAAATTCGCCGGAAGAGTACAGGCACTGTAATGTAAGTGGTTCCTCTTTTGATTTGCAGTTGTTGGGTACCTGTCTATTCCTTTCCAGGTCCAGTGTCCTTGGAGATACCTGGCTCTAAACGTCACATTGCCATTTTTCAAGATCCATACATAAATTATTTCCTTCAGCTCTGTTCTTATGGGAATTGTTTGGTAGCTACTGTTTTAGATATTGTGTTTATAGATAGATGAATTATCTGGCCTAATTACAATGAAAATAATTTATCTGACAACATTAAAAGGAAGTTGAGACAGTGAAAACTGTCTGTAGGAAAATGTGCAGGATAATCAAGAGTTATAATGAGGCTATTGCTTTTGATACCATCAAGTTAGTTCTCCTTAAGGAATTGACATTTGAGAAAAAGACATAGAAGAGAAGAAAGAACCTCCCATATGGATCTCTGAGAGAAGGAAAAGAATGTTTCTCATGGAGGGAATAGGAAGAGCAGGAACGATGAAACAGGAGGTAACTTGAATAGTGAAGGGAATAAACCAGTCCACAGTAGTAAGAAAGGAAGTGAGTGGTACCAGATGAAACTGGGATGTTAGGTGGGTTGGATCAGATGTAGTCTGGAAGGCTTCATAGGGTGTTTTCATGAGAAGACACTGAAGGGCCTAAACAGTGTGGTGAAATGACACAATATACTCTTAAACATATCATTCTGGATACCTGCAGGAAGTTGTATGGAGTGGTAGCAGGTGAGATGGTAAGACATGACTGAATTTGGTTTCTTGGTAGGAGAACTGAAAGAAGGGTGTGTAAGAAGGAACAAGAATATGAAGGGCCACTGCTGGGGTTACTGCAAGGATATCTGTGATTTATCAGACAGACTTTGTGTTGAGTTAGGAGATGAATGGATTCTCGGTTGTGGCAGAATCAAAGTTTCCAATGTCCTTGAAAAGTCAGAGTTTTAGTGAAATAAGCCAACCCCCAAAACCAAAGGCCGAATGTTTTCTCTAATAATCGGATGCTGATCCATAATGCAGGGAGGTAGGGACGAATGAAGGAACTTTGGATTGTGCAGAGGTGAGTGAGGGGAGGGGATTGGGTGTGAGGATGGGCAGAACAGTAGAGTGAGACGGACATTTTTATCCTATATACATGTATGATTACACTGCCAGTGCGTTCTGCACCATGTACAGCCAGAGGAAGGAGAAGTTGTGCTCTATTGTGTACAATGTGTCAAAATGCATTCTACTATCATGTATTATAAGTTAGAACAAATTAAAAATAAAAATTAATTAAAGAAAAAGAAAACCAACATTTGGAAGGCAATAGGCAAGGTGATTTTCTTTTCTGAATGTACCCTTTTGTGTGTGTGTTGCAGTTGGGACTCTCAGCTCCTTGGCTTCACCTTCAATGACATGTTCCTCCGCATCTCCACCTGCCTGCCCTCCAAGTACATCTATGGCTTTGGGGAAAATGAGCACACCGCCTTCAGGAGAGACTTGAACTGGCACACGTGGGGCATGTTTTCCAGAGATGAACCCCCCGGGGTAAGCAGACAGTACGATGGATCAGTACTCTGCCTCTTTCTTGCCATATCATGGTCACCTTGTGCTTCATGAAACCAGACTCAACTTAGATTTTTTTTTTTATTCTTTTGGGGTCATTTTTCATGTGTGTTTCTTATTTATTTAACTCATTTCAGAGAAAAGATCAGATCATTTAGTGAACAAATTTTTCTTGAGTTACATTCTCAGGCACAATGACTTCTAACCTTCTTCCATTTCTCCCCTGTGACTCTCAGTACAAGAAGAATTCCTATGGCGTCCACCCCTACTACATGGGACTAGAGGAGGATGGCAGTGCCCATGGAGTTCTCCTGCTGAACAGCAATGCCATGGGTAGGATGGTGCCAGGGCTCCTCTTAGTTTGTATTCAAATCAATTATCTTGTGTAACTGTAGAATTTATTTGACCTATGAGCATCCTGATGTCAAAAGTAGTATCTCAAGTGTGGCAGTTTCTTTTTATGTTAATTTTGGTCCAGTAGCATGGGACAAGTTTAAATCCAATTTTTGCTTTGGCTACACTCACCTAAGAAGGATATCAATCCTAATTGAATCCCGTATATTCTGAAGGTCAGTTGGTGATAACCAGATACATTATTTAAATTAATTATTAAGCTATGAGTCAGAGAACTCATTTGGTGACTATGAATATGGGAAGAAAATATTTTGAATATAGGGATCAGGAGAAAAACCAGGAGTCTGGGAAAATGAAATGTGTGTAAAATCTGGTGAAATCTGAATAGGCTCCATGCCCGAGTTAATATTTTCTTAATGTCAGTTTTCTGCTTCTATAGCCTATAATGGTTATGTGAGCATTGTCATTGGGGGAAGCTGGGTGACGTATACTTGGAAACTCTTAGCATTAATTTTCAAACTTTTTGTGAGTCTTAACTGATCAAGTCAGTATAACAATTTTAAAACAACATAATAAGAAAACATCATAAAGTAATAAGATATACCAAAGGAAAACATGCAGAGATGGGACCCTGGAACCCCGTAGTCTTTTAGTGAACTTCTACAATACTGGGTGGGTAAGAGTACAGAATACCTTCTCTTAATACTCTATAAGGCAAGAGATAAAACATATAGATTTCAGAGGTAATTCCTCACCCTGAAGGTTTCCAGCTTGGTTGTCATTTGTCACTTTCTTATCTTTTCAGATGTGACATTCCAGCCCACGCCTGCCCTCACATACCGCACCACAGGGGGAATTCTGGACTTTTATATGTTCTTGGGGCCAACTCCAGAGCTTGTCACCCAGCAGTACACTGAGGTAGGAGGGAGTTCATTTGGTAATCATATATTTGTACAGCACATCCTAAATATTTTAAAACCTGTATTCATTAGTATAACACTATGTGATTACTGGAATTGTTGTTGTATCTCAGAGACAGGCATGTTACAGATTCAGGACAAACGAAAACTTTCCAATACTTCTTATATTCATAACCTAATAATTTCAGGGTAGCAGGAGTAGACATGGTAAAAGTGGCATGCTGAGTAAAGTGGTAGTTGGAGATGCTGGTGGATTGATAAAGAGATAAAGGATTGCAATGTTGGTAGTTGAAAAAGAGGTTGTGGGTACAGCTCTTGTGATGGTGGACAAGATGGTATGGGGACTGTGATGGTAATCATGTTTATGGGAATGGTGAAAGGCTGATGAAGGGAATGGTGATGGTAATTGTGGTAGTGTGGGTGATGGTAGATCTCTTGATGTGACATTGATGGTGGTATTGTAGGTGGTGATATTGGTAGTGGTTATGATGGTGGTGGTAGTGGTTATGCCAGTGCAGTGATATGGCAGTGAAGGTAATGAGTGTAATGGTCACGGTTGAGGTGAGTGGTAATGGTGGTGGGGATAGTTTTGGTGGTGATGGTTAAGTGGTAGTCATGATGGAGAGGTGAAGGTGGTGGTGGTGAATGTGGTGGTAATGATGTGATGATGGTGATAATTTGAGGCCTGATGGTTATGTTGGTGGTGATGGGTTGATGTTGATGTGGAATGGTGGTGACAGTGGCAGTTGTTGGGTAGAAAAACTTTAATATAATACTACAAGCTCTTACCTATTACTTACTACATATTAGAGCACTTTACATTTATTAACTCATTCAGTCTCATAAAAATGTTATGAGACAAACACTAGTATTATCTTCAAGTTACAAGTAAAGAAACTGAAAACCTAAAATGTTTACTTAAATTTGAACAAGGTCACAGAATCAGCAGGACATGGAGCCTTTGTGCAAAACAAGGCATTTCCCCCATGGGTTCTATTCTTCTCAGCAATATCCTAGGTACTTCTAGGAAAGAGAGCAAATTTAGATTTTTCCAGTATTCTAGGAGAAGGATCTCCTTTCTAGCAAGCTTTCTCAAGGTGTCCCAGTGGTTTTGCATCTGCTAAGGTTCTCTTTCACTTTTAATTTGTTGATATTCTAGCTTAGAATAGTATATTCTTATTATTTTGTGTATACTTTTAATGTGTCTGCTCTTATAAAGACTAAAATGAAGTAGAATGAATCTGACTTAATTTTCCTATGTACATATATAAATGTGCCACAGTGAATCTCCACATCATGTACAAACACAAGATTGGGAACCTATTTATAGGTATACTTCATGTTTGTATAAATATGTCAAAATATACTCTATTGTTGGGTAAAACTAAAAAGAACAAATTAGAAAAAAAAACTAAAAAAATCCATTGTTAGCAGACCTGCCCTATGAGAAATCAACATGAAGAAACAAAGACTACTGGCAAAAGTAAATACAAATATATATATATATATTTAAGACTAATCTGCTCTGCTCTGTCCATTTTCTAGGTGATTGGACGGCCTGTGATGGTACCTTATTGGTCTCTGGGTTTCCAGCTGTGTCGCTATGGATATGAGAATGACTCTGAGATCGCCAGCTTGTATGAAGAGATGGTGGCTGCCCAGATCCCTTATGTATGTCTAAGTCATGGTGCACTGGCTCTGTGATTTGTAGCTAACCCAGGCATCTCTGTGTTTGGATATACTTATTGGGTTTTTTTTGAGGTTTTGCAAAGATATAAAGTGCTTTTTAACATGATGCCACACTGAGCCTCATCTGAGCACAGTTATACAGAGGGGAGCCAAGGTACATGTTATGGCACTTGTGACTATCAAAGGAGGTAGAGCAGACTCCAGGACATTTTCTGCTGTAGCGTGCTTCCTTGAATTGCTTTTACATGACTTGAAGACATTTATTCTGAAAGTCTATGGTTCCATAAGAATAAAATCTCCCTCAACAATAGTTTGCTTTAATTGAAAAACTTACCTCATTCTCAGATCATTGTGTATGTAGCACTTATGAGTGCTACAGTATAATGTGCCATCAGCCCTAAATTAATCAATGTCTGAACGTAGGGATCCTGGGGTAGATTTCTAGAAGAAATATACTTGGATACAAGTCTGTGCTTCCCTTTAGGCAAGAGCTGTGCAATAGTATCAGCTTATCCTGTGGACCAATTTCATATTTAATTTTATTGGACTTCCTTTCCTGTGGTATACAATTGTTCCATGAATGGAGAGGACATCACTTGATATATGCCATTTTAATGAAAAAACTGTGTGTGATTAACCCCATGATTATAGAGTTTAAAGCAATTACAAGTTTTTCTTTGGCTTGTTTGTAGTATATTTATAATTCCTTATTTTATTATTTTATTAGGAGTGAATTGTTATCATTACTTTTTATGAACATGAACCACTGATAGTACGTCCAGCCCCTGCAATCATTCCTATGTGGCTGTTGACAAAACAATATTTCATCTGGTGATTTTATTTATCCTGACAACAATCCTTTCTGACAGGAATCATTATCCTAGTTTTGACTGAGTAGGATATTTTTTTCTATGAGTGAAAACTTGAAAAATTAAATGATTTCTAAGGATCCATAAAGAAGAAATGATGGATCAGGGATTTGCAAGGGTAAAAGGAAGCCATTTGAATTCACCATCAGGAGTGGGAGTGTTTCTCCTCTGGGAGCTGGACTTTCAGCACGAGCAGCCACTGTTTTCTTGTTCCTCCCCCAGGATGTGCAGTACTCAGACATTGACTACATGGAGCGCCAGCTGGACTTTACCCTCAGCCCCAAGTTTGCTGGGTTTCCAGCCCTGATCAATCGCATGAGGGCTGATGGGATGCGGGTCATCCTCATCCTGGTGAGTCCTTTTGTGCCTGTGTGGATGGAGTGTGTTGAGAGAAGGACTGGGCTTTGGTGGAGAACCACTTTTCTTGTCCCTCTATCTATCTGAAGAACAGAGAAATCCAAGTATAATAAGAAGAGTATATTTCCAGGGGCTCCGAGAAACTCTAGAGGGCAGATGGAAGCTAGGGACCTCCCAATGAAGTTCTTTTCTTCTGTCCCAATCTCTCTCTTAGTTTTGCCTACTAACTTGAGCTTTGCTTGCAGGACCCAGCCATTTCTGGCAATGAGACACAGCCCTATCCTGCCTTTACTCGGGGAGTGGAGGATGATGTCTTCATCAAATATCCAAATGGTGGAGGCATTGTCTGGGGAAAGGTATGATCTAAGTGGTGACTACTAGTCTCCATCGTGGGAGAGGGCCATATTTTGTGTGTTTGTGTGTGTTTTACCCTTTTCTTGTGGATACTGAAGTCATTAGTTTCTATTTCTTAATTAGTATTTATTGATATATTGAGGACTTTGTGGATTTCACTTTTATATTGATAAACCCTACATGATAATCAAAAGTATTATTACCCTCTAGGGCTGTGGTTGACAGTCTTAGGAAATCCTACTTAGGTAAATTGCCAAGTGCATTGCTGTTAAATATTTTTCTCTCTGCAGGTGTGGCCTGATTACCCTGATATTGTTGTTAACAGCTCTCTAGACTGGGACAGTCAAGTGGAGGTAAAAGGCTCTTTGTGTTAGTTGGGCAGCTATACCCACTATACTGTACATGCCCTACTTAAGAAATACATCCTGGGTGTCAGTGTATGCTGATGCCTTTACATACGGTATTCTTCCAGGTTGGGGAGAGTAGGTATTGCTATCTGTGGGATTTCTTACTCAAAGAGTTAAAATTATTACATTACATGGCTTTGGTCACACAATGTTCATTTCCAGTCCAGGCATGTCATATTTCAAAGGGCCATGGACTCTCCATTCCATGAAACCTGAAGATGAGCTCTCTGTTTTTAGAATTAGTATACTTCTTGCGATTGTCATTGCCTTGGGTATCCCTTGTAAATAGAATCTCCAACTTTTTTCTTAGTGATTGGGATTTTCCCTCTGCACATCTTTTTTTTTTTTTCATGGATGGTCTTCTTCCTCTTCACACTTATAATCTTGACCCCCACCTCCATCTTGCCTAGGATCTCTCCTCTGACTTTTACCTCTTGGTTTCTAGCATTTAATGGAAAGTTTGTCCCATCTTTGTAGTAGCTTCTTGCTTGTAATGGATCAAGGTGTCCTATGATTCCGACCTAGTTTCCTTTCAGCTTCAGAAGCATTTGTTGCTTGAACACCTACACAGTTTCATACTTGTCCCGGGAGCCTTCAGCCTGATTGTGAGGTCAAGCTGTGTACCACCTCCCTCAGCCTGTTTATCATCAATTGTGTGCTACCTGGAACAGGGCCCTCAGGGTAGGGTGGGAACTCATGTGGAGAGTTACTCTTCTGGACATCCTTACCGTATTTATCCCTTATTCCACAATAATTATTCTTTCTGGCCAGGCACTGTAGTAGGGAATGTGAAGTCTATGAACCTCCACAGAGGAGTTGGGAAGTCAAAGAAAAGGCCTGCTTCCCCAGGGCATCTTCAAGGGTTGAAGGAAAAATGAAGCAAGATTCTGTGTGGTTAGCAAAGAAGTATGAGCTTTAGTGTCTCAAAACTCTATCAAGATCATGGATTAAATCGCAGAAATATCAGCACTCTGGGAACAGAGCACAGCAACTGTGAATTATGGTGTTAGCCACTTAGCATTTCTGGACAAAGACCCTTTTGGGATCTTTTTCCAGGCAATATAAGATTCTAGCCAGTGGATGGATGTATAGGAGAAAGACTCCGCTTCCCAAGGATGAGACTGGCAGGACTAGGGCCAAATATTCATGCCTTTTTAAGACTAGCAATTGGTTGTTCCTAGAGAGAAAGATCTACGTTTAGATAGAACCATCATATTTTTTATGAGCAAGGCCTCAGGAATGGATACCTTCACACAGCAGTAATAACAGACAATGCTGTGATCCAGTGGTGTAGGGTTACCTGGTGCTGGTATCTGACCTTCAGGACCCCGGTGGTAGGTAGCAAAAGTCCTCTAGATGCAAAATGATAGACCCCAACCTGGGACCCCAACCTGCTTGGATATTGGACTGTGCATCTGTACATGGTGGAGGTAGATGCAGTAGAAGAAATAGAACCTGAACTTGGGTAAAGTGTGAAGATTAGAAAGAACGATTCAGACTCAATTTAATTTTTTTTTCCTACTCTTCATATCTATTATCTATAAATGAATTGATCAACCTGTCTGTTCATTCATCTAATCATGTATCTGGGTATGTTTTTAGTAACAATTCAAGGGAGAAAACCTAGTTGACTTTTATAGAGGGTCACTTGAAGTTTGGCCATTCAAGTACTTCATGTGGACAAACAACTGATCATGGCAGAGACATTATGAGACATGTATTCCCTGTCTCTAGATGTTTACATTGGTAGATGTGTGCTTTCATAAGTTATAGGATTGGTTATTACCTTATGAATTCTATAGCTAGTCAGCCATTAGGCCATTCTAACTATGGTATCGAGGGGATTCAGAAGTCTGTGTGTCAGTGTGGGTTATCACAGTGCTATGGGAGCACCATGTGACATTTAGTGAGCAGTGACTATAGGTGCACATAACTCTGATAGCAGGGTATTCTTTACAAATAATTCTCTTGCCCCAAGTGCCAATTGTGCCTTTGATGAGAAACACTTCATTAGATAGCTCTGTCAGGAGACTGAACAAGTATAAAATTTATATGAGACCTCCATGATGAGGCTGGCTATGTTGGGATTAGTCATGTCCAGGTCTGGCATTGCTGAGGGCAAATGATACAAATAGGAAAGCAAACAAACAAGCAAACAAATGGCCGAAAACCCATGGAATAGTAGATTTCTGAGTCAAAACTTGCATGTGTGATTCAGTAATTCTGGGAATTGAGTTAGGGTAGTATGCAGTGAACTGTGTTAAGCCATCTTGGGCCATTCCTACATATGTGCACATCTCTGTTTGAAGATCAGGGAAAGTGAGAACAGAAGCAATACAAGGATTAAATTCGAGAATGGCAGAGAATATTTAGTGTATGGGCAAGGATCATTCCAGCAGCATGTAGTTAGGTTATTGAACTCTGCTTGGCATAACTGCCCTTATATCCCACATAGGATGCAATTCTCAGCCAGGAACAACTGATCTTGGCCATTTTCTCTAATACCCACACCCCTCCCCTGTCATGGTTTCTGACATGGCCATAGCTGGAACTCCTTTCAATCCCTGTGAGCCAGATCTGTGCATGCCAATCAATTTCCATATTTTTTGGTGTTCCTTTTTTGTCTTTTACCTAGAAACATGAGTTTCTACTTGCCTGTGTTGTATTGTGTATGAGAGCTGGAGTGCCCCTACATCAAGTCTTTGTGTCATTCACTCTACCTCAACACCAGCATTACTGATCTCTTTGATACCTATAATATACAAAGAGGCAGGAATTGTTTTGAGACACACCAAAGTCTATGATGTGCCCTAAGCAACAACATGGAGTACATAGACATTCACTGATATTTGCTGCTGTGAGGTATTTGAGCCCAGAAAATTTATTATTATTTTCTTATTTTTATGGTAGGTTCTAAGGTGTGTATTGTTGAGAATCTAGAAATCAATCAGAAGAATATAAGACAAGGTCACTTCTTCTGCAAAGTTTAAAGTCTAGTTCCGAAGTGATTCCTTGGATCCACTTTTCATGCTCAGATGAAGACATCGCTCTTCCTGTTTGAGCGAAGAAGAAGAGATTTATTAAAGCGTCCTCCTTAAGTTCTCCCATAGTATGTTACACACGACTGCAATGCACATGTGGTTCTGAAGCCATAGAAAACACTCATGCATGCCAGTCTAATGTCATGAAATGTAATCTCTCCCCTTCCCCATGTTCCCAGTGGAAATGAAACAGTACCATGCCACCAGTACGTTGCCTTCCCTCTAGTAGAGTACCTATGATACCTGCCCTTTCCAGCTACAGTTGCTCCCTGCCTCCTGCAGGATCTTCAAGGAGAGCTTAAGAAATGGCCAGGTAGAAATTGGAGGCTGGGCATCTTGAAGCAGGGGACAGTGAGTCAGGGTGTTAATTTGATACCATTTATGATGGTATGAAGAGGAAACAGTTTATGGTCATTTTCAAATATGTGAAATTCATCCTTATTTTCTCCAATACCCTCAGTATATTTCTAGTAAACCTAGACAATATGTAGGCTCTGTTCAGACTAGCACTGTCTACCATCAAGTGGTACTTAGTATCATGTAGTTCTTAGAAGATGCCTGTTTATTTTCTAATGTATTTGTTTGGATGAAATGAATTATATTTTGTTTTTATAGGCATACCGAGCTTATGTGGCCTTCCCAGATTTTTTCCGTAATTCAACTGCCTTGTGGTGGAAGAGGGAAATTGCAGAACTATATTCCAATCCACAGAATCCAGAGAAGAGCTTGAAGTTTGATGGCATGTGGATTGTAAGTGTGTGTGTGTATCTATCATTGCTTAAGACTATATGGAGCACTGATACTTAGTAAAGATGATGATAATCATCCAAGAAATAATTAAAAGGTTTAGGACAGCATTTCTTCCAGTGGCGAGTGGAGCAGCCCTGACTCCCCTGTTACTTAGTACCCTACCAGAGTCCTGCTATCTCACTTGGAGGGTTAGAGGTGGAAATCCTTGGAATTTTGATTGCTTTAAGAGAGATTTTTTTTAACCTCTCTAGACAATAATTCTATAGAGGTAATTGAGCGTTCTGTCCAAATCTCACCAGGATTTGGTGAATCTCCCATGGCACCAATCTGTAAGGATTATTAGATGTTGGATGATTTATTCAATATTTTGTTGTCTCCAAATTTTCAGAAGGTAACTATCTTTAAAAGTAAGTGATGTCTGTGTCTGACATTTCTAGGATATGAATGAACCATCGAGTTTTGTCAATGGGGCTGTTCCTTCAGGCTGCAGTGATGCCAGTCTGAACCGTCCTCCCTACATGCCACGTAAGGACCCTGGGGTTCCTCCACCAGCTCTGGCTAGAAGAAAGATGACTATTGCAAGAGCTCAGGAGGCAGAGATTTGCCCTGATCACTCAGGGAACAGATTCAGGGTTGCTGTGATTTATTGAGGCCAGAGACTTAAAACATTTGAAGCACTTTACCAGCAATGTGTGTGCATGTGATTGAATTCCTTGGGAAAATTCTTGATTTGTCCAAAGAACACTGAATCTATTCCAATTTCCAAGTCTGTCAGAACATACCCAAGCTAACCATTTTTAAAGGAGGAAAGATTTTTAAATCTTTTAAATTTTTAAAGGAGGAAAGAATTTTAGTCCCTGGTTATAGAGGAAACTGTTCACCACATTGTTGCCAGGATTTGGGGTGGGAGGGGAGGGACCTGGAACATAATTATCATTGAGAGGCATGCCCCTGGTAACCTGTTTCCTCAAGTCGGACCCAACTGCCACACTTTTCATTACCCGCTAATAGCTTGCTCACCTCTGAATTCATCAATATATTAACATGTTGATATGGTTAGAGCCCTTATGATCTCCCAAAACCCCACTCAAAACGCTGCTGCTTTGGACAGCAGGCCTTCAATCGTGAGTCCTATGGGGTGTTTTAAGATCCAAATGCTCTTTGAAATTAATTAGTTTATCCACAGGAAGTTATTTCACAATTGGTAAAGTAGTTGGTAAAGTAGCTCTGTGTTGTGGAACCGATGGATGATTGAGGTGTTCTTGCATATATATCCAGGCTCCAGAAAATATTCTTTCCATGAATCTTGTGTCCTTCCACAGATGATTCAGTTTTCCAAATCTTAGTGCTCTAAACTGTAGGACAGGTAACCCTATCTTTTTCTTAGAATGATGATAAAATGAAATGAAATAATTTACATTCAAAGTCTAGCTTAAACCCAATTTGATTGTGTTTGAAAAGCCCTTGTCATTTTCCATATCTCAGCTTCCTCCAGGAAACATGCTGAGGTCAGGTTAGTCTTTAGTTCCAGAGTTCAGTCCCTTAAAGAGATTAAAGTCTTAAAAGAATCAGGGCTTGCTTTCACCTTCCTAAATCTTTTCCCTCAGATTTGGAGTCCAGGGACCGGGGCCTAAGCAGTAAGACCCTATGCATGGAGAGTGAGCAGATCCTTCCAGATGGCTCTCGGGTGCGGCACTATGATGTTCATAGCCTGTACGGGTGGTCCCAGACCAGACCCACATATGAGTAAGTGATTGTCTTCCTTCTGAATTGGCATAGGCTATAGGGGGAAAGGGAGTAATGGGCATAGCTTCCCTAGTTTTCTTGCCAGAATTCTTTCCAATGGTTAAAGAGTATTTAATTATAACCCAACAGGAATTGTTAAATATTAAAAAAAAAAAACAATCCTTCAACATAGAGCCAGACACTGTTATTAAAATTTGGAGTACGGATTAAAATCAGTCATAGTCTTATCAATGAGAAATTAGTAGGCCTAACTGGGAACAATCATAGGGTCACATCAGTAAGTATTACACAATATAGTTGTTTCTGTAATAGCATTAGTTACAAGAGGTCAAGGGATGGACATCACTCCCATGTGTATGAAAATGTCACATATATATCTGCATTCTTTTTTTATTCTCATACAGTAAATGGACCTTCTGTGGAATTAGCATAGTACCACTTTAAAACTGAATGATTAATACAAATTATTCCAAGTATATTCCATAAAGTGATTTTCCCGCTTCTTCTCAAATAAAGAAAACAAAGGACAAATAATAGCAAGATTTAGTGATTTTGTGTGTGGAGGGCTAATCCAGTGAATCTACAATGTGGTGAAATTCATTATTATAAGAGGATATACCCCTGCTAGGAGTTCCATAAGTCAGTAGGGTCCTTTCCATTGCATAGATTTCAATATTCCCTCCAAATATATAGATCATATTTTCTCACCAAGTACTTGGCTCAAGAGCTATAGAGGGGGATGCTCTACATCCATTCTTCTTGCTGTGTCCTCAATTCACCTGTACATTCCCCTCCTACAGAGCTGTGCAGGAGGTGACTGGACAGCGAGGGATCGTCATCACCCGCTCCACATTCCCCTCCTCTGGCCGCTGGGGAGGACACTGGCTGGGAGACAACACTGCCGCATGGGACCAGCTGAAGAAATCTATCATTGGTGTGTGGCTTCTTCCCAGGGGCCTCTGCTGCAGGGAAGGGAGCTGGTGTCCTTGGGAAAGGAAGGAGGAGAGGGCGGGGCACACACATGCCTCTCCTAACAGCCATGGTTCTCATTGCAGGCATGATGGAGTTCAGCCTCTTTGGCATCTCCTATGTAAGTGACCTTTGCTCCTCCTCATCCCTAAGAGGACAGTGACCCCCCGTGAGCAATCACCCACCCACAGGCTGGTTTCATTTCCTCTGGTTTCAGACGGGAGCAGATATCTGTGGGTTCTTTCAAGATGCTGAGTATGAGATGTGTGCTCGCTGGATGCAGCTGGGAGCCTTTTACCCCTTCTCCAGGAACCACAACACCATTGGCACCAGGGTAGGACCTTCCTCCTTCCTCACGTGCTTTGCCTCACATGCTGTGCAGCCTTCACCTTGGAGTCCCAGTCCAGACCATCTTTGTTCCTGGGAGATTTTCAAAACCATCAAAGCTCCTCACAATTGCCAAAATGCACAGGATTATCAGAGGATTCTTTAGGTGTAGGAAGGATTGTTCCAAGTATACCACTTGAAGTGTTTCTTCTGGCAAAGTTCCATGAGCTCTAGTGGAAGATCCTCACTGACTATTATCAGACTATTAAGTGTATTTAATCACATTTAGCTTATCTGTGTGTGATGTACTTGGATCAAGCTTTCCTTTACCTCCTTTGTCCCCTGGGGTCCCTGGGTTGGACTCTCAACACCTTTGCTTTTATTCCTTAGAGACAAGACCCTGTGTCCTGGGATGCTGCCTTTGTGAATATTTCCAGGAGTGTGATGGAGACCCGATACACCCTGTTGCCATATCTGTACACCTTGATGTTCAAGGCCCACACGGAGGGCAGCACTGTGGTGCGGCCTCTTCTGCACGAGTAAGTGTCCAGCTGAGATCCCAGCAACTAACAGATTTTATAAGGTGGCAGTTGATGTAAACAAATATTTCTTCCAAACCAAGACATGTGTTCTTTTTATCAGAAGCTCTCCAAGATGAGACCACACTTGGAACCCATGTTTTTTACACCATGTGTCTTTGATGAAAGACTATTCATTGAGTGAAGAATATTTGAAATGATGCAACACAGCCTGATTTCTTTCTAACTTGTGCATTAGAGACCTCTTTGTGTAATTCTTTGATTAAGTGAACTGAGACCAAAATGAGTTGAGTTCACAAAAAAAGGCATTGAGGGCCTTCCTTGCATTCATAACATACCATGTGAATGCAGTGGAGGATTTTTTAAATGATAGAACATATCTAAAATTAAGCTTCCATGGAGGAAGTGAATTTGAGGGTCCATGACATGTACAGTGTTGGAGCCTGTATGTTCCTAATCAATCTAGACAAAGACTCAGGATGACATAAAATGGAGTTGGATGGGAGACTTGCCTCTGAACTTGAGTTATTCCTTGGAGACTTGGGCTGGGACTCTGACTGTGACATCTTCTTACCCTTCCCAGGTTTGTGTCAGACCAGGTGACATGGGACATAGATGATCAGTTCCTGCTGGGTCCAGCCTTCCTTGTCAGCCCAGTCCTGCAGGCTGTGAGTATGGAGGCCTCAGATGTGTGGTGGATCCCAGGTGTGAGGGTGTGTGAATAGGGGCAGGAGAAGAAGCCTGGTGCGTGTAGATCCCGGGACATGGCTGCTTGTTCTACCTTTGTGTCTTCCTCTCCTTCTGAGCAGAAGTGCAGCACATAGGTGTTCTGGCCTCAGTTTCCTCTAGTTCCTGCTAGTTCCTAGAAGTTCAGGTTTATTGGACAATCAATTAAAAAATGATAGCCTTATGATGTATTGAGATATCATTTTACTTTATTGATTAAATAAGCAGTCCAGGGTTAGATGGGGCCTCAGTGTGAAGAATCCATCATAGTCACGGTCACCACGGAAACAGGCTTTCCTAAGAAACCTTACTAGCCTGGTGAGGCTTCCTTTGCCTCTTCCAGCCTTGCCTTGCTTTTGTGAAAGGTCCTGCAGGCAGCAAGACCATGTCTTCACTTCCTCCATGGAAGCTTAGGATTCTGATTAAAACACCAAGAGATCACACCTTCCTCAAACCTGTTCTACCTCCAGAGTGTTCTCCTGATCCACATCTACCCCTAGGTGTTTATCTTCTAGAGGGATGTTCCCGTGAGCTTGTGAGCAAATATAATTCTTGTTTTTGACTTCCTAGATCCCTAAGGCTTATGTGGAAGTCCCTTGTTTTGGGACTGTGAACTTTTTTTTGTGTTTTTTTTTTTTTTTTTTGTGTGTGTGTGTTTGAAATGTTGAAGAATGGAAGATTTCCTCAGTAATGCTGATTGATCTTTAGGACTCTGAGACAGATGGTTATCGGCCACCACAAACTGGCTATCCCTTTTCTGCCTGTATTGCTTAATAGGTCTTGAGATCAGTGCCTCATGCTCACAGCTTGTTTGTGTTTAATTTTAGAATGCCAGAAATGTGAATGCCTATTTCCCTGAAGCCCGCTGGTATGATTACTACACAGTAAGTTTTTCTCAATATTTCTCCAACTTGCAACATGTAGGTACAAAGATTTTATTTCTGATAGACCTCAGGCAACAAGTTGGCTGTATGGTCTCTTACAAGTGGCTTACAGACTTGCAGCCTCAGTTTTCTCTCCTCCACATGGGCCAGGTCCACTCTTTCACAGCAGCATTGAGAAACACCAAATCAGTTTCTCACTCATCTTGTTGTGGGAATTCATGCCATTTATTGCCTTTTCTTCTACATTCACTCTTCCCTATTCTGAAACACTAGTAAGTTCTTGAAATTGTGCTATAGTTTTTACTTTTATCCTCCCCTACTGAAAAATCCCTAAATACAGAGAGAGTTCTTTCACCCTCTGTCTTCTTTCACATTTCTTCTTCTACAGTATAGATGCTGAAACAAAATTACTCTGTATTAATTACCTAAGTAGGTGGACTATGACTATGAGGCAGTGTGTTAAGGATCCACAGACCTGGGCCTCTACTTGCAAATCTAGTAGGAGTACAGGCATTGACCAAAGAAGAATGAGAAGAAGGCTGTTGTGTAGGTTTGGCCTGTGTCCTGGAGTCCAGATGAAAGAACAAGGTGTTTGAATTTGTTTTCCATGATGGGGGTTCCTTTAGAAAACAGATGATTCTTGAAGAAGACTGAGGAGTGTCCTCACACTGATGTCAGGCTTCCTCTTCTGACTTCCTGAGGAGAACGATGTGGGAGACTAGAAATGCGGGAGGAAGGTGGGCAGCAACACATGTGCTGGCCCCTCTCATCCTAGGGATTGCAGTGGGATTGTGTGAAAACAGGGTGAGGCAATGGAAGTGCAGTCCTCTCTTCTATGTATTGTGGAGCACTCATTCCTGTCTTCCCTTCTATATTGCCTGTGGGTCTTTTCTTTGGGTGGCAACATTCTTGGATTCTGCTGTGGGCTTTCCCGCCAGGAATTTCAGGGCAGAGAACAGCCAACTTTGTTTAGTTGAGCTTAGCCTTGGCCCTGAGTGTGCATGTGGACTGTGCTATTCACTAACAGTTGTTTAAGTGTGTTGGGACTTTCTGCTGCAGGGCCTGGGGTAGAGTTAAACCAGGGAGGACCCTGGGTACCCAGTGTAGTGTGGCCTATATTTGTCTGAATGAGCTTGCACGGTGTGACCTGGGGTGTGAGGTCTTCCCTACATTTTGCACTTCTGGCATCTCACAAGTCTCCTACTGGCCCCTGCCTTACACAGGTGCCAAGCACTCTACTGAGCTGTAGGTGTTGGCATCCTGGACTTATTTCCCCCTGATTCTTACTATGTTGAAGGGCTAATGTTTGCTTTATGAACATTAATGCATTTAAAACAAGTATGTGTACCACATTAAAGAAAGCAAAATGTGAGAACTAAGAAACAATTTTTCTAGAATGACTTCTTTTACCCTATATTTTTAGTAGAATACAGCTTCAGCTGAAGAAGGAGAGGTACAAGGAATGAAATGGAAAGATAAAACTTGATGCGGCAAACTACTTAGAGAAAAGGAACACTTTAATGTTTGTTAAAAATGAGTTTCCCCTGGTTGGGATTAATGAAGTAATGCTTCTTTAATTAATGTTCACATGTTTTGGACCCTATTCTTTGTTGTTCAGTAGATATTGGTAAAATCTGCCCCCTGCCAAATCTGGCTTTCATCTATTTGTAAATAAACTTTTAAAGTATACATCATTTTATTTGTTTTTAATATCCACTCTGATTACCTCTATGGAACCACCCTTAGGCTTTTTTGTCCAAGGGGACATTTGTCAATGTGTGGCTTCATTTGGAAAGTCACAGTGGGGTAGAAGTAAGTGGCTTCTAGGGTTTGGTAGGTAGAAGTTGAAGATACTACTAAACATCAAAGAGCACAGGGGAGCCTCACAATAAAGAATGATCTGGCCCCAAATGTCAGTAGTGCCAACACTGTGCAGCCCTGCTCTAGTTGAGAAAATGTGGAAGGTCCGCTGGGATTTCTAAAGATTGGTTCAGACAAGGGATCCACTCTCACATGAGAAGGATAAAGATGTCAATCATGAGCACTCAGGTATGTAGTAGAAGAAGAGGAATTACAAAGTATGTGAGCTCACTTTGATCTTTTCTGTGAAGTTGGAGGCCAACTTTTGGTTAGGTGGTTGGGAATGGAGACTGAGGACAGATGGCAACTGAGAAGACACTTGGTGAAGGGACAGTTGCAGACATGCAATTGTGGACAGTGTGTGAGGAACCAACAAGAGGTGAAGGAATGGCTGTGCAGCCTCCTGTAGCTGTGCTTTGTGTCTCAGAAAGAGGTTGTGGGTGAAGGTGGCCTGTTATCCACACTAGGACCTCAAATGGGATGTGCTGTAGCCATGCTGAAAGGCAGTGGACCCTCCTAGACATAAAGCAGCTCAGTAGGACTTTACACAGCAGCTGAGGGAAGGCAGAGTTTACCATCAGGTGGTGCTGAGTTGATGAGTAGGTAGCACGTTCAGTGGGGTAGAGGAGGCTTCTTCCAGATGCACTGTTCAGGGCAGAATGTGTCCTCTCCCTCACCTTCTGTTTCCTCATCCCACAGGGTGCAAACGCTAATGCCAGGGGAGTGCGGAAGGACCTTGAAGCCCCTCTCAACCACATTAACCTTCATGTCCGTGGGGGCTACATCCTGCCCTTGCAGGAGCCTGCACTGAACACACACTTGAGGTGAGTACAGGGCTAGTGTTCTTCTTTACACACTGGTTCACTGCGACTTCTGATGGGCAACACCATCCCCCTCAAGGAGAAAGCAGTTTACAAACTCGCTTTACTTTTTTGTTCTTGCTCATGTGGTAATTTGTGTTTTAACATATTTCAAATCATCCAATTCTGCAACCATCAGTGGACCAGAGGCTGCTGCAGCAGCATGTGGAGTGTGGGGAGCAGAGGTGCTGAGATGCGTGTGTGGTGATAGGGTCATCACGCTCTGCCTGGATTGCCCTCGGGTCTTTCTCAAGAAGATGTTGATCTGGGGCTGCACCCAGATAAATTTGAAAGATCATGACAGTACCTGTATTCTTAAACCACCCGAATCTCTGAATTTCCACCATGGTAGCTTAAGAGATTGGCCTCCCTGGTCCTCTGAGGGCTGTTGTTTAGTTATAGCACTGAAAACCTCATCTCTTGGAGAAACACACTTGTGAGCTAACTGGTCAGCTGGTCACCCTGTTCGCCTTGGCCTGACCACCTATGTGCAGGTTTAGTTCTTGCCTCACTTAGTTTCTTTTCTAGATGTGGGATCCTCTGTACAGCTTCCTATAACCTCAACTTCCCATTCTTTTCCCCCATGAATCGATTTCATTTTTTGATTGAAACTTGGTTCCAAAACTTCCTTTTCCTACAAACCTCAGGTATTCCATATCATTCACTTTCCCTTTATAATTTTTTATTTTAAAAGTGCAGGATATATGTGTATTAAAGAGGTGCACATTTATATCATCGCATCGTTGAAAATGTAATGTTTTTGTAAATATGCTGGGAGGTTTTTTTTTTTTTTTTGAAGTTTAGAGACCCTTCCTTTGCTTTGAAGCAACTTTATGAGCTTAATTTTTCAAATTATTGATTTTAGGAATAATATGCCTTAATCCAACACTAGTTGTTTTTTTTCTCTAAGTGTTTAGGTTCAGAATATTGTCTACACTGACTCCAAAATTATCTTTCCCAAATGACAATCTTAACTTGTTTCTTCCTGCTTGAAGTCTGAATTCTTTGACTAATAGGGTGCTTAAGATCCATCACAATCTTCTTCCAAGTTAACCTTAACAACTGTTTCTCCTACTATAACTTAATGTATATGTTGGTGTGTATGTGTGTGTGTGTGTGTATGTGTGTGTGTAAGTGTGTGTGGTGTGTGTACCAGCCCTCGCCCAAATGTTCCCCAAACATATTCACCCAGTTTATAGCTTTAGGTTGGGTTTCTGTACTTATTACTCTTTACAGACCCAGGTGTTCCAACACGGTACCTAAGATTTTTGCTACTGAATGATACAGTCAGCCCTCTGTGCATTTTTTATTATTATTTAGATCACCAAATTTTATTTCTGAAATATTTGAAACATATTAGTTTTAACAGTGACTTATGTAGGGTCCATTTTCCATATTTGGAACCTTCAGCACTCGCTGGAGGAAAATGTTTTGAATAAATGGCTGGCTTTGAACTCAAGATCCTCCTGCCTCGGCCTCCAAGGCTCTAGGATTACTACCATACCCTGCCGGTATGGTTATCTTGCACTTTTTATTTTGGCCTCCCAACCCTAGAGCTGGAGAAAAACAAATGTAAGTTATGCTAATATTATCAGAGAAGAGGTTTTAGAAGGGAGTTGTACAAAATCAAATTTTAATTCTTCCTATAGTCTTCAGTTTTTGACATCTGGGAATGCATACATTAAATTTATGTATTTAGTGGTTCTTCTCTGGGAGTTTACCAGAATCTCACGAAATAGTTTTAAATATTCATGTCCAGCCCTAGTGGATTCTTTTTTTTTTTTAATTTTTTATTGTTGGTTTTTCAAAACATTACAAATTTCTTGATATATCATATTTCACACTTTTAATCAATTGGGTTATGAACTCCCATTTTTACCCCATATACAGATTGCAGAATTACATCAGTTACACATCCATTGATTCACATATTGCCATACTAGTGTCTGTTGTGTTCTGCTGCCTTTCCTATCCTCTACTATCCCCCCTCCCCTCCCCTCTTCTATCTCTACCCCCTCTACAGTCATTCATTTCTCCCCCTTGTATTATTTTTCCCTTTCCCCTCACTTCCTCTTGTATGTACTTTTGTATAACCCTGAGGGTCTCCTTCCATTTCCATGCAATTTCCCCTTCTCTCTCCCTTTCCCTCCCACCTCTCATCCCTGTTTAATGTTAATCTTCTTCTCCTGCTCTTCGTCCCTACTCTGTTCTTAGTTACTCTCCTTATATCAAAGAAGACATTTGGCATTTGTTTTTTAGGGATTGGCTAGCTTCACTTAGCATAATCTGCTCTAATGCCATCCATTTCCCTGCAAATTCTATGATTTTGTCATTTTTTAATGCAGAGTAATACTCCATTGTGTATAAATGCCACATTTTTTTTATCCATTCGTCTATTGAAGGGCATCTAGGTTGGTTCCACAGTCTTGCTATTGTGAATTGTGCTGCTATGAACATCGATGTAGCAGTGTCCCTGTAGCATGCTCTTTTTAGGTCTTTAGGGAATAGACCGAGAAGGGGAATAGCTGGGTCAAATGGTGGCTCCATTCCCAGCTTTCCAAGAAATCTCCATACTGCTTTCCAAATTGGCTGCACCAATTTGCAGTCCCACCAGCAATGTACAAGTGTACCCTTTTCCCCACATCCTCGCCAGCACTTGTTGTTGTTTGACTTCATAATGGCTGCCAATCTTACTGGAGTGAGATGGTATCTTAGGGTGGTTTTGATTTGCATTTCTCTGACTGCTAGAGATGGTGAGCATTTTTTCATGTACTTGTTGATTGATTGTATGTCCTCCTCTGAGAAGTGTCTGTTCAGGTCCTTGGCCCATTTGTTGATTGGGTTGTTTGTTCTCTTATTGTCTAATTTTTTGAGTTCTTTGTATACTCTGGATATTAGGGCTCTATCTGAAGTGTGAGGAGTAAAGATTTGTTCCCAGGATGTAGGCTCCCTATTTACCTCTCTTATTGTTTCTTTTGCTGAGAAAAAACTTTTTAGTTTGAGTAAGTCCCATTTGTTGATTCTAGTTATTAACTTTTGTGCTATGGGTGTCCTATTGAGGAATTTGGAGCCCGACCCCACAGTATGTAGATCGTAGCCAACTTTTTCTTCTATCAGACGGCGTGTCTCTGATTTGATATCAAGCTCCTTGATCCATTTTGAATTAACTTTTGTGCATGGCGAGAGAAAGGGATTCAGTTTCATTTTGTTGCATATGGATTTCCAGTTTTCCCAGCACCATTTGTTGAAGATGCTATCCTTCCTCCATTGCATGCTTTTAGCCCCTTTATCAAATATAAGATAGTTGTAGTTTTGTGGATTGGTTTCTGTGTCCTCTATTCTGTACCATTGGTCCACCCGCCTGTTTTGGTACCAGTACCATGCTGTTTTTGTTACTATTGCTCTGTAGTATAGTTTGAAGTCTGGTATCGCTATACCGCCTGATTCACACTTCCTGCTTAGCATTGTTTTTGCTATTCTGGGTCTTTTATTTTTCCATATGAATTTCATGATTGCTTTCTCTATTTCTACAAGAAATGCCGTTGGGATTTTGATTGGCATTGCATTAAACCTATAGAGAACTTTTGGTAATATCGCCATTTTGATGATGTTAGTTCTGCCTATCCATGAACAGGGTATATTTTTCCATCTTCTAAGATCTTCTTCTATTTCTCTCTTTAGGGTTCTGTAGTTTTCATTGTATAAGTCTTTCACCTCTTTTGTTAGGTTGATTCCCAAGTATTTTATTTTTTTTGAAGATATTGTGAATGGAGTGGTTGTCCTCATTTCCATTTCAGAGGATTTGTCGCTGATATACAGGAATGCCTTTGATTTATGCGTGTTGATTTTATATCCTGCCACTTTGCTGAATTCATTTATTAGCTCTAATAGTTTCTTTGTAGAGCCTTTTGGGTCTGCTAGGTATAGAATCATATCATCTGCAAATAGTGATAATTTAAGTTCTTCTTTTCCTATTTTGATGCCTTTAATTTCTTTCGTCTGTCTAATTGCTCTGGCCAGTGTTTCGAGAACTATGTTGAACAGAAGTGGAGAGAGAGGGCATCCCTGTCTTGTTCCAGATTTTAGAGGGAATGCCTTCAGTTTTTCTCCATTCAGAATGATGCTAGCCTGAGGCTTAGCATAGATTGCTTTTACAATATTGAGGTATGTTCCTGTTATCCCTAGTTTTTCTAGAGTTTTGAACATAAAGGGATGCTGTACTTTGTCGAATGCTTTTTCCGCATCTATCGAGATGATCATATGGTTCTTATTTTTAAGTCTATTGATGTGGTGAATAACATTTATTGATTTCCGTATATTGAACCAGCCTTGCATCCCAGGGATGAATCCTACTTGATCATGGTGCACAATTTTTTTGATATGTTTTTGTATCCGATTCGCCAGAATTTTATTGAGGATTTTTGCATCTAGGTTCATTAGAGATATTGGTCTGTAGTTTTCTTTCTTTGAAGTGTCTTTGTCTGGTTTAGGTATCAGGGTGATGTTGGCCTCATAGAATGAATTTGGAAGTTCTCCCTCCTTTTCTATTTCCTGAAGTAGCTTGAAAAGTATTGGTATTAGTTCTTCTTTAAAGGTTTTGTAAAATTCTGCTGTATACCCATCCGGTCCTGGGCTTTTCTTAGTTGGTAGTCTTTTGATGGTTTCTTCTATTTCCTCAATTGATATTGGTCTGTTTAGGTTGTCTATATCCTCCTGACTCAATCTGGGCAGATCATATGACTTAAGAAATTTATCTATGCCTTCACTATCTTCTAATTTATTGGAGTATAAGGATTCAAAATAGTTTTTGATTATCTTCTGTATTTCTGAAGTGTCTGTTGTGATATTGCCTTTTTCATCCCGTATGCTAGTAATTTGAGTTCTCTCTCTTCTTCTCTTCGCTAGCATGGCTAAGGGTCTGTCGATTTTGTTTATTTTTTCAAAGAACCAACTTTTAGTTTTGTCAATTTTTTCAATTGTTTCTTTTGTTTCGATTTCATTAATTTCAGCTCTGATTTTAATTATTTCTTGCCTTCTACTTCTTTTGCTGTTGTTTTGCTCTTCTTTTTCTAGGATTTTGAGATGAAGTATGAGATCATTTATTTGTTGGTTTTTTCTTTTTTTAAGGAATGAACTCCAAGCAATGAATTTTCCTCTTAGAACTGCTTTCAATGTGTCCCATAGATTCCGATATGTTGTGTCTGTGTTTTCATTTATCTCTAAGAATTTTTTAATTTCCTCCTTGATGTCTTCTATAACCCATTGATCATTCAGTAACCTATTGTTCATTCTCCAAGTGATGTATGCTTTTTCCTTCCTTCTTTTATCGTTGATTTTCAGTTTCATTCCATTATGATCAGATAAGATGCATGGTATTATCTCTACTCCTTTATATTGTCTAAGAGTTGCCCTGTGACATAATATATGATCTATTTTTGAGAAGGATCCATGTGCTGCTGAGAAAAAAGTGTAACTGCTTGATGTTGGGTGGTATACTCTATATATGTCAATTAGGTCTAGGTTATTAATAGTGTTATTGAGTTCTATAGTTTCCTTATTCAACTTTTGTTTGGAAGATCTGTCCAGTGGCGAGAGAGGTGTGTTGAAGTCTCCCATGATTATGGTATGGTGGTCTATTAGACTCTTGAACTTGAGAAGAGTTTGTTTGACGAACATAGCTGCACCATTGTTTGGGGCATAAATATTTATGATTGTTATGTCTTGTTGGTGTATGGTTCCCTTAAGCAGTATGTAGTGTCCCTCTTTATCCCTTTTGATTAACTTTGGCTTGAAATCTATTTTATTTGATATGAGTATGGACACTCCTGCTTGTTTCCGAAGTCCATATGAGTGATATGATTTTTCCCAACCTTTCACCTTCAGCCTATGTATGTCTTTTCCTATCAAATGCGTCTCCTGTAGGCAGCATATTGTTGGGTCTTGTTTTGTGATCCATTCTACTAGCCTGTGTCTCTTAATTGGTGAGTTTAAGCCATTAACATTTAGGGTTATTATTGAGATATGGGTTGTTCTTCCAGCCATATTTGTTTATTTCTGTTACTAAACATGGTTTGTTTTCCTCTTTGATTATTTCCCCCCCCTTTACTGTCCTACCTCCCACTGTTGGTTTTCATTGTTATTTTCCATTTCCTCTTCCTGTAATGTTTTGCCGAGGATGTTTTGAAGAGATGGTTTTCTAGCTGCAAATTCTTTTAACTTTTGTTTATCGTGGAAGGTTTTAATTTCATCTTCCATCCTGAAGCTTAATTTCGCTGGATACACAATTCTTGGTTGGAACCCATTTTCTTTCAGTGTTTGAAATATGTTATTCCAGGATCTTCTAGCTTTCAGAGTCTGTGTTGAAAGATCAGCTGTTATCCTGATTGGCTTACCCCTAAATGTAATCTGCTTCCTTTCTCTTGTAGCTTTTAAAATTCTCTCCTTATTCTGTATGTTGGGCATCTTCATTATAATGTGTCTAGGTGTGGATCTCTTATGATTTTGCACATTCGGCGTCCTGTAGGCTTCTAGGATTTGGGATTCTGTCTCATTCTTCAAGTCTGGGAAGTTTTCTCGTATTATTTCATTGAATAGATTGCTCATTCCTTTGGTTTGGAGCTCTGTACCTTCCTGTATCCCAATGACTCTTAAGTTTGGTCTCTTAATGTTATCCCATATTTCTTGGATGTTCTGCTCATGGTTTCTTAACAGTCTTGCTGAGCTGTCTATGTTCTTTTCCAGTTGAAATACTTTGTCTTCATTGTCTGATGTTCTATCTTCTAAGTGTTCTACTCTGCTGGTAGTATTCTCCATTGAGTTTTTAAGTTGGTTTATTGCTTCCTGCATTTCTAGGATTTCTGTTTGTTTGTTTTTTATAACCTCTATCTCCCTGTATAGTTGATCCTTTGCTTCCTGGATTTGTTTGCGTAATTCATTGTCGAAGTGATCTTTCATTGTCTGATTTTGCTGTCTAATGTCTTCCTTGATACTCCAGATCATCTGAAGCATGTATATCCTGAATTCTTTATCTGACATTCCATCTGCTGCAGCTGTTACCTCTTCTAAAGTTGCGTTGACCTGCATTGCTTGTGGTCCTTTCTTTCCTTGTCTTTTCATACTGCTTGCGTATCTTTCCTGCAGGTGCGGGCGGCGGCTCTGCTCTCTCCTTATTCCAATTGGGGTGTCGTGGCTACCACGCCGGCAGGTCACTGGGCCTGTTCTGGGCGCTGGCGGCGGCTCTGTTCTGCCCCTACTCCAATTGGGGTGACGAGTGTACCACGCCGGCAGGCCACCGGGCCTGATCCGCCGGTCGGTTGCAGGTTTGCCTACCCTGCAGGCGCGGGCGGCGGCTCTACTCTGCCCCTACTCCAAATGGGGTGACGTGTCTGTCGTACCGGCAGGCCACTGGGCCTGTCCCGCTGGTCGGTCGCAGATCTGCCCACCTTTCGGGCACGGGTGGAGGCTCTGCTCTGCCCCTACTCCAATTGGGGTGTCGTGACTACCCCGCCTGCAGGACGCTGGGCCTGTTCCTGGCACGGGCGGCGACTCTGCTCTGCCACTACTCCAATTAGGGTGGTGTTTGTACCACGCCGGCAGGCTCCTGGGCCTGATCCGCCGGTCTGTTGTAGGTCTGCCTACCTTGGAGGCGCGGGCAGCGGATCTGCCCTGCCCCTCCTACCACGCCTGCGGACCCCTGGGTCTGATCTGCAGTTTGATCACTGGTCTGCTCACCCTGCGGGCACGGGTGGCGGTTCCGCTCCGCCCCCACTCCAATTGGGGTCACGTGACCACCACACCGGCAGGGCCTGATCCGGGCGTGGGAGAAGGATCTGCTCTGCCCCTACTCCAGTTGGGGTGACATGTGTACCACACTGGCAGGCCACTGGGCCTGACCCGCCCGGCTGTCACAGGTCTGTTTACCTTGCAAGCGCGAACGGCGGCTCTGCCCTGCCCCTCCTACCACGCCCATGTACCACTGGGTCGCGGGTCTGCCCACCTTGCGGGTGCGAGTGGCGGCTCCGCTCCGCCCCCTCTCCAATTGGGGTCACGCGGTCACCACGCTGGCGAGCCGCTGGGCCTGCTCCGGGCGCTGGCGGCGGCCCGGCTTCTCCCCTCTGGCTCAACGACAAATTGAGGAGACTCGGGTGACTGTGCCTCACCCCCCCTACCAGGAGACCAACTGCTTATGTCACCGCTGGTATTGATGAAGTTCTCTCCTCCGCCGCTTTCTGCTGACATCAGATCTCTGCCATGTTGGTATCCTATGCGAATGGCAGCATTTCGTTCCCCTTGCCGGGCAACCAAAGCAACGGGTGAGTCCTGACCGGCCCTCAGCAGGACCCGGACCGAGAAGCAGTTTCCGCGGGCTCCTAGCCCCGGGCCAGGGAAGTTCCGGGAGCCGGAACTCGGCCGCTCCGTGCTCGGTGTAAGCTCCTATAAGTGTAAGCTCCAAGAAGCAGTCCCCGCGGGCTCAGTTCCGGGAGCCGGAATTCGGCTGCTTAGTGCTTGTTGTATGCTCTGATAGGAGCAGGGTCCAAGAAGCAGCCTCCGCAGGCTCCGCGGCCCTGGGCCAGGGCGGTTCCGGGACGGTTCCGGGAGCCGGAACTCGGCCGCCCCGCGCTCGGTGTTCGCTCCGATAAGATCAGGTTCTAAGAAGCACCCAGGCACTGAACCCTAGCAATCTGTCTGCAAGCCGCAGGCGAATTGCAGCCTGAAATTACCTGATCTATGGCTGAATGAGCTGCGGTCAGTCGAAAACAGGGAAGGTGACGTCAGTTTACCAACATGGTGGCTGCTGGCCTCCTCTGTGGTCTGACCGGTGTGGAGAACCGAGATGGACCGCTTCCTTCCCCCGTCTCGAACCCAGAATTCAGCCCTGAGTACGGTGCTTGCACGGCTGGCAGAAACTGCAGCGCTGTAACCCTGCGTCTCTATCCCAGCGCGCGCTGCAGACTCTAGCCGCGGGGCGATTTGCTGAATAAGCCGTGTTACCCTCCGTGCGACAAACCTCTCGCGTTTGAGTCCCCGTAGCCGATCCTCGTGCGATGGAAATCCTTCCTCCAGGTTCCAGAGCACCCCACTATTGCTGGAAATTCCTAACAAGATATCCTTTAGCCGTCCTGACTTGTCATACTCCCACACAGTGAAGCAGCACACGGGGGCAATGCACTCCCCTCGCCGCCATCTTCCTTCTCTTCACCTGTATTCTTAAACCACCCGAATCTCTGAATTTCCACCATGGTAGCTTAAGAGATTGGCCTCCCTGGTCCTCTGAGGGCTGTTGTTTAGTTATAGCACTGAAAACCTCATCTCTTGGAGAAACACACTTGTGAGCTAACTGGTCAGCTGGTCACCCTGTTCGCCTTGGCCTGACCACCTATGTGCAGGTTTAGTTCTTGCCTCACTTACTTTCTTTTCTAGATGTGGGATCCTCTGTACAGCTTCCTATAACCTCGACTTCCCATTCTTTTTTCCCATGGATCCATTTCATTTTTTGATTGAAACTTGGTTCCAAAACTTCCTTTTCCTACAAACCTCAGGTATTCCATATCATTCACTTTCCCTTTATAATTTTTTATTTTAAAAGTGCAGGATATATCTGTATTAAAGAGGTTCACATTTATATCAGTGCATAGTTGAAAATGTTATTTTTTAAAATATGCTGGGAGGTTTTTTGACATTTAGAGACCCATCCTTTGCTTTGAAGCTCCTTTATGACCTTAATTTTTCAAATTGTTGATTTTAGGAATAATGTGCCTTAATCCAACACTAGCTGTTTTTTTTTTTTTTTTCTCTAAGTGTTTAGGTTCAGGATATTGTCTACACTGACTCCTAAATTATCTTTCCCAAATGACAATCTTAACTTGTTGCTTCCTGCTTGAAGTCTGAACTCTTTGACTAATAGGGTGCTTAAGATCCATCACAATCTTCTTCCGAGTTAACCTTAACAACTGTTTCTCCTACTATAACTTAATGTATATGTAGGGGTGTGTGTGTGTGTGTGTGTATGTGTGTGTGTGTGTACATACCAGCCCTGGCTCAAATCTTTCCCAAACATATTCACCCAGTTTATAGCTTTAGGTTGGGTTTCTGTACTTATTACTCTTTACAGACCCAGGTATTCCAACTTGGTACCTTAAGATTTTTGTCACTGATTGATACACTCAGCCCTTTGTGCATTTTTTTTAAATTCAGATCACCAAATTTTATTTCTGAAATATTTGAAACATGTTAGTTTTAACAGTGACTTATGTAGGGTCCATTTTCTATATTTGAAAACTTTCGCACTAACTGGAGGAAAATGTTTTGAATAAATGGATTTTAAATACTGATCCTTTAAAAGAGTTTTAGGTGGTACAGGTTTGTCTTCTTTTCTTCTTTCTTTCTTTCTTTCTTTGGTACCAGGGATTAAACCCAGGGAACTTGAGCACTGAGCCACATACATCCCCAACCCTATTTTGTATTTTATTTAGAGACAGGATCTCACTGAGTTGCTTAGCACCTCACTTGTACTGAGGCTGGCTTTGAACTCAAGATCCTCCTGCCTCGGCCTCCCAAGGCTCTAGGATTACTACCATACCCAGCCGGTATAGTTATCTTGCACTTTTTATTTTGGCCTCCCAACCCTAGAGCTGGAGAAAAACAAATGTAAGTTATGCTAACATTATCAGAGAAGAGGGTTTGGAAGGGAGTTGTACAAAATCAAATTTTAATTCTTCCTATAGTCTTCAGTTTTTGACATCTGGGAATGCATACATTAAATTTATGTATTTAGTGGTTCTTCTCTGGGAGTTGTACCAGAATCTCATGAAATAGTTTTAAATATACATGTCCAGCCCTAGTGGATTCTTGAAGATCCAAATTAATCTCAGATTTCATTTACAAAAAATCCTCCCCGCTCTTCCAGCAGAGGGAGTGCTGCCCCTTCTGAATTTCTGGACATTGTCTAACTTCTAACCTTTACAGATATCTCTTTTCTCCTAAATACTGTTAAATATTTCAACGATAGTTATTTCATGCTCTATCTAAAAATTTTACTTGCCGAAGCCCTTAGGGGAATGTAAATCTATTCTTTGTTATTTCTGCAGACTCTTTAATGCCCACTTAATACCTTGTGTGTTCAGTGATATTTTGTTTTTCATATGTGGTGACCTTGAGGACCCAGATAGATGTATGTCTCCTCCAAAAGCAAATTACCTTATCTTTGGGTACATGCCAGTTGGACTACTGCCAACTTGGTATCATGTTAGGTCCCTTTAAAGATCCTGGTTTCGCTTGTGAATTGGAGGTTCAGCCTCTTTTCCTTAAGTTACCAGTTTTAGGGTTCCAATGTTAGGCCTATTAGGCATTGGCCCCAGGGAAATTCAGGTTTGGCTTCCTGAGCACCCTTGTGAATGTAGCCCATTGTTTTTTACCCCTGTTAGTTTTTCATTCACTTAGATGTGTACTTATTGTCTTTCAAACCCAAGAATATTTTATTATACTTCTTTTGCAAAGTATCTAGGATCAAGTAGTATTCCATTGGATAGGTACTCTAGAATGTCTATTCCACCATCGTTCTGAAAGTATCATTTTGGAGTGCTTCCTTTTGTGTCACTGTTCATTTTCTGCTTTGGTATTTTGGAGATAGTGTCTGATCTCTCTTACAATGAAGGTGAAATAGATCATGATTTTCGATTTATTTGAATTTTTGTGTCTTGAACTTCTTAGCAGCGACAGATCAACACAAGCACTGAGAGTGACAGCAAGCTAGTGTGTTATTACAGAGCCTGACTTGTGCAGTGGAGGCTGAAGTAGGGCACCTAAGGCCAGGGAGGGCGCACAGGAGCCAGAGATCAGCTGGGAATCCAGAGGCGTGAGGCTATGAGGAGATGCCTAATGAAATAGCTCTTCCTACCTTCCTATTCTCTTTGCAGCACTTGGACCATTTCTTTGAGCATTGTTTTGTGCTCCTGTTCCACATTTTAAAGCAGATAATTAGAATGCTTTGTTTTTCTCTCAACACAAATAATAGTAAGTTACCAAGTAAGGGAAGTGGCATTATGTAAATAGGCCTCTTGGTGTGTTTTTGCTTCCTGATTGAAACTGGTCCTTAGATAGGATGCATATATTTGTATAAGGTTTCCTTCTCTGCCAATAGTCTGCATTATAAACATTGCTTTCATTATATACATTGCTTTCATTGTCCTTATTGCAGTCATTCTGATGCTTAAGTTATTGCCTCCTACATAAACATTTAGTGATAATGGTTGAGGTATTTCTATCTCATGTGACATTATTTAGTCTAGAAAAAAGAAATGCTTTCTAATTTGTCCTTTGTTCCTGAAGAAAGCGGAGCCATCTTTTCCAAGTAACTTTGAAATATGAAGGAAGCATTTGGCAAAATTCTTTCAGTCCTGACTGTTAGACCAGGACTCAAGGAAAGACCACTGACTCAAATTAAAATCCAATTAAAGCAAGCTTATTATTTCGACCGGCAGGGGGCTGCCTCTCCCAACATAAACTGCAGGAACATGACAGAAGTGTAGCTTTCCAGCAGCGCAGATTTATAGCCCAGAAAGTTACAAAGGGGGGTTACAGATAACAAAACTGAGAGCATAACACAAAGGCTAGTTTACATTTTTGCTGGCCCCGACATCAGAATTTATGAAGGTCATTAGAGCCTCAGAGATGGTTGTTATCTGGCCAGGGAAGGCCAAGATTTATGAGGCGTCACTAAAGTTTCAGAGAGGGCTGTTATCTGGTCAGAGAGAGCCAGGCATCGGTGAGTTCATGGCACGGGCAGGCATTCCAAGCTTATTCAGAATTTGTAGTAATTTACAGTAAAGCCAAAATTAGCTTTTACATCTTTGTGGTGAGATAGCTCCCAATTTAAAGAGGGAATCAGGCTGGATCTATCACTGACCTTTGTGTGTTATGTAACTCCTGTTTCCCACAGTCGGCAGAACCCCCTTGGTCTCATCATTGCCCTGGATGAGAACAATGAAGCATCTGGAGAACTTTTCTGGGATGATGGGGCATCGATAGGTGAGTCTGTTATGAGAGAGTGTTGCTTGCCCTCCTACGTCTGTGTGTTGTGGCCCCTCACTCTTGCTGGTCATGCAGCTGGAGGAGAAATATCCCAGGCACAGTAGCAAAAGTCACTAGAAAGAAGAGTTTGTTTCTGATTGTGCTACTTGAAATGTATCAAATAACCACCAATGTGAGGACAACAGGTTTCTATTTCTCAGCAGTGTGCCATTGGTCAGTGATCTATAATAGGCTCTCGTTTTATTATTCTATGGACACCTGGATGACATATGGTCAAGAATTTTCCAATAATTCATCTGTAATGAAAATGTCTTCCCCCAAAATACTTAGCAACAAATGTCAACGACATATCAGGAAGGCCAGGAGAATGTACTTTTGGAGTGTATCTGCATCTATCTATGTTTTACCTCATGTTTCTGGTACCAGTTAGTAACATTCTTGGAGTCCTATATTAGGAAATAGATGCCCTTAATGCATATTCCTAAACACTCTTGGAAGGGAATCTCCTCAAGGTTACTTTTGGAAAGAGAGAGAAGATTCATAGCTTCTTTGGAGACTCTATTTATAATTTCCTCAATGTCAAGGTGTAGCTTTTTAAATATTATCCAATTTATTTTATTTGAATGTTTCGCTGATATGGAAAGATGGAAAATCTTCAATGTAAACCATATACTCAGGTACTGTTTATAATGATTACCAGTCAAATAAATTAACATCTATCACAGCCATCTGTATATTAGCTCACCAGAACTTGTCTTTTTGTAGTTGAATGTTTGTACATTCGAACCAACATATTACAAGTGCTTTCTATCCCCACTTTTCAACCTCTGTTCTAGTCTCTGCTTGAACAAATTCAACTTTTGTAGATTATACATGTAAATGAGATCATATAGTATTTTCTTTCTTTGCTTTTTGTAACTTGTGTCTCTTACTATGGAGTACTCCTGCTTCACCCATATTATCAGAAATGACAGGATTTTCTTATTTTTAAGGCTAAATAATATTCCTTTTATGTATTACCACAATTTGTTCTCCATTGATCTGTAGGTTGACCATTTGGTTATTTCTATATTTCAGTTATTGTGAAAAATATATTAAAAACTTAAAGTTAAGGGCTAAAGCAATAATTCCTTGGAAAAAAATAGGGAATAGGTTTTTATACAGTGGTCTTGGAAGTATTTAATTGGAGTTGACACCAAAAGTATAGATGAGAAAAGTAAAAAATTAAACCAGTGGGACTACATCAAGCCAGAAAGCTTCTGCTCAACTTGACAATCAACAGTAGGAAAAGGGAGCCCACAGATGGGGAAATATGTGCAAACCACATATCTGTTAAGTGTCTTAACACAAAAAATACATCAGGAAAATTGTGTTTCAATAGCAAGTGAATAAATAACCAGATTTTAAAATTGGACAAAGGATTTGAATAGAAATTTTTTCTTAAGAAAACATAAAATTGACTAAGACATATATGAAAAGGTCCTTAAATTCACTAGCAGCAGAGAAATTACATTGAGATATCTTTCATACTTGTTAGGAAGCTTATGTGAAAAAGAGGACATAGCAAGTGTGGATGATCATGAGGAGAAAGTGGAACAAAACTGTTTAAGGTACAAACTGGTACAGGAATTTTGAGATGCAATATAGAAGTTCCGCAAAGTATTGAAAATAGAAGTATCCTATGATCCAGCAATCCCACTTCTAAGAATATATCTAATAAAATGAAATCAGCATATCAAATAGATGTGTGCACCCCCATGTTAATTGCATCATTATTCATAAGAGCTAAGATATAGAAACACCTGTGATCACATGTAGATGAATGAATAAGAAGTCGTGGTGTATATATATTGTGGGATAGTACTCCATCATGAAAGGAAGTAAATCCTGCTCCCTGGGTTTGCAGAATGAGCTTTAAGGAGAGGTAGATGAAATTGTTCTTGTGTGGTGGGCAGGCCATTCTGACATGTCTTTCTTCTGCTTTCAGATACTGTGGCCAATAAAGTTTACCTTTTCTGTGAGTTTTCTGCCACCCAAGTGAGTAGCACATTTTTATAAACCTTAGGTATGAGATTTTGTCTACCATAGGCTCATATGTGCTTGTGTGTGTGTGTAATTATGATTCTATCTTCATAAAAATAAGTAAATGATAACAATAATGGCTACAGGTAAACAACACAATGCCATATAAGACTTCAGTCCCAATAATGTATCATCCATCTTATCAAAAGAAGGCAATAATATTTATGAATCAAAGCAGTTTGTCAGTGTGCTTTTTTTAAAAAAACTCAATGTGAATTTCTAAAATGAGTGTGTGTGTCTATTCCTGATTGTTTTGTTTTCTCAGAGTAATATGAAAGTAAGTTTATACACGCAGCATTTGTTAGTTGGGAGAGCTAAGAGGTATTCAGAGCAGTGGGGAGCTTCTGGCTAGGATGGAGCATTTGAGTGGCTAGAGAATCTGTGTTTTAGAGGCACAGCTTTGTGCTTCATTGTGCTATTTTGACTTTCAGAACCGCCTGGATGTGAAGATTTCACAAGCAACCTACAAGGACCCCAATAATTTAGCATTTCAGCAGATTAAAATCTTTGGGACACAGGAACCCAGCAACGTTACAGTGAAACACAATGGTGTCCTGAGTCAGACTGCTCCCAAGGTCACATATGATGCTCAGCTGAAGGTAAAAATCCATGTATTGAGGTTGTTTTTCCAGAATTATTCATAGCACCTTGGTTTTCCTGCTTCCTGAGGTTGTGTGGGTGCCTGTGGTGGGGAAGTCAGGGGCCTGGGAATGGAAGTGGTGAAGTGGTGATGGGCAGAGCTAGTAAGACATGGAGGTCCTGCTCACCAGGGATGATGATCCCACTTTCCCCAGCCTCTCAGAGTTCTCCTCTGTCTCACTGGCTTCACTTTCAACATTTTAGTTACAGGATACATAAGAGAGCAGAGTTAGGAAAGTGTGGAACAGGTAAGAAGAAAAGGGATCTGGAAGCTGATGGCTGATGCTGAAAGGTAAAGTTGGGAGGAAGGAGTCCCATGAATTCAAATACTGAAGTTCCCACTTTTTGAAAACTTTAAAGAGATGAGTAGAAGTTATCTCCAACACATATATTCTAAAAAACCAGTTTAGGACTAAGATTTGGTGATCCCACTCAATGGGTACTTATTTGGTTTGATAATAATAATAAATAATTTTTCACTGGTTGTGAAGAGACATGGCCATCCTGAGTAGCCTGTAATCATTCACTCTGATGCTGAGTCTAATGAAAATTCCTTTCTCCCAATAATCCTGACCATGGTACTGCACTTACTCCTGGCATTGTAGCTCCTGGGTTAACATGGTTCATGAGGGATGGTCCAAATTTGGGGAAAATAAGTGAGTTTAGACTTCTTCTATCATGACAATTGACACTTTGTTCTGATAACACAATGTGAGAATACACATATTATGAAGTTAGGAATAAATTTCTGTATGGCTGGTTATGTATATGGCAAAGTGCAAGGTATATGAAGGATTCATGTGGGAAAACAGACACAATTCATATTTGATTAACAAGTTAATTAATAAGACCTTAGGAACTCCTTTAGTGTTTGAATGTGGGTAGTGAGGTGTCATGATTTGTGCACATGAACAATTGAGAAGACACTCAGGACCAAACCAACATATTGGAAATGTTCGTTCATGTTTTAATTGATGTTTAAAGTTTAGTGGAGCAGTTGAGCTGAGCTTTGTTCAGACAACAGGTCTGGTGCTGGGCCTAGAAAGTGGCATGTTAGGTCTGGATTCATCAGCTACAAGGGAAAGGAAACCCCAAATTGTAACAAGCTGGACTTTTTTTTTCTTTCTGCAAGTAGTTGTATAGAAGTAGACACTAGTAATAGACATAGTAGTTTTCAGGCTGACATGGTTCAATGGCTCAATATTGTTGAGAATAAGGTCTTTTCTTCTCTTGTGATAGGAAGTAGCTGCTTAGATTTTGTCAACAAGTTACTGGTTGTGGGAAAAAACAGGAAGAGAGATAGGAAAGAGTGTGTAGGGAGAGGTATAGGGTTAGAAAATACCCTTAAATCTAGAAATAAATACCTGGACAGAAAGTCCCCGGGAACTAGTTCTCACTTTTTCACGGTCATAGCTGTGCTATGTTGTCAAAAATTGAGCTATTTTTCGGGAATTTTGTTTACGAAAATTTGAGAAAGAGCAAGGAGGAAGCAACTAATGATGTCTTCCTTGAAGGGGAAGGAAAGCAAAGGGGTGATCACCAAAGGTTTCATTTGATCTCCTTCTGTTCACAACATGATGCACAAGATTTTAATAAGGTAATATCATTTGGCATGTTGCTAGTGAACATTCCCTCTTCCATGTATATAGCCCACTATACAGGAACTACCTTCAAATCTTACTACTATTGTTGACAGTCTGGTCTGATGCCTACATGTGTTGATAAAACTATTCAGAACTTGCCAGGCCTTTGTTCTGAGGATATTTCTTTGTGTGTTTTCCACTCCTTCAGGTTGCCATCATCACAGAGATCAGTCTTGTGCTGGGAGAGGAATACACAGTGGAGTGGAACACAATCATCAGAGATGAAGAAAAAATAGACTGCTACCCTGATGAGCATGGTGCTTCTGAAGCAAACTGCATTGCCCGAGGCTGTGCCTGGGAGGTAACCTCACTGAGGTGTTGATGGACACCCAGATCTTTAACCTTAGGCGGCAATTTCTTGAGCATAGCCCTAGTACCCAGGTGTGTACTTCAATTCCATAGAAACAGGGCTTCCAAGGAAACTGGTCTGTAAATGAAGATTAGATGTGGATTGGCATCATGTTTTTTTTTAATAATTATTTTGCTCTTGTCTAGAAATTTACTTTTTATCACTATCTAATTATATGTACATGAATGAGTGCTGTGTTGGCTTTATCTCCATACAGATTGCCTTCTCTGATTATTTCTATTTGACAACTCTAGGACCACCTGTTGATCTACAATCTCAACTTTCCTTTCCAGGAATCCAGTTCTGTTGGAGTCCCTCATTGTTATTTTGTCAATGATCTGTACTCTGTGAGCAATGTCCAGTATAACCCCCATGGGGCCACGGCTGACATCTCCTTAAAGCCTTCTGTTTATGCCAACACCTTCCCCTCCACACCTGTGAATCCCCTCCACCTGCAGGTGACCTACCATAAGGATGAAATGCTGCAATTTAAGGTAAACATGGTACTTGTGTCAGGTACTGAGTAGGCCCTTTTTAGTGACATTATGTTTTCAAGTTAGGTTATAGAACTCTAAAATGTGAAATTCTTTTAAGGTTCAATTTATAGGGCACTAGATTACTATCCTATTTCAAAGCATAATGAGAATTCATTGCCAGTGAGACCTGTTTTAATTTGCAATTTGAAGATGTTTTGAGGCTATGCTAAGGAGGTTTTTGGAGAACAAAACAGAGAGAGACAATTTAAGATGTTTTCAAATATGTGTTCCAGTGGGGTTTGAGATTGGATGAGTACAGGAAAATAGATGGGGAAAAAGTCAACATTTTAAACTATGAAAGGGGGGTTTACAAATGTTGAATGTTTTCTTTGATATAAAGAGTCTGATTCATCATGGTATGGGGAGAGGGAGCATGGGAGGAATAGACGAACTCAAGATAAGGCAGAGGGGTTGGAGGGGAAGCAAGGGTGCATGGGGTTAGAAATGATGGTGAAACGGGATGATCATTATTATCCAAAGAACACGTATGAAGACATGAATTGGTGTGAATATACTTTGTACACAACCAGAGGTATGAAAAATTGTGCTCTGTATGTGTAATAAGAACTGTAATGCGTTTCGATGTCACATAGAAAAACAAAAAGAAAGGGGGGTTACATTATCTGGTGACTTTATGGTAAATGTAGATAAGGGAGAGGGAGACTTGAAAAATGAATACCATATTTTTGTCATGTCTGTATTGACAACGGTGACATTACCTGAAATGAGGAAGTACTGAAAAGGTTTGTGTGTGGACAATGTAAGAGTTTGGTTTTGGCCACTGAAATTGATGTGTCTCTTAAATATCCATTGAAGTGCAATAATTATTTCCTTAGATTGTTTAATTACATCTAAAGCCTATGTGTGGACCAGCTGTTTTTGCATCTGTTTCCCTCTCAAAACTGTCAGCTTTTCTGTGGCCAGAATGTGTCTTTCCTCTTTGTGCTTCTGAAACCTAACACGGAGGCTCATGGATAGCACTTGTTCACATGTGCGACATCAACTTGGACTCTCAGAATTGTAACATGTCCTAATGTAAGGAATAATGTCTGTTTTCTTTGTGGTTATTTTCAGTGTTTGTTCTTGTTTTTAGTGTCCTTACTATAGCATTGATGTTTGGTGGTGGGCCCATAAAGGCTCAAACTTAAAGAACTTGCTTTCAGCTAGTCCACCACTTTCCATACAGTTTCTCTCTTGGAAACACTTGCATCTTTCTGAGATGCCTTTAATACTCTGTACCTTTTGTTTGCTGTTGCTTTACAAGAATGATTGATCTCATTTCTTGTGCTTGCTTATAGCTTCAAAGTTCTTATGATTCAGGCTTTAATTCTCCCATGGAACCATCTCAATGTCCCAGAAACATTGTTAGGCATCTCCTTGCCTGTACTCTCAGAATTTCTAGAGTTGTACATTTACTCACATTGCCAAAGTGTCATGAATCCTTCTCTTTAACTTTCCATTAGCAAGAGAAATTCTCAAAACAATAGCCTTGTATAATTAAGTTCATATGCGCAGTTACCTCTGTAATATTATGTGTGCGTTTGTGAGGTACTCATAGAATATTTAATCTATTATTTTTGCAAGTCTATGATTATTTTAATCCAAGTTCATATTTTGAGAAAACAGTTTTCAATACTGAAGAATTTTAGGGATTCGTATATGTTACTGTTCTAACACAAAATAATAAAGGATACATTCATAAACCACACTCATTTCACAATGAAGTTGCAAGTTAGCACAAAGGGTCAAGTGAATTTGATACTGTAATAGAAGCCTTAATAGTGAAATATGATGGATTCAGATCAAAATGTTAAATCTGATGTTGTTCTTTGATGTATCACTTAAATCCACATATCATGATCTTAAAAGAATGCAAATATATAGCATTTAGACTCATTGTCAATGATGTTAACATTCTTATAAGGGTGTATATTTGGATAATATCTGCACCTAAATTTTTTTTGACAGATAATGATTGTCCATTTACATGATGTGTATGTTGTGATGTTTGATAAAATTCACTATGGTTTGACTGATTGAGAATAATCAGGTTATCTATTTAGCAAGCATCTCTTATTTCTTAGTGATGAGTAATTTAAACTTCCTTTCTTCTGTGTTAATAGAAACCCAGAACTCATTCCCTGTATCTGTATTCTTACTTAATGTCAGTTTCTTCTGCTCTAGATTTATGACCCCAACAAGAGTCGTTATGAAGTCCCAGTCCCCTTGAACATAACCAGTACTCCATCCAGCACCTCGGAGAGTCGACTCTATGATGTCCTCATTAAGGAGAATCCATTTGGAATAGAAATTCGCCGTAAGAGTACAGGCACTGTAATGTACGTGGCTCATTTCTAACATGGCATTTCCATGTAACTGTACATTTCTTGTCTGGACTATTGTCCAGATTGATAATAGACCAGATTGATAATGGCCCAGGCCCCTTTCTGCCATTCCAGGTCCATGAGTAAACACTTTCCTTCATATCTGTTGTTGTTGTTGTTCTCTTTCTCTTCCTCCTCCTCCTCCTCCTTTTTCTTTTTTAAAGTTAGGTTTTTTTTTATTTTATTTTTTAGAAGTAGTTGAACACAGTACCTTTATATTATGTATTGTTGTGTGGTGCTGAGGATCAGACCCATGGCCTCGCATGTGCTAGGCAAGTTCTCTACTCCTCAGCCAGGACCCCAAACCCCTTCAGCCCTGTTCTTATGGGAAGTGTTTGGCAATTGGGATGATGGCTGAGTCTGTTCCTTGTTCCTGGGCATTCATCCATTCAATATTTATGGGTTATTTCACTATATTATGTGTTGTTTTAGAAACTATGTTCCTAGATGGATAATTCCTCTGATCTTACCACTGCCACAATAATTTACATAACTATATTAAAGGAAGTTGATAGTGATAATTACTCTAAGTAAATTAGCAGGTAATCAAGAGTTATGGTAAGGTTACTGATTTTGATACTCTGGAGAGAGCAGGTCTCAATTGAAGGGTTAACTTTTGAAATTGATTCTGGATGGATAGTAGGAAACCCCAACATAAAGCCATGCAAGGAGGGAAAACATTTGTGATAGACCAAGAACATAGGTCATGATATAGGATGAAACTTGGCATGTCAAGGAATGAAACAAATTCAAGGAAGTGAGCAAGGAGGTGAGTGGTGGGAGATGAAGCTGGGGTGTCAGGAAGGCTTAGATCAGGTGCAGCCTGGAAGGCTTCATGAGGTGTGTCCATGAGAAGCCATGGAAGAGGGTCATCAGGGAGTGACATGACGAGAGATACTTAAACATATCCATCTGAAAAGCTGTAGGGAATGGACTATTCAAGGGAAAGAGCTGAAGGAAGACTTGTGTGGAGTGTTAGCAGCTGAGATGGTGAGATGGATTGAATTTGGTTTTGTGGAGGGAACACTGAAAACAGGCCATGTAATTGAGAAATAGAATATGAAGGAAAACTCCCAAGTTCATAGCGGGGATATCTGTGATTATTGTCATCAAAAAGACTTTGTGGTGTGTTTGGGAGATGTTGGGTTTTGGGTTGTGGTGAGAATCAAAGCTTCTGTTGTCCTTAAAAAGTCAGCATTTGGAAGGCAATAGGCAAGGTAATTTTCTTTTCTGAATGTACCCTTTTGTGTGTGTGTTGCAGTTGGGACTCTCAGCTCCTTGGCTTCACCTTCAATGACATGTTCCTCCGCATCTCCACCCGCCTGCCCTCCAAGTACATCTATGGCTTTGGGGAAAATGAGCACACCGCCTTCAGGAGAGACTTGAACTGGCACACGTGGGGCATGTTTTCCAGAGATGAACCCCCCGGGGTAAGCAAGGAGCTCTGTGGATATGTGCCTCTCTGCCTCTTTCCTCCCACATACATCATGGTCACCTTGTGCTACATGATCCCAGACTCGGATTTTCTTTTTCTGCTCTTAGACTATAGGCTAGTTTTCATTTGTGCTTTTTATATGTTTTCCTCCTTTTAGATGGAAGACCAAATCCATCTCAGTAAACAAGTTTTTCTAGGATTCTTTCTCATGTACAATGACTTCTAACCTTCTTCCATTTCTCCCCTGTGACTCTCAGTACAAGAAGAATTCGTATGGCGTCCACCCCTACTACATGGGACTAGAGGAGGACGGCAGTGCCCATGGAGTTCTCCTGCTGAACAGCAATGCCATGGGTAGGATGGTGCCAGCGCTCCTTCTATTGTTGTCTCCCAGTCAGTCATCCTGTGAAACTGTAGAATGTCCTTGACCTAGCAGCTTTCTAATGTCAAAATTATTTAGAGGACAGTGGCTGTTTTTCTTCTTTCCATTCTGTTGACTTCAGTCTTGTAGCATGAGATAACAAGATTTAATACAATTCTATTTTGGCAGAAATTCCATATGAAGGATAGGAAGTCCACGTTAGTCCCAGGAGTCCTAGAGGTTATTAAGTTGGAAGTATCTGCATAGATGGTATTCATGATGAATTAAGTCACAGCACTCACATCTTTAAGTATGAAGATATAATGTCAATTTAAACTATAAATAATAAAGGGGTGAAAATTTACAGCCTCAGGATAACATTAAAACTGGTGTACTCTGAAAAAGTTCCATGCTGGGGTTAATAAGATTATATCATGTCATTTTCCTTGTTTGATTTTGTACAAGGATTTATGAGATATTATCATTGGTGGATATTGGGTGAGGTGCACACAGAATAGTCTTTTTGCCATTCCATGTGTCTATTAAACTATTCTGAAGTAGAAGTTTTATCAATAGTTTTAAAATAGCAGAATGATATTTATAATGAGATAATGAGGCATACCAAAGGGAAAACTTCCTGGGGTGGGACTCTGTAGACTTTCACTGAACTGTTTAATTTCATTTGGGTGCAGTACAGAATGGGTGCTGTTAATAGATTAGAGTGCAAGAGAATGAAGTTAGGGATTTCACAGATTGTTCCTTGTCTTGTAGGTTTCTACCTTAGTTTTCATTTGTCACTTTCCTATTTTTTCAGATGTGACTTTCCAGCCCACACCTGCTCTGACATACCGTACCACAGGGGGAATTCTGGATTTTTATGTGTTCTTGGGGCCAACTCCAGAACTTGTCACTCAACAGTACACAGAGGTAGGTTGAAATTCTACTGATTATCAAGCATTTATATGGCACATTCCATGTTCCCAAATACTCATTCATTATTAAAACTCACTCTGACAAGTAGAATTGAAGGTTTTTCTTAGAACCAGGCATATTATATAATAAGAAGCTATAAGTACCTTCCAATAATCATTAAATTAGAGCCTAATTATTCCACATTAGGTAAAGTAGACACTGCACCTGAAGTAATGCTGAGCCTAGTGGTGTGAAGTGGTGATGGAGAGGATAAGATCCTAGTGCTGATAGTTATGGTAGTGGTATTGGTAAGAGTGGTTGTGGAATGTTTATGGTGGAAAAATGACCATATGTGTGAGAATTGTAGTATTGGTACTTAAGGTACTAATGATGGTAAGGGTAATGGTGGGAGTATTCGAGGTAGGAGTGGTGGTGATAGAGATGTTAACAGTGGTAATGATCATCTGCTGTTGGTTAAAGTGGTGGGGATGGTAGTTATGAGCATGTTGGGTATGTTGATGATGGTGATTATGTGTTGATAGGGAAGATGATGGGGTGAAAATGCTGGGGATTGTGTGGGTGATGGTGATGGGGTTATGATAGTGAAGATGCGGGACTGATATGGTGGTAATGGAGGTAATATTTGGGACTGTTGAAGACAGTAGTCATTTTTGTGATAATAAAAACAAATTCTGTCACTTATCAAACTCTTACTGCATTTTAGAGTATTTACATGTATTAAGTCATTAAGTCCTCATCAAAACAGCATGGGGCAGAGATTACAATTATTTTTAATTTACCAGTGAAGGATTGAAACATGAAGAGATTACTTAATTTTGTTCAAGGTCACAGAACCAGGAGGACATGAGCCTGTGTGTTAACCAGGCACTTTCCCTCTGGGATCTGTTCTCTTCAGCAATAACCTAGACCACCTCTAGGAATGAGAGTAAATTTAGACTGTACAGAATTCCAAGAGAATGAACTTTAGTCTAGAAAGAAACTTTCTCAAGGTATCCCAGTAGTTTTATATCTGCTGAGTTTTTCTCTGGATTTGAATATGTTGATTGTCTATCTTGGGGCACTAGAAAAATATTCTTATTATTTGTTGTACAACTTCATTTGAGTCAGTCCTGTAAGGAATACTATTTCTGTCCGTATTCTAGGTGATTGGCCGACCTGTGATGGTACCTTACTGGTCCCTGGGGTTCCAGCTGTGTCGCTATGGATATGAGAATGATTCTGAGATTTCCAGCTTGTATGATGAGATGGTGGCTGCCCAGATCCCCTATGTATGTCTCAGTATTGGTGCACTGGCTCTATGAGCTCATAGCCAACTCAGGCTTCTCTGTGTCTGGACTTATTTTTTGGGTTTTTTTGAGGTTCAGCAAAAGCAAAAAAGTTTTTTTCTGACATGATGACACATTGAGTTCCATCCTGACAGTAATTCAGGTTGGGCCTTGCTCCCATATTATAGCATTGTAGACTCAGTGACTCAGAATGAGAATATAGGGCAGGGTCCAGAACCTTTCTACTATAGTATGATTTCTTCCATTTATTTTATTGATTTTTAGACATTTGGTCTAAAAAGTCCATGGTACCATGAGATGAACGTTCCCTCAAGAATAATAGTGGTAATTTTTTTAAAAAAAGTAGCCCAAATTCAATGATTATGTATTCATGAATTCCAATATTTTTGTACTGCAAACATTATTTTATCAGCCCTGAGCTACTCCCTGGCTGAATATATGACTTCTATATATGTTTTCAAAGGAAATATACATGGTAATAAACTCTTATCATTTATTTGAGGAGAAGCAGTATTGAATAATTATAACTGATCCTGCAGAGCAGTTTCAAATTGAATTTTATTCTACTCATTGTTCAATTATTAACAATTGTTCCATTAATGGAAAGTACATCATGCAATGTACCACATTCTTATAAGACAACTATTTCTAATTACCTCTGGGATTGAATGCCTACAGTAATTATGAGATTTGTTTTTATTTTTTCTTTTTCTTATTTTGTAGCCAGCTAACCATTCAGATTGTATTACAACTGAGTAGCTAACTTTTCTTCTTCTGAATATGAACTGTTTTTTATCAGGGGCAACACTGGGGAAGGTAAATGCAATCAATTCTTATGATGGCCATTAACAAAGTAATTTCCCTCTAAGTGATTTTACATGTTCTCACAATAGCCATTAAATAGAGGCTTTATCATCCTATTTTTACTGATTTATATTATATCTCTATTTTGAGTAAAAGTTTGAAAAATTAGATGAATTTTCTAGTTTCCATACTGAAAGAGCTAGGATTGACAAGAGTCAACAGGAAGCCTTTTCAATTCACCATCAGGAGGGGAGAGTGTTTCTCCTCTGGGAGCTGGACTTTCAGCACCAGCAGCCACTGTTTCCTTGTGTCCTCCCCCAGGATGTGCAGTACTCAGACATTGACTACATGGAGCGCCAGCTGGACTTTACCCTCAGCCCCAAGTTTGCTGGGTTTCCAGCCCTGATCAATCGCATGAGGGCTGATGGGATGCGGGTCATCCTCATCCTGGTGAGTCCTTTTGTGCCTGTGTGGATGGAGTGTGTTGGGAGGAGGACTGGGCTTTGTGGAGAACCACTATTCTTGTCCCTCTATCCATATGAAGAACAGAGAACTCCAAGTACAATATGAAGAGTATATTTCCAGAGATTCCCAGAAACTCTAGAGGCAGGTGGAAGCTAGGGATCTCCCATTGAAGAAGTTCTTTTTCTCTGTCCCTTGTCAATCTCTCTCTTTGTTTTGCTGACTGACTTGTGCTTTGCTTGCAGGACCCAGCCATTTCTGGCAATGAGACACAGCCCTATCCTGCCTTCACTCGGGGAGTGGAGGATGATGTCTTCATCAAATATCCAAATGGTGGAGGCATTGTCTGGGGAAAGGTATGATCTAAGTGGTGACTACTAGTCTCCATCGTGGGAGAGGGCCATATTTTGTGTGTTTGTGTGTGTTTTACCCTTTTCTTGTGGATACTGATGTCATTAGTTTCCATTTTTTTTTAGTTAGTATTTATTGATATATTGAGGACTTTGTGGATTTCACTTTTATATTGATAAACCCTACATGATAATCAAAAGTATTATTACCCTCTAGGGCTGTGGTTGACAGTCTTAGGAAATCCTACATAGGTAAATTGCCAAGTGCATTGCTGTTAAATATTTTTCTCTCTGCAGGTGTGGCCTGATTACCCTGATATTGTTGTTAACAGCTCTCTAGACTGGGACAGTCAAGTGGAGGTAAAGAGCCCTTTGTGGATGTTGGGTGAAGGCCAGGTTGTTAGGAATGGAACCCATACCCACTATCCTGAACATGCCCTGCCAAAGACTTTGGCAAAACAAGGGAAAAGCTCCTAGGAAAGGTGTGCTGTGTGTCAGTCTTTGTGTGAATTACTTTAAATGCAGTTTTGTTTAATGTCTAATTGGGAGGTAGGTATTATTATCTATGGGACTTAATTGACAAAGAAGTGAAATTATATGTCCATGGTTTTAGGAGACAGAATGGTTATTTATAATTCAAAGCCACCTGATTTCATAGGCCTATTGAGTTTCCAATGTATGAAACTTTCAAGGAAGACCAATGTTTTCTTAGAATGAGTCTGTATCTTATTGTTGTTGCCTTGAGTATTCCTTTTAGCTAGTATCTCTAACCCTTATCTTTAGTGATTAGGTCTCCCAGCTTTATTTTTACTTCTCAGGTTCCAGTATTCATTAAAAATTTACTCTTGGAAGCAGGTTTTTGATTGCAATGAAGTTGTCCCATGCTGCTTGACCCAGGTTTCTTTCTAGCTTTACTAAGCATTTGTTGCTTGAAAGAATACATGAGTCCACACTGGTCCATGATGACTTCAGCCAGAGGTTCTGGCCAAGAAGTGTACCAAGGGAACTGATGCAGCCTGTCTGCTTTGTCATCAGTTGCTCTCTAATACTTTTGAGCAGGGCTGTCAGGGTGGTATCTGGCCTCTTCAGAAGAACCAATATTTTTCTGGTAGTTCTTTATCCACTCTTCAGCAATGATTATTCTTTCTGTACAGAAATTATAGTAGAACATGTGAAGCTTATGAATATTTGTAAAAGTACTGAGAAGTCAAAGAAAGTAGTTCCAAGGATACCTACCAAGGATCAAGGGGCCATAGAATATGGCTTCTATATGGTCATCAAGGTAGCATAAGTTGTAATGTCTTGAAACTCTCAAGGTCAAGGATTAATCAGAAAAAAAGAGTATTGTGGGAACAATGTACAGTATCTATAAATTTTGCTATTAGCTACTATAGGATCTCAGGGGTGAAGGCTCTGCTTAGGGGACATTTCCTATACTGGAGGATCCTAGTCAGTGGATGGAGGTATAAGAGAAAGACATTTGGAAGATCTCCTTCTTTTTCTATTTCTTGAAATAACTTGAAAAGTATTGGTATTAATTCTTCTTTGAAGGTTTTGTAAAACTCCGCTGTATATCCATCCGGTCCAGGGCTTTTCTTGGTTGGTAGTCTTTTGATGGCTTCTTCTATTTTCTCCTTTGTTATTGGTCTGTTTAAATTGTGTGTATCTTCCTGACTCAATTCATTCTATGAGGCCAACATCACCCTGATCCCGAAACCAGACAAAGACACTTCAAAGAAAGAAAACTACAGACCAATATCTCTAATGAACATAGATGCAAAAATCCTCAATAAAATCCTGGCGAATCGAATACAAAAACATATCAAAAACAAGTGCACCATGATCAAGTAGGATTCATCCCTGGGATGCAAGGCTTGTTCAATATATGGAAATCAATAAATGTTATTCACCACATCAATAGACTTAAGGATAAGAACCACATGATCATCTCGACATCCCTTTATGTTCAAAATACTAGAAAAACTAGGGATAACAGGATCTTACCTCAATATCGTAAAAGCTGTATATGCTAAGCCTCAGGCTAGCATTATTCTGAATGGAGCAAAATTAAAGGCATTTCCTCTAAAATCTGGAGCAAGACAGGGATGCCCTCTCTCACCACTTCTATTCAATATAGTTCTAGCCAGAGCAATTAGAGAGACAAAAGAAATTAAAGGCATCAAAATAGGAAAAGAAGAACTTAAATTATCACTCTTTGTGGATGATATGATACTATATCTAACAGACCCAAAAGGGTCTACAAAGAAACTACTAGAGTTAATAAATGAATTCAGCAAAGTGGCAGGATATAAAATCAACACACATAAATCAAAGGCATTCCTGTATATCAGTGACAAATCTTCTGAAATGGAAATAAGGACAACCACCCCATTCACAATATCCTCAAAAAAGTAAAATACTTGGGAATCAACCTAACAAAAGAAGTGGAAGACTTATACAATGAAAACTACAGAACCCTAAAGAGAGAAATAGAAGAAGACCTTAGAAGATGGAAAGATATACCCTGTTCATGGATAGGAAGAACTAACATCATCAAAATGGCGATATTACCCAAAGTTCTCTATAGGTTTAATGCAATGCCACTCAAAATCCCAAGGGCATTTCTTGTAGAAATAGATAAATCAATCATGAAATTCATATGGAAAAACAAAAGACCCAGAATAGCAAAAGCAATTCTAAGCAGGAAGTGTGAATCAGGCGGTATAGCGATACCAGATTTCGAACTATACTACAGAGCAATAGTAACAAAAGCAGCATGGTACTGGTACCTAAACAGGCGGGTGGACCAATGGTACAGAATAGAGGACACAGAGAC
>NW_026000164.1:9703607-9746384 GCF_001458135.2 Marmota marmota marmota | reverse complement strand
GTAGGTTTGGCCTGTGTCCTGGAGTCCAGATGAAAGAACAAGGTGTTTGAATTTGTTTTCCATGATGGGGGTTCCTTTAGAAAACAGATGATTCTTGAAGAAGACTGAGGAGTGTCCTCACACTGATGTCAGGCTTCCTCTTCTGACTTCCTGAGGAGAACGATGTGGGAGACTAGAAATGCGGGAGGAAGGTGGGCAGTAACACATGTGCTGGCCCCTCTCATCCTAGGGATTGCAGTGGGATTGTGTGAAAACAGGCTGAGGCAATGGAAGTGCAGTTCTCTCTTCTATGTATTGTGGAGCACTCATTCCTGTCTTCCCTTCTATATTGCCTGTGGGTCTGTTCTTTGGGTGGCAACGTGTTTGGATTCTGCTATGGGCTTTCCCGCCAGGACTTTCAGGGCAGACAGCAGCCAACTTTGTTTAGTTGAGCTTAGCCTTGGCTCTGAGTGTGCATGTGGACTGTGCTATTCACTAACAGTTGTTTTAGTGTGTTGGGACTTTCTGCTGCAGGGTCTGAGGTAGGGTTAAACCAGGGAGGACCCTGGGTACCCAGTGTAGTATGGCCTATCACTGTGTGGATGAGCTTGACTGTGTGACCTGGGGTGTGAGGTCTTCCCTACATTTTGCACTTCTGGCATCTCACAAGTCTCCTACTGGCCCCTGCCTTACACAAGTGCCAAACACTGTACTGAGCTCTAGGTGTTGGAATCCTGGACACATTTCCCCGTGATGCTTACTATGTAGAAGAGCTAATGCTTGCATTTATAAACCCTAATGCATTTGAAATAAGTATATGTACCACATTAAAGAAAGAAAAATGTGAGAACTAAGAAAGAAATATCTAGAATGACTTTTTTTAAAAGAATTTTATTTCAGTGAGCAAATACACTTTCTTCTCAGCAGCCCATGGATCATTTTCTAATATAGGCCATATACTATGCCACAAAGAAACTCTTAACAAACATAAAAAAATCTCTCTGATAGAATAGAGATACTACCCTGTATTCTCTCAGATCAGAATAGAATGAAATTAGAAATCAATTATAAAATAAGGAATAAAGGCTATTCCAACATCTGGAGACTAAACAATAAGCTACTGAATGAACAAGGGTTACAGATTATATCAACAAGGAGATCAAAACAATTTTAGAGGTGAATGAGAACATAGATACAATATATCAAAATCTCTGGGACACTATTAAGGCAGTTCTAAGAAGAAAGTTCACTGTATGGAGTTCATTCCTTAAAAGAAGAAAAAGTCAACAAGTAAATGACTAACATTACATATCAAAGCCCTAGAAAAAGAAGAACAAATCTACACCAAAAGAAGTAGAAATAATTAAGCTAGGAAATAATTAAAATCAGAGCTGAAATCAATGAAATTGAAACAAAATAAGCAATTGAAAAAATTGACAGAACAAAAAGTTCGTTCTTTGAAAAAATAAATTGACTAACTCTTAGCCATGCTAATGAAGAGTAGGAGACAGAAAACTCAAATTACTAACATACGGGATGAAAAACAAAGTATCACAACAGACACTACAGAAATACAGAAGATAATTAGGAATTATTTTGAAAACTTGTAGTCCAATAAATAGAAAATGTTGAAGACTTCAACAAATTTCTAGAATCATATAATTTTCCCAGATTGAATCAGGATGATGTACACAATTCAAACAGATCAATTACAAGCGATGAAATAGAAGATGCCATCAGAAGCCTACCAACCAAGAAAAGCCCAGGAGTGGATGGATACAGAACTGAGTTCTACAAGACCTTTAAAGAAGAACTATGTCAATACTCTTCATTTTATTTCAGGAAATTTAAAAAGAGGCAGCACTTCTAAACTCATTCTATGAGGCCAATATCACCCTGATTCCAAAACCAGGCAAAGAGACATCAAAGAAAGAAAAGTTCAGACCAATATCGCTAATGAACATAGATGCAAACATTCTCAATAAAATTCTGGCAAATTGAATACAAAAACATATCAAAAAGATAGTACACCACGATCAAGTGGGATCCATCCCAGGGATGCAATGTTGGCTCAATATACAGAAATCAATAAATGTAATTAATTCATCACTTCAATAGACTTAAAGATCAGAATCATATGATCATCTCAATAGGGACTCAGAAAAAAAAAACATTCAACAAAATACAGCATCCCTTCATGTTCAAAGCACTAGAAAAATTAGGGATAACAGGAACATATCTCAACATCATAAAGGCTATCCATGCTAAGCCCAAGGCCAACATCATTCTAAATGGAGAAAAAATGAAGACATTTCTTCTAAAAACTGGAACAAGACAGGGATGCCCTCTTTCAGCACCTCTATTTAAAATAGTTCTTGAGACACTGGCCAGAGCAATTAGATAGATGAAAGAAATTAAAGGGATACACATAGGAAAAGAAAAATTCAAATTAGCACTATTTGCTGATGATATTATTCTATACCTAGAAGACCCAAAAATTCCACCAGAAAACTTCTAGAATTAGTAAATGAATTCAGCAATGTAGCAGTATATAAAATCAACACCCATAAATCAAATGCATTTCGGTATATCAATGACAAATCCCTAGAAAGGGAAATGAGGAAAACTACCCCATTTATAATAGCCTCAAAAAAATAAAATACTTGGGAATGAACTTAACAAAAGAGGTGAAAGATCTATATAATGAAAACTATAGAACCCTAAAGAAAGAAATCAAAGAAGGCCTTAGAAGATGGAAAGATCTACCTTGCTCTTATATAGGCAGAATTAATAGTATCAAAATGACCATACTACCAAAAGCACTATACAGATTTAATGCAGTTCCAGTCAAAATCCCAATGACATCCTTCAGAGAAATAGAAATAGAAAAAGCAATCATGAAATTCATCTGGAAAAATAAGAGACCCAGAATAGCAAAAGCAATCCTTAGCAGGAAGAGTAAAGCAGGTGGCATCACTATACCAGACATTAAACTATACTACAGAGCAATTGTAACAAAAACAGCATGGAATGGCACCAAAATAGACTGGTAGACCAATGGTACAGAATAGAGGATACAGAGACTGGCCAACAAAATTACAATTATATTAGATGAAGGCAGCAAAAAAAATGCATTGGAGAAAAGATATCCTTTTCAACAAACACTGCTGGGAAAACTGGAACTCAATATGCAACAAAATAAAATTAAACCCCTGTCTATCACCATGCAGAAAACTCAACTTAAAATGAATCAAGGACCTAGGAATAAAACCAGAAAATCTGCGTCTAATAGAAGAAAAAGTAGGCCCTAATCTTCATCATGTGGGATTAGGCCCCAACTTCCTTATTAAGACTCCTATAGCGCAAGAATTAAAATCAAGAAACAATAAATAGGAAGGATTCAAACTAAAAAGTTTCTTCTCAGCAAAAGAAACAATCTGTGAGGTGAATAGAGAGCCTACATCTTGGGAGCAAATTTTTACCCCTCACACATCAGATATAGCACTAATCTCTAAGGTGTATAAAGAACTCAAAAAGCTAAACACCAAAAAAAAACCCCCAAATATACCAATCAATAAATTGGCCAAGGACGTGAACAGACACTTCTCAGGAGATGATATACAATCAATCAACCAATATATGAAGAAATGTTCATCATTGCTAGCAGTTATAGGAATACAAATCAAAACTACTCTAAGATTTCATCTCATTCAGAATGGCAGATATTATGAAGACAAACAACAATAGAACAACAATAAGTGTTGGCAAGGATGTGGGGAAAAAGGTACACTCATACATTGCTGGTGGGACTGCAAATTGGTGCAGACAATATGGAAAGCAGTATGGAGATTCCTTGAAAAATTGGGAATGGAACCACCATTTGACCCAGTTTTCCCTCTCCTTGGTCTATACGCAAAGGACAGAGAAAGAGCATACTACAGGGACACAGCCACATCAATGTTTATAGGAGCATAATTCATAATAGCTAAACTGTGGAACCAACCTAGATGCCCTTCAATAGATGAATGGATAAAAAAATATGGCATATATACACAATGGAATATTACTCAGTAATAAATGAGAATAAAATCATGAATTTACAGGTAAATGGATGGAGTTAGAGAAGATAATGCTAAGTGAAATTAGCCAATCCCAAACAATCAACTGCTGATTGTTTTTTTTTTTTTTTCATATAAGGAGACTGATTCATAGTGGGATAGGGAGGAGCGCATGGAAGGATTGATGAACTCTAGATAATGCAGAGGGGTAGGAAGGGAAGGGATGGGGAATGGGGTTAGAAATGATGGTGGAATGTGATGGACATCATTATCCAAAGTACATTTATGTAGACATGAATTGGTGTGAATATACTTTGTATTCAACCAGAGATATGAAAAGTTTGTGCTCTATATGTGTAATATGAATTGTAACGCATTCCCGTGTCATATAATAAAAAATAATTTTATTTATTTATTTGTTTGTTTGTTTATGTGTGTATGTATTTTGTGGTGCTGGGGATGGAACACATGGCCTTTTACATTTGAGGGAATCACTCTATAACTGAGCTTTATCTCCAGCACTAGAATAACTACTTTTACCAAAGACTTTTAGTAGAATACAGCTCCAGCTAAAGAGGGGAGTAACAAGGAATGAAATGGAAAGATAAAAGTTGATGCAGTAAGCTACTTAGAGAAAAGGAACACTTTAATGTTTAATTAAAATAAATGTTCCCTGTTTGGGATTAATGAAGGAATGCCTCTTCAAATAATGTTCACATGTTTTGGACCCTATTCTTTGTTGTTCAGTAGATATTGGTGAAATCTGGCCCCTAGACAAATCTGGCTTTCAACTATTTGTAAATAAACTTTTAATGTATACATCATTTTATTTGTTTTCAATATCCACTCTGCTTACCTCTGTGGAACCATCCTTAGACTTTTGTCTCCAAGGGGACATTTGTCAATGTGTGGCTTCATTTGGGAAATCATAAGTGGGGTAGAAGTAAGTAGCTTCTAGGGTTTGGTGGGTAGAAGTTGAAGATGCTGATAAACATCAAAGAGCACAGGGAAGCCTCACAATAAAGAATGATCTGGCCCCAAATGTCAGTAGTGCCAACGCTGAGCAGTCCTGTTCTAGTTGAGAAAATGTGTAAGGTCCCCTGGGATTTCTAAAGATTGGTTCAGACAAGGGATCCACTCTCACATGAGAAGGATAAAGATGTCAATCATGAGCACTCAGGTATGTAGTAGAAGAAGAGGAATTACAAAGTATGTGAGCTCACTTTGATCTTCTCTGTGAAGTAGAAGGCCAAACTTTTGGTTGGGTGGGTGGGAGTAGAGACTGAGGACAGATGGCGACTGAGGAGACACTTAGTGAAGGAGCAGTTGCAGACATGAAATTGTGGACAGTGTGTGAGGAACCAGCAAGAGGTGAAGGAATGGCTGTGCAGCCTCCTGTAGCTGTGCTTTGTGTCTCAGAAAGAGGTTGTGGGTGAAGGTGGCCTGTTATCCACACTAGGACCTCAAATGGGATGTGCTGTAGCCATGCTGAAAGGCAGTGGACCCTCCTAGACATAAAGCAGCCCATTAGGACTTCACACAGCAGCTGAGGGAAGGCAGAAGGTTACCCTCAGGTGGTGCTGAGTTGATGAGCAGGTAGCACGTTCAGTGGGGTAGAGGAGGCTACTTCCAGATGCACTGTTCAGGGCAGAATGTGTCCTCTCCCTCATCTTCTGTTTCCTCATCCCACAGGGTGCAAACACTAATGCCAGGGGAGTGCGGAAGGACCTAGCAGCGCCTCTCAACCACATTAACCTTCATGTCCGTGGGGGCTACATCCTGCCCTTGCAGGAGCCTGCACTGAACACACACTTGAGGTGAGTACAGGCCTAGTGTTCCTCTTTACACACTGGTTCACCACAACTTCTGATGGGCAACACTATCTCCCTCAAGGAGAAAGCAGTTTACCAAACTCGCTTTACTTTTTTGTTTTTGCTCATTTGGTGATTTGTGTCTTAACATTTTTCAAATCATCCAGTTCTGCATCCATCAGTGGACCAGAGGCTGCGGCAGCAGCATGTGGAGTGTGGGGAGCAGAGGTGCTGAGATGCGTGTATGGTGATAGGGTCATCACGCTCTGCCTGGATTGCCTTCGGGTCTTTCTCAAGAAGATGTTGATCTGGGGCTGCACCCAGATAGATTTGAAAGATCATGACAGTACCTGTATTCTTATACCTCCAGAATTTCTCTGAATTTCCACATTGGTAGCTAAAGAGGGCAACCTTCCTGGTTTTTATTCTCTTTAGATGTGTCTACTTATTTTCTTCCAAACCAAGAATGTTTTTAATTATACTTCTGTTGGAAAATATCTGGGATCAAGTAGTATTTCAATGGGTATGCACTCTAGAATATCTAATCCATCATCCTCTGGGACTGTCATTCTGGAGTGCTATCAGCTCTCACCTATTGTGTCACTGTTATTTTTCTGCTTCAGTAGTTTGGTGACTGTCTCTGATGTGTATTATAATGAAGGCCAAAGAAGTTATGACTTTGGATTTATTTGTATGTGTGTCCTGTACTTCTTGACAGTGACTGATTAACAGTTGCACAGAGAATGAGAGTGGGCAAGTGTGCTATCCTAGAACCTAACCTGTGTAGTGAAGGCTGAAGTGTGAAAGAACACACTAGGGTACATAAGGCCAGGGAGGGGCACATGATGAGCCAGAGTTCAGCAGGGAGTCCAGAGGCATGGGGCCATGAGGAGATGCCTCAGGAAATGGCTTTCTTCCTGCCTTCTTATTCTCTGCTTCCAGCACTGTGCACCATCTCTTTGGGCATTGTGTTATGCTCCCGTTTCCACATTATAAGGCAAATGTTAGAATGATTTTCTTTTTATCTCAACACAAATAATAGTAAGTTATCAAGTAAGGGAAGTAGCATTATGCAAATGGGCGTTATTGTGTTTTTGCCTCCTGAGTTAAACTGGTCCTTAGGTAGGACCAGTGATCTCCCTCATAGCTGATGACATTTCTGAAGGTTTCATTTATAAAATGACCGAATGCATAGTTTTTTTAATAGGATCTCTTTCTCTTCCAATAGGCTGTATTCTAAATAAGAATTGTAGTCATTGCTTTCATTGTACCTATTGCAGTGCTTCTGATGCTTAAGTTATTGCCTCCTACATAAATGTTTATTGATAATGCTTAGGGTATTTCTATCTCATATAACATTATTTATTCTAGACAAAGAAACACCTTCTAATTTGCCCTTTGTTCCTGAGGAAAACAAAATCATCTTTTCCAAGTAATATTTCCCCTTTGAAATATGAAGGATTTGCAAAATTCTTTCAGTCCTGACCTTTGTGTGTTATGTAACTGCTGTTTCCCACAGTCGGCAGAACCCTCTTGGTCTCATCATTGCCCTGGATGAGAACAATGAAGCATCAGGAGAACTTTTCTGGGATGATGGGGAATCGATAGGTGAGTCTGTTATGAGAATGTGTTGCTTGCTACGTCTGTGTGTTATGGCCCCTAACTCTTGCTGGTCATGCATCTGGAGGAGAAAAATCCCAGGCATGGTAGCAAAAGTCACTTGAGAGAAGAGTTTGTTTCTGGTTTTGCTACTTGAGATGTATCAAATAACCACCAATGTGAGGACAACATGTCTCTATTTCTCAGCAGTGTGCCTTTGGCCAGTGATCTATAATAGACTCACATTTTATTATCTATGGACACCCGGATGACATATGGTCAAGAATTTTCCAATAAGTCATCTGTAATGTAAATGTCTTCCCCCAAATACTTAGCAACAAATGTTAAGAACATATCAGGAAGGCCAGGAGAATGTACTTTTGGAGTGTATCTGCATCTAGCTATGTTTTACCACATGTTTTGGCACCAGTGCACTAACAATTCTTGGGGTCCTATCTTTGGAAATAGATTCCTGGGATTCATATGCATGAAAGCTCTTGGAATGGGATCTTCTCAAAGTCACTGTAGGAAGAGAGGGCAGATCCATATCTTGTTGGAATACTCTATAATTTCCTCAATGTAAATATGTAGCTTTTAAATATTATCCTATTTATTTTATTTGAAATATCTCACTTACATGGAAAGATTGAAGGTATTCAAGGTAAAAATATACCCATATACCATTTTTAATGATTGCCACAGTCAAATTAATTCACGTCCATCACCAGCCATGCTGCATATAAGTTTCCCAGAACTTGTCTTCTTGTAGTTGAATGTTAGTATGTTTGAACCAACATTTCACAAGAACTTCTTTCCCCAATACTTTTCAACCCGTTTTGTCTTGCTTATACAAATTCAACTTTTGTAGATTATACGTATAAATGAGAGCATACTACTGTTTCTTTCTTTGTGTAGCTTGTGTCTCTTACTATAGAGTACCCCTGCTTCATCCATATTGTCAGAAATGACAATATTTTCTTATTTTTAAGGCTAAATAATATTCCTTTTATGTATTAGAACAATTTATTATCCATGAATCAGTAGTTTGACCATTTGGTTGTTTCTATATCTCAGTTATTGTGAAAAATGAATTAAAAACTTAAAGTTGAGGAGAAGCCATAAATTCCTGAGAGAAAAAAACCAAAATTATTTTTGGCAGTGGTCTTAGAAGTGTTTAATTGGATATGACACTAAAAATAGAGATAAGAATAGTAGCAATTAAATCAGTGGGACTAAATCTTGCTAGAAAGTTTTTATCCTATACGTAAGTCAATAATATGAAAAGGGAGCCCACAGATCAAGAATATATGTGCAAACCACAAATATGATAAGTCCCTTAACACACACACAAAAAAAAAACACTAGGAAAAATTGCATTTTAATAACAAGTATGTAAGAATCAGATTTTTAAAATCGGACAAAGGATTTGAATAGTTGTTTTTCCAAAAACATTAAATTGATTAAGGGGTATAGGAAAATGTCCTGAAAATCAAATTAAAATCAGCAGAGAAATTACACTGAACTACCTTCTAATACCTATTAGGATATTTACTGTGAAAAAAGAAAACATAACAAATGTTCATGTATATGTGGAGAAAGTGGAATAAAAGTGTGTACATTCATGTTCAAAGTGCAGACTGGTACAGGCTTTTTAGAATACAATGTAGAAGTTCCTCAAGTATTGAAAATAGAACTATCTTATGATCCAGCAATCCCATTTCTAAGTATATATCTAATAAAATGAAATCGGCATATCAAATAGATGTGTGCACACCCATGTTAATTGCAGCATTATCTATAAGAGCTAAGATATAGAAACACCTGTGATCACATGTAGATGAATGAATAAGAAGTCATGGTGTATATATATTGTGGGATAGTACTCCATCATGAAAGGAAGGAAATCCTACTCCTTGGGTCTGCAGAATGAGCTTTAAGGAGAGGTAGATGAAAATTGTTCTTGTGTGGTGGGCAGGCCATTCTGACTTGTCTTTCTTCTGCTTTCAGATACCGTGGCCAATAAAGTTTACCTTTTCTGTGAGTTTTCTGCCACCCAAGTGAGTAGCACATTTTTATGAATCTAGGGTATGAGATTTTGTCAACCATAGGCTCGTATGTGCTTGTGCATATGTGTAATTATGTTTCAATCTTCATAAAAATAAGTAAATGAGAACATTAATGGCTACAGGTAAATGACACAATGTCATATAAGACTTCAGTTTCAATAATGTATCATCCATCTTATCAAATGAAGGCAATAATATTGATGAATCAAAGCAGTTGGTCATACTCTATGTTGTTTTCCAGAATTAATATGGTCTATTCCTGATTATTTATTTTATTTTATTATTTATTTTTTGATGAGTATTGTATAAGTAAGTTTATACACACAGCATTTGCTAGTTGGGAGAGCTAAGAGGTATTCAGAGCAGTGGGGAGCTTCTGGTCTAGGATGGAGCATTTGAGTGGCTGGAGAATCTGTGTTTTAGAGGCACAGCTTTGGGCTTTATTGTGCTATTTTGACTTTCAGAACCGCCTGGATGTGAAGATTTCACAAGCAACCTACAAGGACCCCAATAATGTAGCATTTCAGCAGATTAAAATCTTTGGGACACAGAAACCCAGCAACATTACAGTGAAACATAATGGTGTCCTGAGTCAGACTGCTCCCAAGGTCACATATGACGCTCAGCTGAAGGTAAAAATCCATGTATTGAGGTTGTTTTTCCAGAATTATTCATAGCACCTTGGTTTTCCTGCTTCCTGAGGTTGTGTGGATGCCTGTGGTGGGGAAGTCAGGGGCCTGGGAATGGAAGTGGTGAAGTGGTGATGGGCAGAGCTAGTAAGACATGGAGGTCCTGCTCACCAGGGATGATGATCCCACTTTCCCCAGCCTCTCAGAGTTCTCCTCTGTCTCACTGGCTTCACTTTCAACATTTTAGTTACAGGATACATAAGAGAGCAGAGTTAGGAAAGTGTGGAACAGGTAAGAAGAAAAGGGATCTGGAAGCTGATGGCTGATGCTGAAAGGTAAAGTTGGGAGGAAGGAGTCCCATGAATTCAAATACTGAAGTTCCCACTTTTTGAAAACTTTAAAGAGATGAGTAGAAGTTATCTCCAACACATATATTCTAAAAAACCAGTTTAGGACTAAGATTTGGTGATCCCACTCAATGGGTACATATTTGGTTTGATAATAATAATAAATAATTTTTCACTGGTTGTGAAGAGACATGGCCATCCTGAGTAGCCTGTAATCATTCACTCTGATGCTGAGTCTAATGAAAATTCCTTTCTCCCAATAATCCTGACCATGGTACTGCACTTACTCCTGGCATTGTAGCTCCTGGGTTAACATGGTTCATGAGGGATGGTCCAAATTTGGGGAAAATAAGTGAGTTTAGACTTCTTCTATCATGACAATTGACACTTTGTTCTGATAACACAATGTGAGAATACACATATTATGAAGTTAGGAATAAATTTCTGTATGGCTGGTTATGTATATGGCAAAGTGCAAGGTATATGAAGGATTCATGTGGGAAAACAAACTCAATTCATATTTGATTAATAAGTTAATTAATAAGACCTTAGGAACTCCTTTAGTGTTTGAATGTGGGTAGTGAGGTGTCATGATTTGTGCACATGAACAATTGAGAAGACACTCAGGACCAAACCAACATATTGGAAATGTTCGTTCATGTTTTAATTGATGTTTAAAGTTTAGTGGAGCAGTTGAGCTGAGCTTTGTTCAGACAACAGGTCTGGTGCTGGGCCTAGAAAGTGGCATGTCAGGTCTGGATTCATCAGCTACAAGGGAAAGGAAAACCTGAATGGTAACAAGCTGGACTTTTTTTTTCTTTCTGCCAGTAGTTGTATAGAAGTAGACACTAGTAATAGACATAGTAGTTTACAGGCTGGCATCGTTCAATGGCTCAATGTTGTTGAGAATAAGGTCTTTTCTTCTCTTGTGATAGGAAGTAGCTGCTTAGATTTTGTCAACAAGTTACTGGTTGTGGGAAAATATAGGAAGAGTGATAGGAAAGAGTGTGTAGGGAGAGGTATAGGGTTAGAAAATACCCTTAAATCTAGAAATAAATACCTGGACAGAAAGTCCCCGGGAACTAGTTCTCACTTTTTCACGGTCATAGCTGTGCTATGTTGTCAAAAATTGAGCTATTTTTATGGAATTTTGTTTATTAAAATTTGAGAAAGAGCAAGGAGGAAGCAACTAGTGATGTCTTCCTTGAAGGGGAAGGAAAGGAAAGGGGTGATCACCGAAGATTTTATTTGTTCTCCTTCTGTTCACAACATGATGCACAAGATTTTAATAAGGTAATGTCATTTGCCATGTTGCTAGTGAACATTCCCTCTTCCATGTATATAGCCCACTATACAGGAACTACCTTCAAATCTTACTACTATTGTTGAGAGTCTGGTCTGATGCCTACATGTGTTGATAAAACTATTCAGAACTTGCCAGGCCTTTGTTCTGAGGATATTTCTTTGTGTGTTTTCCACTCCTTCAGGTTGCCATCATCACAGAGATCAGTCTTGTGCTGGGAGAGGAATACACAGTGGAGTGGAACACAATCATCAGAGATGAAGAAAAAATAGACTGCTACCCTGATGAGCATGGTGCTTCTGAAGCAAACTGCATTGCCCGAGGCTGTGCCTGGGAGGTAACCTCACTGAGGTGTTGATGGACACCCAGATCTTTAACCTTAGGCGGCAATTTCTTGAGCATAGCCCTAGTACCCAGGTGTTTACTTCAATTCCATAGAAACAGGGCTTCCAAGGAACCTGGTCTGTAAATGAAGATTAGATGTGGATTGGCATCATGTTTTTTTTAATAATTATTTTGCTCTTATCTAGAAATTTACTTTTTATCACTATCTAATTATATGTACATGAATGAGTGCTGTGTTGGCTTTATCTCCATACAGATTGCCTTCTCTGATTATTTCTATTTGACANTGAAATATGATGGATTCAGATCAAAATGTTAAATCTGATTTTGTTCTTTGATGTATCACTTAAATCCACATATCATGATCTTAAAAGAATGCAAATATATAGCATTTAGAATCATTGTCAATGATGTTAACATTCTTATAAGGGTGTATATTTGGATAATATCTGTACCTAAATTTTTTTTTACAGATAATGATTGTCCATTTACATGATGTGTATGTTGTGATGTTTGATAAAATTCACTATGGTTTAATTGATTGAGAATAATCAGGTTATCTATTTAGCAAGCATCTCTTATTTCTTAGTGATGAGTAAATTACACATCCTTTCTTCTGTGTCTAATAGAAACCCAGAACTCATTCCCTGTATCTGTATTCTTACTTAATGTCAGTTTCTTCTGCTCTAGATTTATGACCCCAACAAGAGTCGTTATGAAGTCCCAGTCCCCTTGAACATAACCAGTACTCCATCCAGCACCTCGGAGAGTCAACTCTATGATGTCCTCATTAAGGAGAATCCATTTGGAATAGAAATTCGCCGTAAGAGTACAGGCACTGTAATGTACGTGGCTCATTTCTAACTTGGAATTTCCATGTAACTGTACATTTTTTGTCTGGTCTATTGTCCATATTGATAATAGACCAGATTGATAATGGCCCAGGCCTCTTTCTACCATTTCCAGATCCATTTCCTTCAGCTCTGTAGTTGTTGTTCTCATCTTCCTGCTCCTCTTCCTCTTCCTCTTCCTCCTCCTCCTCCTCCTTTTTCTTTTTTAAAGTTAGGGTTTCTTTTTTAAATTTTATATTTTAGAAGTAGTTGAACACAATACCTTTATTTTATGTATTGTTGTGTGGTGCTGTGGATCAAACCCAGGGCCTTGCATGTGCTAGGCAAGTGCTCGACTCCTCAGCCAGGACCCCAAACCCCTTCAGCCCTGTTCTTATGGGTAGTGTTTGGCATTGGGATGATGGCTGAGTTGGTTCCATGTTCCTGGGAACTCATCCATTCAATGTTTATGGGTTATTTCAATATATTAAGTATTGTTTTAGGAATTATGTTCATAGATGGATAATTCCTCTGATCTTACCACCACCACAATAATTTACATAACTATATTAAAAGGAAGTTGATAGTGATAATTACTCTAAGTAAATGAGCAGATAATTAAGAGTTATGGTGAGGTTACTGCTTTTGATACTCTGGAGGGAGTATGTCTCATTTGAAGGGTTAATTTTTGAAGTTGATTCTGGATGCAGAGAAGGAAACCCCAACATAAAGCCATGCAAGTAGGGAATAACATTTGTGATAGACCAAGAACATAGTTCACAATATAGGATGAAACTTGGCATGTCAAGGAATGAAATTCAAGGAAGTGAGCAAAGAGGTGAGTGGTGGGAGATGAAGCTGGGGTGTCAGGAAGGCTTAGATCAGGTGCAGCCTGGAAGGCTTCATGAGGTGTGTCCATGAGAAGCCATGGAAGAGGGTCATCAGGGAGTGGCATGACGAGAGATACTTAAACATATCCGTCTGGAAAGCTGTAGGGAATGGACTATTCAAGGGAAAGAGCTGAAGGAAGACTTGTGTGGAGTGTTAGCAGCTGAGATGGTGAGATGGATTGAATTTGGTTTTGTGGAGGGAACACTGAAAACAGGCCATGTAATTGAGAAATAGAATATGAAGGAAAACTCCCAAGTTCATAGCGGGGATATCTGTGATTGTTGTCATCAAAAAGACTTTGTGGTGTGTTTGGGAGATGTTGGGTTCTGGGTTGTGGTGAGAATCAAAGCTTCTGTTTTCCTTAAAAAGTCAGCATTTGGAAGGCAATAGGCAAGGTGATTTTCTTTTCTGAATGTACCCTTTGTGTGTGTGTTGCAGTTGGGACTCTCAGCTTCTTGGCTTCACCTTCAATGACATGTTCCTCCGCATCTCCACCCGCCTGCCCTCCAAGTACATCTATGGCTTTGGGGAAAATGAGCACACAGCCTTCAGGAGAGACTTGAACTGGCACACGTGGGGCATGTTTTCCAGAGATGAACCCCCCGGGGTAAGCAAGGAGCCCTGTGGATATGTGCCTCTCTGCCTCTTTCCTCCCACATACATCATGGTCACCTTGTGCTACATGATCCCAGACTCAGATTTTCTTTTTCTGCTCTTAGACTATAGGATAATTTTCATTTGTGCTTTTTATATGTTTTCCTCCTTTTAGATGGAAGACCAAATCCATCTCAGTAAACAAGTTTTTCTAATATTCTTTCTCATGTACAATGACTTCTAACCTCCTTTGATTTCTCCCCTGTGACACTCAGTACAAGAAGAATTCGTATGGCGTCCACCCCTACTACATGGGACTAGAGGAGGACGGCAGTGCCCATGGAGTTCTCCTGCTGAACAGCAATGCCATGGGTAGGATGATTCCAGCGCTCCTTCTACTGTTGTCTCCCAGTCTGTCATCCTGTGAAACTGTAGAATGTCCTTGACCTAGCAGCTTTCCAATGTCAAAATTATTTAAAGGACAGTGGCTGTTTTTCTTCTTTCCATTCTGTTGACTTCAGTCTTGTAGCATGAGATAACAAGATTTAATACAATTCTATTTTGGCAGAAATGTCATATGAAGAATGGAAGTTAATCCTAGTTAGTCCTAATCCAAGTTAGTCCCAGATGTCCTAGAGGTTATTAAGTTTGAGGTGTCTGCATAGATTGTATTAATTTTGAAGGTATATGTTTAGCACTCACTTCTTTAAGTTTGAAGGTATAAAGAAAAGTGAAACTCTACATAAGAAAGAGTTGGAAATTCAGGGCTTGGGGAGAAAATGTCTACATAAAACCTGGTGTACTCTGAAAAAGTTCCATGCTGGAGTTAATAATATGTTATTTTCCTGGTTTGACTATGTATACGGTTTTAGGAGATGTTATTATTGGTGGATACTGAGAGAGGTGCACATAGACCTTTAGAGTAGTCTTTTTGCCACTCCATGTGTCTTAAACTATTGTGAAATAGAAGTTATATCCTTAGTTTTAAAATAGCACAACGATAAATATAATGAGATAATAAGGCATACCAAAGGGAACACATCCTGGGGTGGGACTCTGTAGACTTTCACTGAACTGTTTCAATTTCATTTAAGTATGTACAGAATGGGTGCAGTTAATAGATTAGAGTGCAATAGAATGAAGTTAGGGATTCACAGATTGTTCCTTGCCTTGAAGGTTTCCAGCTTAATTTTCAGTTGTCACTTTCCTATCTTTTCAGATGTGACTTTCCAGCCCACACCTGCTCTGACATACCGTACCACAGGGGGAATTCTGGATTTTTATGTGTTCTTGGGGCCAACTCCAGAGCTTGTCACTCAACAGTACACGGAGGTAGGTTGAAATTCTACTGATCATCAAGTATTTATATGGCACATTCCATTTGCCTAAAACTACATTCATTATTAAAACTCATTCTGACAAGTAGAATTGTTGGTGTTTCTTAGAAACAGTTATATTATATAATAAAAAGCAATAAGCACCTTCCAATTACCATTAAATTATAGTTAATTATTTCACGTTAGGCAAAGTAGTCACTGTACCTGAGGTAATGCTGAGCCTAGTGGTATGAATTAGTGTTGGAGAGGATAAGATCCTAGTGCTGATAATTTTGGTAGTGGTATTGGTAGGAGTGGTGGTGGAATGGTGGTGGTGGGGAAATGACCATATGTGTGAGGATTGTAGTAGTGGTGATGAAGGTACTAATGATGGTAACGGTAATGGTGGGTGTGTTCGTGGTATGAGTGGTGGTGATAGAGATGATAACAGTTGTGATGGTCGTGTGTTGTTGGTTAAAGTGGTGGTGATGCTAGTTATGTGCATGTTGGGTATGATGATGATGGTGATTGTGGGGTAATAGAGATGATAGTGGGGTGAAAATGGTTGAGATTGTGTGTGTGATGGTGATGGGGTGATGATAGTTGTGTTTGTGTGGATGATGGGGGGTAATAGAAGTGATGTTTGGGAGTGGTGGTGACAGTAGCCTTTTTTGTGATAATGAAAACTAACTCTGTCACTTATCAATCTCTTATTGCATGTCAGCTCACTTTACATTTATAACTCATTAAGTCCTCATCAAAACAGCGTGGGGCAGACATTACAATTATGTTTAATTTACCAGTGAAGGACTGAAACATGAAGAGATTACTTAATTTTGTTCAAGGTCATAGAACCAGCAGGACATGAGCCTATGTGCTAACCCAGGCACTTTCCCTCTGGGATCTGTATTCTTCAGCAATAACCTAGGCCACCTCTAGGAATGAGAGTAAATTTAGATTGTACAGAATTCCAAGAGAAGGAGCTTTAGCCTAGCAAGAAGCTTTCTCAAGGTATCCCAGTGGTTTTGCATCTGCTGAGTTTTTCTCTGGATTTGAATTTGTAGATTGTCTATCTTGGGGCACTAGAAAAATATTCTTGTTATTTGGTGTACAACTTCATTTGAGTCACTCCTGTAAGGAATAATATTTTTTTCCATGTTCTAGGTGATTGGCCGACCTGTGATGGTACCTTACTGGTCCCTGGGGTTCCAGCTGTGTCGCTATGGATATGAGAATGATTCTGAGATTTCCAGCTTGTATGATGAGATGGTGGCTGCCCAGATCCCCTATGTATGTCTCAGTATTGGTGCACTGGCTCTATGAGCTCATAGCCAACTCAGGCTTCTCTGTGTCTGGATTTATTTGTTGGGTTTTTTTGAGGTTCAGCAAAAGCACAAAAGTTTTTTTCTGACATGATGAAACACTGATTTCCATCCTGACAATAATACAAGTGGGGCCTTACTCCCATATTATAGCATTGCAGACTCAGTGACTCAAGAGTGAGAAGATAAGGAAGGCTTCAGAAGTTTTCTGCTATACTGCTCCTCCTTCCATTTCTTTTACTTGATTTTTAGACATTTGGTCCAAAAGTCCTTGTCACCACGAGATGAAAGTTCCCTCAATAGTAGTAGTAGTAGTGGTTATTAAAAAAAATTAGCCCAAATTCAATGAGTATGTATTGATGTGTCACAATATGTTTTTGCACTGCAAACATTATTTTATCAGTCCTGAGCTACTCACTGGCTGAATGTAGGGCTTCTAGATATGTTTCCAAAAGAAATATACATGGAATAAAGTCTTATCCATTTGAGGAGAAGCAGGATTGAATAATTATAACTGATTCTGCAGAGCACTTTCAAATTGAATTTTATTATACTCACTGTTCAATTATTTACAATTGTTCCATGAATGGGAAGTACATCATGCAAAGTATCATATTCTTATAAGACAACTATTTCTAATTACCTCCGAGATTTCATGCCAAGAGTAATTATGAGATTTGTTTTTATTTTTTTCTTTTTCTTATTTTGTAGCCAATTTACCATTCAGATTGTGTTATAACCGAGTAGCTAACTCTGTGTTTCTTCTTAATATAAACTGTTTTTTCAGGGGCAACACTGGGGAAGGTAAATGCAATCAATCCTTATAATGGCCATTGACAAAGTAATTTCCCTCTAAGTGATTTTACATGTTCTCACAATAGCCATTATATAGAGGCTTTATCATCGTATTTTTACTGATTTATATTATATCTCTATTGTGAGTAAAAGTTTGAAAACTTAGATGAATTTTCTAGTTTTCATACTGAAAGAGTTAGAATTTGCAAGAGTCAACAGGAAGCCATTTCACTTCACCATCAGGTGGGGAGAGTGTTTTTCCTCTAGAAGCTGGACTTTCAGCTCTGTTTCCTTGTGTCCTCCCCCAGGATGTGCAGTACTCAGACATTGACTACATGGAGCGCCAGCTGGACTTTACCCTCAGCCCCAAGTTTGCTGGGTTTCCAGCCCTGATCAATCGCATGAGGGCTGATGGGATGCGGGTCATCCTCATCCTGGTGAGTCCTTTTGTGCCTGTGTGGATGGAGTGTGTTGGGAGGAGGACTGGGCTTTGGTGGAGAACCACTTTTCTTGTCCCTCTATCCATATGAAGAACAGAGAACTCCAAGTACAATAAAGAGTATATTTCCAGAGATTCCCAGAAACTCTAGAGGCAGGTGGAAGCTAGGGACCTCCAAATGAAGAAGTTCTTTTTCTCTGTCCCTTGTCAATCTCTCTCTTTGTTTTGCCAACTGACTTGTGCTTTGCTTGCAGGACCCAGCCATTTCTGGCAATGAGACACAGCCCTATCCTGCCTTCACTCGGGGAGTGGAGGATGATGTCTTCATCAAATATCCAAATGGTGGAGGCATTGTCTGGGGAAAGGTATGATCTAAGTGGTGACTACTAGTCTCCATCGTGGGAGAGGGCCATATTTTGTGTGTTTGTGTGTGTTTTACCCTTTTCTTGTGGATACTGAAGTCATTAGTTTCCATTTTTTAGTTAGTATTTATTTATTATTATTTCTTTATATATATATTATTTATTTTTAGTTAGTGTTTATTTAGTTAGTATTTATCATGGGTTGTGTGTTTGTGTGTGTTGTTTATTTGCAATTTTTCTATTAATGGAAAGCAAAGCCCCTACCTGTAGACCCTGAGGTCAGTAGTTTCCATTTTTCATTCAGTATTTATTGATATAGTGAGGACTTTGTGGATTTCACTTCTATCTTTATAAAACCTACATGATATTCAAAAGTATTATTACTCCCTAGGGCCATGGTTAATTACCTTAGGAAATCCTACATAGGGTAAGTTGCCTTGCTGCTACATATTTATCTCTTTGCAGGTCTGGCCTGATTACCCTGATATTGTTGTCAACAGCTCTCTGGATTGGGACAGTCAAGTGGAGGTAAAAGGCCCTTTTTGGATATTAGGTGAAGTCTGGTTGTCAGGAAGGATAGCCATATCCACCATACTGGACTTGTCCTGCCAAGCATATGGGCAATGCAAGGGAAAAACTCCTCAGAAACGGGTGCTGGGTGTCCGTGTTTGTGTGCATTACTTTCCATGCAGTTCTGTTTTATGTCTAATTGGGAGGTAGGTATTATCTATGGGACTTAAGTGACAAACACTGAAAGTACTTTTTCATGGTTTTAGGTGACACTTGGTTATTTCAAAATCAAACCCATCTGATTTCAAAGTGCTATAGAATTTCCAATGTATGAAACTTCAACGAAGACCAATCTTTTCTTAGAATGAGTCTACATCTTATTATTATTGCCTTGAGTATCCCTTTTAACTAGTATCTCTTTCGTCTTTAATGATTGGGTCTTTTGTTTTGTCAAACTTTTTTGTTGTTGTTGACAGACTTATCCATTTTCACACTAATAAATCCTGACCCCTACTCCTATCTTTACTTGGATCTCTCAGCTTCATGTTTACCTCTCCTTTTCCAGCATTTCATTAAAATTTGCTCTCTTAGGAACAGGTTTTTTATTTTAATGGATAGAGTTGTCCCATGCTGCTTGACCCAGGTTTCTTTGTAGCTTTACTAAGCATTTGTTGCTTGAAAGAATACATGGTTCCACACTGGTTCATGATGGCTTCAGCCAAATGTTCTGGCCAAAATGTGTACTGAGGGAACTGATGTGGCCTGTCTGCTTTGTTATCAGTTGCTCTCTAATACTTTTGAGTAGGGCTGTCAGGGAGGGGTCTGGACTTTTTGGAAGAACCAGTTCTTTGCTGGAACTTCTTCATCTGTTCTTCAACAATGATTATTCTTTCTGGACAGAAATTAAAGTAGTACATATGAAGCCTGTGAAACCTTTATAAAGGTCCTGGCAAGTCAGAGAAAGTACCTATTTTCCAGGATACCTGCCAAGGGTCAAAGGGCCATAGAATGTGGCTTGTATGTGGTCAACAAACTAGATGAGTTTCACTGTCTTGAAACTCTCAGGATCAAGGACTAATCAGAAAAATAGTATTGTGGGAACAAAGTACAGTAGCTATACATTTAGGTGTTAGCTACTTCAGGATTCTCAGGGGTAAAGGCACCATTTAAGGGATATTTCCAATACTATAGAATCCTAGTCAGTGGATGGAGGCATAGGAGAAAGACTTCAGTCATAAAGATGTAACTGGCTTAGTTAATCCCGCATGTTCATGCTTTATCCAGACTAGTTAAATTTTGTGAGGAGTGGTCTTTCTTAGTTCTGAAGACTGTTATTAGAACTAGCACAATCTGGGGATGAAGGGCTCAGTTCTGGGACACTGGAAGGAGAACAGTACTATAAGCCAGTGTTATAGTTTGCTGGCATTGGTCTGTGATCTTCTGACTCCTAGGTGGTAGCAGTAGTGTTCTAGATCCAAAGGAAATACCCATAATTTTTCCTAGATTACCTGAATATTAGATTCTGCATCATTAATTTTTGGTAGTAGATAGTTGGAGTGAAAGAAATAGTAGCTCAATGTGGCAGATTGGTAAAAATGATTCACAATCAATTCAAGGTTTTTTTTTTTTATTTTTGTTTTTGTCTACTACTGAATCAGTCTTCCTCCTACCCTGCTCCCCCCCACTCACCCACCCAATCTCTCTCTAGGCTTATCCATTATCAGACTAATAAGTCTGACCCCTACTCCCATTCTTCCTTGATTATCTCTGCTTCTTTGGTGTTCTCTCTCTCTCTCTCTCTCCCTCCTTCCTATGTATTCACCCATGTATCTGTTTATCATCTATTTTTTGCCTATGTGTCTAGGTATCTATCTAATAAGTAAATAAGGGAGAGAACCTAGCTAGTTGTTCTATCATTTCTAAGGGAGGATCATTTGAGGTTTAGTGGTCTAGGCGGCCCATGAGGACATAGGAACCTGCCAGGCCGTAGCCAATCTGACACATAGGTTTGCTGTCTTTAGTAGAAGGTCATTTTCACGAATGAAGGGGTTAGCTATTACCTTTAGAGATTATAAGGAAATACAGTTCATCGGTCATTTGGGGCTACCATTTTGAGGGGATTCAGAAGTCTGTGTGGCTGTATTGGTTATCCCAGTGATGTGGGAGCATCATTTGAAATTTGGTGGGTAGTAACTAGGGATCCCCATAGCTCTCATAGGAAGGGATTCTTCACAAAGAATTCTTTTGCCTCAACGTTAAATTGTTCCTTTGATGAGAAACACTTCATTAGGGTACTAAACAATACATTAGGTAGCTCATAAGAGATTATCAGATATAGAATAATTATGACCATTTATATTATTAATATCTACTTGTTGAGGCTAGTTAAGCTGAGACTACTGATGTCCAGGTCTGGCATTGCTAAGGGTAGTATAAAATAAACAAACAAGGAAGCAAATAAGTAAATGAACACCCATGAAGCATTGGAAAAGCAGATTTCTGGGTCTGAATCTCACTGTTTGATTCAGTAAGTTTGTGGTGGCATCTAGGAATTGAATTACAGTATCATGCAATGGATTGTAATAAGTAATTCTGAGGGCTTTTGTGCAGATGTGAACATCACAGTTTGAGGACAGAAGCAATATGGCAAGAGTTGAATTTGGATAGCACTTTGGCGAATGGGAGGGAATTTTTATTACATGGGTAAGGATCATTACAGCAGCATTTAGTAAAGTTAACAAACCATGGTTGGGCTGATTTACCACTTGATACAGTCTCTTGTACAATGAAAAAGTAGTGATTGGGGTCCATATCTCTAGATAAAAGACAAATGGTGATGAACACCAAAAAGAAAACAGCAATGGATCATCATGCACAAACCTGGTTCACAGAGGACAGAAAGGGCAAAGGGCTACATCCCTGGGAACTTTGGATTCCTTTGTTAGGAAATGGAAATAGAAAAGCATGGCAATAGACATGGAACCTTTCACCAGAAAGGTATTTCCCACAGGAGATACAATTCTGTCTCTCACACAGTTGATCATGATTCTTTTTTTTAGTCCCTACCTTCCACCTATGCCATGATTTCTGACATGGCCATAGCTGGAGCTCTGTTTCTGGTGAAAGGTTCTGTGTCTAATTCTATGCTTTTCTATTTCCATTTCCTAACATAAGAATCCAAAGTTCTCAGTGATGTGGCCCCTTGCCCTTTCCATCTTCTGTGAACCAGAGATCTGGGCATGGCGATATCCATTGCTGTTTTCTTTTTGATGTTCCTCATTTGCCTATTATCTAGACATATGGATCCCAGTCACCACTTTTGCATTGTACAAGAGACTGGAGCTCACATATATCAGTCCTCTTTAGGGATTCTTCCTATTCTCCAGCATTATTTAGCTCATTACATCATATGGTATAGAGTTTACCATAGAGGCACAATTGTTATAAGATATTCCAAGGATCAGAGTATTTTCTAACAAACAACATAGAATATATAGACATTCATGCATATTTGCTGCTACTGAGTGATGTTCTTCCCAAATTAAATACTGAATGTTTATTATCACCCCTTACACTTATGACAGTTTCTAGGCTCTGCATTGTAGGGACCATAAAGACCAATCAAAAGTATAAAGACAAAATCCTTGATCTAAAAACCATACAATCTATTTAAGAACTGATATGTGAATCCACTCTTCATGCTGAGATGAGGATATTACTCTTCCTGATGAGGAAAGAAGGAGAAAAGGAGACATTTATTGAAGCTTCCTCCTTAAATTCTTCCATTTTATGTTATACACAACTGCAATGCTCATGTGATTCTGAAGCCAAAGAAAACACTCATGCATGCCAGTCTAATGTCATGAAATGTAATCTCTCCCCTCTCCCATGTTGCCAGTGGATATGACACATTGCCATGCCACCTAGTCATTGCCTTTCCTCTGGTACAGTGCCTGTGGTGTCTGCCCTTTCCAGCTACAGTTGTTACCTGGCCCCTGCAGGATCTTTGGGAGAGCTTATGAAAAGGCAGGATAGAAAGTGCAGCTTGGGAATCTGAAGCTGGGGATAGTCAGTCAGGGTGTCAATTGATAGCATTCATGATGGCATGAAAAGGAAACAGATTATGGACATTTTCAAATGTGTAAAATTCATCCATAATTCTCCTCATTGCCCTCACTGTATTCTCAATTAATCAAGAACATAAGGTAGGCTCTATTAAGATTTTCACTCTTTGCCATAATGTAGTCCAAGTCTTTTCATTAATTAGGTTCTTCAAAAGTGCCTGTTGCTGTAAGATGTATTCGTTTGGGATAGTGAATTATATATGTTTTTATAGGAATACCGAGCTTATGTGGCCTTCCCAGACTTTTTCCGTAATTCAACTGCCTTGTGGTGGAAGAGAGAAATTGCAGAACTGTACAACAACCCAGAGAATCCAGAGAGGAGCTTGAAGTTTGATGGCATGTGGATTGTAAGTGTGTGTGTGTTTAACTTGGTGTGATTTACCATATGAATGTCAGACTTTCAGTCAAGGTGATATTAATATTCTGAGAAAGACTTTGGATATGTTATGCTGCATTTCCTGAACTGAGGTGTGGAATATCCTGATATTCCTTGTAGCTTGTAACTCACTCTGTCAAACCTCTAGGGAGATTGCCAAGAATGCCTCAGAAACTTGTTTACCCCAAGGGAGTATTGTTTTGACCTTCCAGTCAGTCATCCTTTAGGGATCAATTATTTTTTTAGCCAGTTCTTATCTGGATTTGATGAGCCAGACTGGGCAAGCACACACACCAGTACCCACAAGCAGGTGTACTGGTGGGAATGATGTATTCACCACTCCCTTGACTCTCAATTGACAAGAAGTCTCTCAGTTAAGAGTAAGCAATGTCTGTGTCTGACTTTTCTAGGATATGAATGAACCATCGAGCTTTGTGAATGGGGCTGTTCCTTCAGGCTGCAGTGATGCCAGTCTGAACCATCCTCCCTACATGCCACGTAAGGACCCTTGGGCTTCTCCATGGCTAGATGGAAGATAATCATTGTTTGAGCTCAGCAGCCAGAGGTTTATCCTGACCAGAAGAGCCCTCTGTGTTTTCTGGTTTATTGGGGGCCAGAAACGAAAGCATTTCAAGTCCTTTTCCAAACTTTTTGGTGCAAGTTTCTTGATCTCTTGGGGCAAGTTTCCTGAATTTGTCTAGAAAGCCCTTTTCTTAGTTACAATCCCATGGTTGGGGCCATTGTGAAGTCAAGTCAATCTTAAGATGTGTAGTTAAATGCCTTAAGGAGAGGTCAGGGACTAAAAGGCTCAGGGCTGGTTTTCACCTTCCCAAATCTTTCCCCTCAGATCTGGAGTCCAGGGACCGGGGCCTAAGCAGCAAGACCCTGTGCATGGAGAGTGAGCAGATCCTTCCAGATGGCTCCCGGGTGCGACACTATGATGTGCACAGCCTGTATGGGTGGTCCCAGACCAGACCCACATATGAGTGAGTCATTGTTTTCCTTTTCCAGTGGGCTCAGCCTGTGGGGACACATAGTGCTAGGTATAACTTAAGTTTTTCATAGCAATCCCATTGCAAGATTGAAGAACATTTAATTGTAATTCTGTCACAATTTTTATTTTTGCAACAAATAGTCCTTAACCATGGGGCCAGACCCTGTGAGTATAAGTAGGAGGTCAACTTTCAATAGGATACTGCCCCATAAGTGAGAAACTAGTAGTTCTGTTTGGGGAGACTCATGTGATGGCACCAGTTAGCATTACACAGTGCAGTTGCTTCTTTTAATGCATTAGTCATGTGAGGCAAAGGAAACACAAAACATGGTGAAATCCCTGTTAAGACACCATGAAGGTGGTGACACTGCTGGTGTTGTCTCCATCAGTCAGTAGGACCCTCTCCATTGCTCATTTTCCCACATTCCCATAACCAACATTTTGTTACCATGTCCTCTGTTCTTTTTATGGAAAGGGAAGCCCTATTCCATTCTTCTTGCTGTGTCCTCAATTCACCTGTACATTCCCCTCCTACAGAGCTGTGCAGGAGGTGACTGGACAGCGAGGGATCGTCATCACCCGCTCCACATTCCCCTCCTCTGGCCGCTGGGGAGGACACTGGCTGGGAGACAACACTGCCGCATGGGACCAGCTGAAGAAATCTATCATTGGTGTGTGGCTTCTTCCAGGGGCCTCTGCTGCAGGGAAGGGAGCTGGTGTCCTTGGGAAAGGAGGGAGGAGAGGGCGGGGCACACACATGCCTCTCCTGACAGCCATGGTTCTCATTGCAGGCATGATGGAGTTCAGCCTCTTTGGCATCTCCTATGTAAGTGACCTTTGCTCCTCCTCATCCCTAAGAGGACAGTGACCCCCGTGAGCAATCACCCACAGGCTGGTTTCATTTCCTCTGGTTTCAGACGGGAGCAGATATCTGTGGGTTCTTTCAAGATGCTGAGTATGAGATGTGTGCTCGCTGGATGCAGCTGGGAGCCTTTTACCCCTTCTCCAGGAACCACAACACCATTGGCACCAGGGTAGGACCTTCCTCCTTCCTCACGTGCTTTGCCTCACATGCTGTGCAGCCTTCACCTTGGAGTCCCAGTCCAGACCATCTTTGTTCCTGGGAGATTTTCAAAACCATCAAAGCTCCTCACAATTGCCAAAATGCACAGAATTATCAGAGGATTCTTTAGGTGTAGGAAGGATTGTTCCAAGTATATCCCTGAAGTGTTTTTTCTGGGAAAGTTCCATGAGGTCTCCTGGAAGATCCTCACTGACTATTATCAGACTATTCAGTATATTTCAGAGTGTCACTTGTAATCACCTTTATCTTAGCTGTGTGTGATGTACTTGGATCAAGCTTTCCTTTACCTCCTTTGTCCCCTAGGGTCCCTGGGTTGGGCTCTCAACACCTTTGCTTTTATTCCTTAGAGACAAGACCCTGTGTCCTGGGATGCTGCCTTTGTGAATATTTCCAGGAGTGTGATGGAGACCCGATACACCCTGTTGCCATATCTGTACACCTTGATGTTCAAGGCCCACACGGAGGGCAGCACTGTGGTGCGGCCTCTTCTGCACGAGTCAGTGTCCAGCTGGGGTCCCAGGGACTGATGCATAGTTTAGTTGGTTTTGTAGGGTGGCAGTTGATGCAAAAAATTCTTCTCAGTGAAGATAAGATTTATTTTGTCATAAGCTCTCCACACAGAGTCCACACTTTGAACTCTGTTTTATTCGCACTATGTGTTATTGAGAAAGGCTATTTATTGAGTGAAAAATATTTGAAATGATGCAACACAGCCTGTTTTCTTACTAATTTGTGCATGCACAGACCTCTGTATGTGGTGTAGCTATTGAAATAATTAAGGCCAAATGAGTCGACATCATAAAAAAAGCATTGAGGACCTTCTTTGCATTTTTAATGTGCCATCTGGAAATAGTGGAGAATTTTTCAAGTGACTGAACATATCTGAACCAGTTGTGATGTCAAGGTAACTTGACATGTAGAATATTGAAGCCTGTGTATTCCTGATCAATCTAGACAAACACTAAGGATGACATAAGATGGAGTTGGAGGGGAGACTTGTCTCTGAACTTGAGTTGTTCTTTGGGGACTTGGGCTGGGACTCTGATTGTGACATCTTCTTACCTTCCCAGGTTTGTGTCAGACCGGGTGACATGGGACATAGATGATCAGTTCCTGCTGGGTCCAGCCTTCCTAGTCAGCCCCGTCCTGCAGGCTGTGAGTATGGAGGCCTCAGATGTGTGGTGGATCCCAGGTGTGAGGGTGTGTGAATAGGGGCAGGAGAAGAAGCCTGGTGCGTGTAGATCCCAGGACATGGCTGCTTGTTCTACCTTTGTGTCTTCCTCTCCTTCTGAGCAGAAGTGCAGCACATAGGTGTTCTGGCCTCAGTTTCCTCTAGTTTCCGCTCATTCCTAGCAGTTCAGGTTCGTCAGAAAATCAAGAAAAAATGGTAGCCTTATGATGGGTTGAGATATACTGTCACTTTAATAAATAAAATAAGGGATCCTGGTTCAGGTGGGGTTTCATGTGAATATCATCACAGTCTTGTCACCATTGAAAGCAGCCCAGCGAGCCTTCCTTACCTCAGCCAGCCCTGCCCTTGTTCTTCTTGTGAGGTCCTCCAGGCAGCAAAGGTCATTTCTTCCCCTTGTACTTCGATGCTTAGGATTCTGATTAAAACACCAAGTAACAATTAGAACTTTTTCATAATTTATCCTGCTTCTGTAATGTGCTGATTCCCATCCATCCTTAGGTGATTTTGTCTTTAGCATTTGTTCCTGTGAATCTGTGAGCAAATCATAATATATTTGTGACTTCCTGCATCTCCAATCCTTATGTGGACACCCCTTGTTTGGAGGTTTTGAACTTTTCTGTGTTTGCAAAGGGTGAATGAAGGAAGACTTTTCCAGTAGTGCTGGTCTTCAGGGCCATGAGACAGATGGGTATTGGCCACCACATATTGATATCCCTTTCCTGCCCATATTACTTACTAGGTCACAGAAAACAAGTTCACACCTTGTTTCTGTTTAATTTTAGAGAGCTGAGTTTGTTGAATATAATCACTATTGCTCTAACTATTTTTCTATGCAAATTGGTTACTGTGTCTTAGCAACTGTATCCACTGCTCACAGCTTGTTTGTATTTAATTTTAGAATGCTAGAAGTGTCACTGCGTATTTCCCTGGAGCCCGCTGGTATGATTACTACTCGGTAAGTTTTTCTAAATATTTGTACATCCTTTGAAAATTGCAGAGTACAATGGTTTTAGACCTCACAGACCTCTGGCCAAGTGCTGGCTGTGTAAGCCATACGCTGTGTGGTTTTTACCTTTGTATCCTCAGTTTTCTCACTTGCAAATGGAATAAGACTTCTCTCTACAGAATCCTTGTGGAGTATCATGTACAGTATCTTATTCAGGGCTTTGCTTGTTGTTAGTGTTCTGTACTTGGGAGTTTCTGGGTTTCCTTATACCATCACTTTTCACTGAGGTGAGACCCTAGTACCCTCTTTATTTTATACCTATATAATATTACATATATTTTTTCCACATTTTTTATTAGTACATTATAGTTGTATGTGTTGTTGGTATTTATTGTTATGTATTTGTGCATGCACATAATATACAATATAAAATTATAGTTTGACCAGTATTACTCCCCAGCACATCTTCCCTCCCTCCCCACCTCCTACTCCCTGGTACCTTTCTTCTATTGATCTCCCTTTTATTTTCATAAGATCTCCCCCCCCCCCAATTTTTCCCTTTATCCTCTGTATCTCCCACATATGACAGAAAACATATGACCTTTAACCTTCTGAGTTTGACTTATTTTACTTGTAATAATTGTCTCTAGTTCTATCCATTTTCCTGCAAATGCCATAATTTCATTTTTCCTTATGGCTGAATAAAACTCTAATATGTATTTATACAACATTTTCTTCATCCATTCATCTGTTGATGGGATATTGTGCTATAACTATAGTTTTTAATTTTATCTGCTCCTACTATAAATTCCACTCCTTTTCCTCGTGTTCTTTTTTATTTTGTGTTAGTTTCTATAATACAGATACTCAAAGAGAAGTTGCTCCTAGCCACGTAAGCAGTGCATGCCTTTAATCACAGCTACTCATGAGGTGGAGCCAGAAGGATCACAAGATTTGTGGCTATCTTGGGAAACTTAGTGAGGCACTATCTCAAAATAAAATAAAAAGGGCTAGAGACTTAGCTCAGTGGTAGCGTGCCCCTGGGTTCAATCCCCAGTACAACAAGAAACAAACAACAACAAATAGCAGTTGCTTCACACTAATTACCTAATTAAGCAAACTATGAGCTAGTGTGTAAAGTGCATATAGACCTGGATCCCCACACTTAGAAGTTTAAGTAGTGCACATTGACTTACAAATGAGTAGCCCAAAAACAGCTCTTTGATGTATAGGTTCTGGGATACTGTGAGTCCCAGAGGCTAGCCAGGAATGCAGGGTGTTGGAATCAGCTTTAGGGTAGTCTCCTGAGGGAAATAGATGAGTCAGAGTCTGACCCTTGAGGAAGAATCAAAGTGGTAGGGGGTCCTTGTCCTGAAACCATGTCTCCTCTGACTTCCTGAATAGAACAAGGTGGAGGATTAGAAATATAGGAGAAAGGCAGAGAACAGAGCATGTGCCTGTCCCTCTCATTGGAGGGGGTGCAGTGGGATCGGATGGAAATGTAGGGGAAGAATGGAGGTGTTTCTCCTCTTCTATGTGCTGTAGAGCACTGACTCTCCTGTCTTTTCTTCTTTGTTGCCAGGCTGTGTCTTTCCTTAGGGTGCTGATATTTTAGGATGCTACTGTGGGCTTTTCTGCCAGGGCTTTCTAGGGAGAGAGCAGCCAACTTCTTTCAATTCGCCTAGCCTTGGCCCTGACCCTGTGGAGTTCACCATGTCATGAGGAGCTAATATTTGCTTGTCATAAATGCTAATATGCATGTAAATAATTTGTACCATATACAAGAAAATGAAGTATGAGGATTAATAAATAAAAATTTTAGGTGGGTGTGTAGCTCATAGTGAAGTACTTACCTAGCATGATCAGGACCCTGTGTTGAATCTCCAGTACCACCAGGCAGGGGAAAGAATTTTTTTGGAATGGTTGATTTTACACAAGGCTTTTAAATAGAAGATTTAGTTGAGGATTGAAATGTAAAAATTGATGTGGAAAGCCAAAAGCTAATTGAAGCAGACATTAAGAGAAAAAGGGCTTTTGTATTTAATTAAAATGACAATTACATGGCTGGGATCAATGAAGAAATGTCTACTTAATTAATCTTCACTAGTTATGGGTACCTATTCTTTGTTAGTATGGAGATTGGCAAGCAGAGGCCCTCAGTGAAATCAGGTGTTCACCTATTTTAGCAGATAAAGTTTTATTGGAATACAGCCATGTACAAGATTAATTGTCAGTATTCACTGCTTCTTACCTCTAAAGTCACAGTTCTCAAATTGGGGGTTGCTTATCAGGGGATATTTGTCAATGTGCAGAGTCACCTTGGGGAGTCACAGTGGGGTGGGAGGATGGTGTCTGATGGATAGACACTGAAGATGCTGCTAAACATCAAAAGAGCACAGGGCACCAATAAACATGGATCTGACCTTAATTGGCAGTAGTGCCAACACTGGGAAGCCCTATTTTGGTGAGAAAATGTGGAAGGTTCCTTAGTATTGTCAGGGAATGGCTCAGACAAGAGAGCCGCTCTCACACATGAGGCAAGTTAAAGACGTCAGTCATGAAGTAGAGATATTGAGTAGAAGAAGAGGAAACACAGAGTACGCCAGCTCACTTTGATGTTTTCAGTGAAGTATGAGGCCAAAATGTTGGTGAAGTAGGTGGAAGTGGAGAGTGGGGGAAGATGAAGACTCGAGAGACTCTTGGTGAAAGAGAATTTTCAGACCTGCATTGTGGAGAGTATGTGAGGAACTAGCAAGAAGTGAAGGAATGGCTGGCTGTGAAGCCTCCTGTAGCTGTGCTCTGTGACATACCAACAAGTTGTAGGGTGAGTGTGGGCTGTGATCCACGCTAGGACCTCAGGTGTGATGTAGTGTAGCCACCCAAAAAGGCAAGGGACCCTCACAGGACATTATAGAGGCCAAGCAGGACTTCACACAGCAGCTGGGGGAAGGAAGAAGGTTACCATCAGGTGGTGCTGAGCGGTGATGAGCAGGTAGCACGATCAGTGAGGTAGAGGAGGTGTCTTCCAGATGCACTGTGCAGGGAGGCAAGGTCTTCTTCCTCATCTTCTCTTCTTTTCTTCATCCAACAGGGTGTGGATATTAATGCAAGGGGAATGTGGAAGGACTTGGAAGCCCCTCTTGACCACATTAACCTTCATGTCCGTGGGGGCTACATCCTGCCCTGGCAGGAGCCTGCACTGAACACACAATTGAGGTGAGTATGGGGCTAGTGTTCCACTTTGCCTACCTTTTTGCTCACTAATTTGTTTCCTTTCTTTTCTTTCTTTTTTTTTTTCTGGTACTGGGAATTGATCTCAAGAGTGAGTGCTATTACTGATCTGCATCCCCAGATCTTTTTAATTTTATTTTGAGCCAGGGTCTTGTTAAATCTGTGATCCTCCTGCTTCAGCCTCCTGAGATGCTGGGATCATGAGAGTGTGCCACTGCCCCTAGCTTGCTCACTAATTTCTAATGAATGCCAGCAATCCCTGAAACATCACTAGTAAGGCCAAGAGTGGTTTTACTAAGCACCTGTCTTTTTGTTTGCTTGTTTGTGTTTCATCTTTTTTCAAATGTTGAACTCTGAATAATTAATTAACAGCTCTTTTGTATTTACTTGGTGAGATGATAGGTCTCAGAAGTGATATTTCAAATAGAAATAGCAACAGGGAAATCATAATTCCTGAGAATTTTAGGAGATTATCTGGATCTTTTATGATCTAAGAAATATGTTGCTAAGCTGAGCACGGTGGTGCTCACCTGTAATCTCAGTGACTCACAAGGCTGAGGCAGGACGATCGCAAGTTCAAAGCTGGCCTCAGCAACTTAGTGAGGCCCTAAGCATCTCGGTAGGACCCTGACTCTAATAAAGCATAAAAAAGGGTTGGGTATATGGCTCAGTGGTTAAGTGACCCTGGGTTCAATCCCCAGTTCCAAAAGCAAAACAAACTTGTTGAAGCCACATGACAACTCATCCCCAAGTCTGAGATTTCCTCATATAAAGCATGAATAAATTATTGACCTAGGTCTCTATAATAATTAGCAGTAACTAACATCAAGTGAACATTACTCTGTGTCTAGAACTATAGTAATATGGGGAGCTCTGCTTGGAGATTTAAGAAAGTTTTTCCTTACAAAAATGAAAAAGGTCCTTTGAGTTAGGGAATCTTATTCTGATTTCACAGATGGCAATGCAGAGCTTTAGGAGGCTAAGTGTCAGAGTCACACAGCTAGTAAGTAGATGGACAGGGACTAAAATCCACATCTGTCTGATATCACTCCTAAAGATCTTAGATCTTTACTCATTTGATTCCACAGATATGGATAAAAATGATGAGCTGAGGATATTTGTAAAAAGAACCCTCTTCATGGGTTATAGGAAATACATCATGAAAGATGGATTCCAGCTTTCGTATTTTCCTCAGAAACAGGAAGGGGGAACCCAGTTGGTTTTATTTTCATTTCTTAAAGAGCCTTGAAGGAAAATTTCCCTTGATTCATTTACAAATAATTCACTCATGACATGAGATTATCCAGCTTTATGGAGACTGAACAAGAGCTGAGTTACAAGTCTCTTGAATCTTAGAATTCATTCTTAATTTTGCTTCTTTGATTTTATGAGAACACCTTTGGCTTGTGACTGTGACTGGGGCTTTGTTTTTAGCTAATGCCTCTCTCTCACCATACTGCAGCCGCCAGAAATTCATGGGCTTCAAGGTTGCTTTGGATGATGAGGGATCTGCTGAGGGCTGGCTCTTTTGGGATGATGGGCAAAGCATCGGTGAGTACGGGTCGCCTGGGATTCAGGTCAGTGCAATTGTCTGGGCTTCTAGATATCATATGTCCCTGATTTTTTTCCTTTTTTATGTTAAAATATTTTTGCATTTAAAAATATAGTTGTTTGCTACTTCAAGTGTGTAATCCATTTTGTTCATGATCTTTATGCCTCATGCAAATGATGCTTAATGCTAGATCTCTCACCATTATTCATCAGTTCATTGTGATAAGGGACATATTTCTTAGCTTTATGGCTTATTGTCCCAGCAAGACAATGCCTCTCTCAGTTGTGCTACTTTGGAGGAAACTTTTCCATTAAGAGTTTACAGAAATGTGTAACTTCTTAGAAGGATGACTCACATATCCAGTAGAACTTTCTGCAGTGGTGGAGTTGCTCTATATCTTCTTAGTTTAATGCAGTACTAGTCATATGTGGCACAAGGTGACAAGTGCATCTGATTTTATATTTAATTTTATTTTAATTAATTTAAATTTACATTGCTATATTTTTCTGGTGAGGATAGCCAGTGAATACTGACAGCATGGTGATAAATGAGAAAGAGGCTAGAATAAGGGAGAAAATGTCAAGGATGGGGACGAGAATGAGAGCGCCTGAGGCAAGGATCCCAACCAGTCGACCTTCACCAGATGTGCCAGACTTTATACTCTCCCTGGGATGGTGGCATACATTAAGGGTAAAGGACAAGGAAGGCTTTTATTTGTTCCCTGGAGATTGCATTTAGAAAACTGCCTGATACCTCTCAAGATGAACCCAACAATGCACCAGTCTTGGTGCTTGTGTATGTGTGTATCTGCATGCATGTATGCATAAGTATACACTAGCAAAAGAATATGGAAGTCCTGAGATGACCGGGAAGAGGCTGGGAGTGGTAGACCACAAGGAAGGAAGTGGCATGAGACTGGTATTTGTGTTAACTGGGGTTGACTGTGAGTCTGACTGGTTTCCACAAGGAGGAGTCACATTACAAAATGGAGATGAGCAGAGAAGAAAAGTAAAACAAACAAAAAAATCACAAAAATAATCCTTGCTCTCTCAACCAAGACAGGTAGCCAATTAGAATTCTCTGGCATAAGCCTTGGTCATATTTTCCTGTTGTTTGTTTACAGATACCATTGAAAATGGAATATATTATTTGGCCTACTTTTCTGCCAGCCAGGTGAGTGTGATGGAAAGTGGAGTTCTGTTGGTTTAGTAGGATGTTCAATGCCAGAAGGGCACCTAAAATGTCTTCCATGCTCATCTTGTTAATTTACGTCCTTCCTTCCTCCAAACTGCACATAGAGATTCCCCATGTTCCCAGGAAGTTTGCTGTGATGGAAACTATTCACATCTCATCAGTAACCTATTTAGGTTTACCATTTCATAGATAGACTGTTTTTATATAGTGTAGCCCTGTTCCAGTGTTGCTTTGAAACGGTCTGCACATTTTGTGACTTCTCCATGCATAGAATATAAGTTCTTGATTGTTGAGACTGTCTCCTATAGCTCAAGGAAATTTTAAAGACCCTGCAGGCATTTATGCAAAGTAGATGTAGTTGGCAACAGGGGATAGAATGCTGAAATCATGATCTCTGCTAGCTGAGGACACAAGATGATGACCTAGAGTTTGCTTATTCAAGGTTTATATTTGTGCCTAAAAAGAGGTTGGGGGGAAAAAACTAATTTTGTTTTTTTTCCCTTTTGTTTTATTTCCAATTTGACAGAATACAATGCAGAGTCATGTAATTTTTAACAATTATGTTGTTGCTACAAACCCATTGAAATTGGGCTACATTGAAATCTGGGGTGTGGGCAGTGTCTCTGTTTCCAGTGTGAGCATCACTTTGAGGAATGGGAATGAAATACCCCCCTTCACCTACAACTCTACAACACAGGTTGGTGGCCCATGAAAAGTTCAATGATATTTCCCAACCTTGGTTGGCCTCATGCAAAGCCGGTTCCTTTCCAAATGCTATTCTCTCCTGACAATCTTCCAGGAATCTCCATTTTCAGTATGTCTGCTTGGACAGAATGCAGATAAAGGGACAATTCATGGTTTATCATTCTCTGGAATCCAGGGTCTGGATCCTTCCTTTCCATGTTTGTCTTGTCTTATCTGTAAAACTTATCTGTCCTTACTCCTTCATCTCTGTATCAGAGACCAGTCTCCCAAACAACTTGAACCACCATATTTCATCAAATATAAGGAGACAATACCAGCTAAAAGTTGTTCCACTATTTCACAAAGAAATAAATTCCACACAAAAAGGAAAATAAAACTATGAAATAAGTTTTTCATATCAATTACTTTAAAAAAATTTTAAACCTGTAGGAAGCTCTTTGAAGTTTCCATAGACAATAAAGTTTTATCTAAACATTTTAATGTTGTAAGAAATTAATCCTAAAGAAAATGTTGGCTGTAGATACGTTAATAATTCTACCACAAAGTAATTTGAAAAGGTAGACGCTGAATGTGAAGAAGTATTAATACCTTAAACAACTTAAAATACATGTTTATTTTATTATTTAAATCTGTATTCATATCTCTTATTATTTTATAATTAAATATTCTATTATATTGTTTTTATATTATACAAATATGTGATAGAAAGGAAAATATATTTTCTCTCATTTCTAGGTCTGAAACAAAAGTTTTTATTAGGTTTTATATTTTTTGTTTCCTCATACTGTCATTTTCTTGTCAAACCAACTTCCCCAACTTTACTAAGAGGTCTTAAAGGACTTTGCCTAATTCTGTTGTGAGCCAACTCATGGACTGACATGCAGGATAAGGCCTGCACACAGTAAGGTCCTCTGGAAGGTATTTGCCTAGAAAGAAGCAGGAGTATTAGACTCTTACTAGGCAATCATCAGAGTGGAGGGAATAGGAGAAGAAAAAATAAAAGGAGGACTTCAAGGCAAAAGCTACATCTCAGAACAGTGGAAAAGCGGGCATTCTCTCCAACTTGTCTATGTAGTCATTTCTCATCAGTGGTTCTGTATCACATTATCCCTATCACTGAACGATCTTTGCACTCTAGGAAATTAGAAAACACCTCTCTCACCTGAAAATGTTAGGGCAATTGACAGCTAGGCCATGAATTATGAAAATATTAGGGGTTTATGGGAACCATTGTTCTGCATCTGATATGTTTGTGTGTAGAAAATTTCAAACAAATGCCCAATACTTTTTCTTTGTTTCCCAATAGGTGTTAAAAATTGATGTGACCCGCAAAAGCATCAGCCTACATGATTTCCTTTCATTGACATGGAAAAGCTCTCCATAAATTTTTAGAGCAAGATCCTAACTTTGAACAACTCTGAAGATACTTATACTTCATGCCCATAAAATTATTGTGCATTGTTATTGATTCTTGCCCAGTATGGATAAGATATTTTATTGATTTGATCATGTTTTATCTGTAAATCCTAAACATTAAATTTTAGCTCTGTGGGATAGACAGTAGAGAGGTGTGGAAAATCTATGGATTGTCTTAACGTCTCTGTGTGATTAGTATGGTACAGATGATTCATCATATGAGGATGAACTGGTACCATGCAGTGTGTGTATGTGTGTGTGTCTGTGTATGTAATTATGGAATGGGCCCTACTTTCTTGCTATGGACATAGAAAAAACTTGTCATGACATTTCCTGGTCTTGAAGCTAAGCAGTACCTCAAGAAAGCATTCATAATGAGCATCTGCTAGTTGCTTATAGGGAGAGGGGAAAAATATGCTAAGAGCATGATGTAAGAGCGGAAACCACATCCACTCGGGAAGACCACAAAGACAAAAGCATTTATTTACCTTACACTTTTGACATCTTCTGTTAACAATAGGAAAATAAAATATAGGTGCAAGATAAGCAGGGAAGATTTGAGGCCACAAAAGATGATGACAAAAGTGATCACAAATTGTCAGGAATAGTGGCCTCATGGGGAAGGGAAAAGAAGAGTCAACTCATTTGAAAGAGAGCAGTGAAGGAGTTTGGGTATGAGAGGTAATTTATTTTCACACTAGTGTGCTTTGAAATGTATAAATCATGTGTGTCCACCTTGCCTAATATGTGTAACCACAATTCACACAAACACATGCAATCTATGTGTCACAGAAAAATAAAAGAAGTGAATTTGCAAAAGATTTTGAATGTTGTGATGTTTTGTCCCGGGGTACTCTCACTTCTGGGTTAAGACTTCTTCCTGTTTACTAAACTCTTGTGAATTGGTCTTTCTGGTTCTCTTTGGTGTCAGAGCTCCTGCATAGAATCCACTGATGAATTACAAAGAGCCTTTCATAAGCCTGAGGTTTGTGAAGGTGTACTTGGATTGTTTGAATTGTCCTAGCAGATGCTATATTTGATTAAATATCAACTGACAAAAAATGGGAGTTGAAACATACAGATGGTTAAAATTTAGGATAAAGAATTTACATAATGTTATTCAACAGGAGTATTTACATGTGACATTATTTGAAAATGACTTGAAACAAGTATATCTGAAATGAGCATGTCCACTTCCCCATGTGGTTTTCTTCTCGTATGGACCAGGAAACTCTTTGGCTTACATACTCAGGTTTCAGCACCTGCATATTGTCACGTTGGTTTAATGTTCTAATTATGAAAATAAGGAGCCTTTTCATGAGGGCCTGAGCAAACTAGGAAAGTAGTGAAATATGGAAAAGCAATCATGGGAGTCATTTGATTAAAAGGGTAGGAAACTTGTCAACCTCCTCTAATCATCCACGCGGGAAGACCACAAAGACAAAAGCATTTATTTACCTTACACTTTTGACATCTTCTATTAACAATAGGGAAATAAAATATAGGTGCAAGTTGGCTCTGGCTACCCAAAAGTGTTCCAGAAGTTTCCTGGCTAACAGTCCCCAGGGCCAAGGCTCTGAGTGAGGCATGTGGGGTTGAGAACATTTGTAGTGTTAGGGTGAGGAACTCCACTGAGGGCCTGGTAACACCTCTGGAATTCACTTAAAAGGATTAACTTGATAGTAATTCTAGGCACATAGGATGTGGCTGGAGGAGGTAGGTCATTGAGACTGTGTCTGTGGGTTTTATAGTTTTTACTTTTTGAGTGGAGCACTCTCTCTGCTTCCTGGTGGCCATGTCTTGAATAATTTTCTTCCTCTACACTCTTCTGACATGATGTTCTCTCTCCCTTTGAGTCCATAGCAATGGAACTGGCTCTCTATGAACTAGACCTCTGAAACCATGAGCACCAAATAAACTTTTCCTTCTCTAAAATTGTTCTTGTTTGATCTCTTGGTCTGGCAAAAAACTGACTAAAACGGATGTTTAGATATATGTATGCATAATGGAATGTTAAAGCTAATCACCACATCCATTATGACACATTTATCATTTTTTTTCAATAACAACACTTAGAAGCTATTCTCAAACATTTTTAAGTATACAGTATAATATGCTTTTGGTTGCTATGAAGATAGTTCCACAAGAACATGTATACCTTGTGTTTAGAATTGGAAATTTTCTTCTTAAACCATCTGGAAGTTTAGGAGAGGAGTTGGGTTTGTTAGTTTCTTTGTTTCTCTACCTGCTATCCATTTCTTGAGTGTAAGGTTGTAACCTGTCCCTCCTCATGGCAGGTATTAGATACACTGATCAGGATATTGTATGCTTTTTTTCTTTTTATTTGTGCATTGTATCTATTCAAAACAGAATGATTCATTGTGAAATATTCATATATGCATATAACATAATTTGGTCAATTTGTGAAGCATCCTCTGGGTTCAGAAACTCCATTAAACAACTTTGTCTCTTTAGGATTGGATTTCTTAATTTGCAAAATGTTGATGTCAGAATAAAGCTATGATTTCCAAGCTGTGGAGTTGTGCAGAGCCCCAGGGCTCTTTGTTACCTAGGGTTGGAGAAAAGGTAGATTCTCAGGATTCTGAGCTCCCTGCCCTGTATTCAATCATTCAGTAATTTATATACTGGAATCTCATTTGAAGAAATAATTTTAAATACATATATTTATCAGTTCTTATATATTGTGACACCAGTAGTTGTTTTTCAGCTGACAACCTATTTATTAGCCTTTCATAGACATATTTTTAACTGTACAGAGTAGGCTCCATGTTGTATCACCTAAGACTATGCTACTAAGAGGTTTTACTTCAATAAAAGGATAAGATTTATCTCTGCTTCTAAGGAGGTGATTACTTTTTAAAAGTTTTATTGGTGCATAGTAATTATTCACAATAGTGAGATTCATTGTGACTGATTTGTACATGCACACAACATAATTTGATCAATTTAATTCTCCTGTACCTTCTCTTCCCTTCCTCTCCTTCCTCACCCTGATTTCTTTCCTCTACCCGACTGGTCCCCCTTCTATTTTCATAGGTCACTTTTTTTTTTCCTCTCTAGCTTCCACATATAAGAGAAAACTTAGAACCCTTGACAAAGTATGGCTTATTTCACTTAACATGATGCTCTCCAAATTCATCTATTTTCCTGAAAATGACATATTTTTTTTTCTTCTTTATTGTTGACTTAACTCTACTGTATACACGTAGCAAATTTTTATTATCCATTCATCTGTTGAGGAGCCCATAGGTAGGGCCCATAACTTGGCTATTGTGAATTGCACTGCTATAAGCATGGTATGCTGACTTTAATTCTTTTGGATAAGTATTGAGGAGTGGGATAGCTAGGTCATATAGTAGTTCTAGTTCTAGTCTTTTGAAGAACCTCCATACTGATTTCCATACTGTTTGTACTAATTTACAATTCCATCAACAGTATATCGAAGTTCCTTTTGATCATATCCTATCCAGTGTTTAGTATTATTTGTATACTTGAAGAGTTTTATTTTAACTATAGTGAGATGACATCTCAGTATGGTTTTGATTTGCATTTCACTGATTGATTGCTAAAGATGTTGAACATATTTTTCATATATTTGTTGGCCATTTGTACGATTTTTTTGTTTGATAAATGTCTTTTTTTTCATTTTCGCAGTTATTGATGGGGTTGCTTTTGGTGTTAAGTGTTTTGAGTTCTTTATATATTCTGGATATTTATCCTCAGTCAGAAGAGTAGCTGGCAAAAATGTTTCTTCCATTTCCTAGGCTCTCACTTCATACTCTTGTTTCCTTTACTGTGCAGAAGCTTTTTAATGGGCTGGCATCCCATTTACTATTTCTTGGTATTGTTTCCTGAGCTTTAAGAATCCTATTGAGGAAGTCATTGCCTGCTCTTATATGTTGGAGTGTTTGCCCTGTGTTTTCTAGCAGTTGCAAATTTATTGTTTTGTACTTATGTCTTTGATCCATTTTGAGTTGACTTTTGTGTTTCATGAGAGATGGGGATCTAGTATTGTTTTCTACATATGAATATTCCATTTTCCCAACAGCATTTGTCAAAAAGGCTGTCCTTTTCCCAGTGTATATCTTTGGAGACTTTGTCAGATGACTGTATCTGTATGAGTTTGTCTCTGTGTCTTCTATTCCACTAGTCTATGTGTCTGTTGTCATTGATATAGCACTGTAGTGTATGTTGAAGTTGAGTATTGTAATTCCGCCAGCGTTGCTGTTTTTGCTTAGAGTTTCTTTGTCTATTCTGGGTCTTTTGTTCTTCCGTATGAATTTTAGGACTGTTTATAATAGTTCTGTGAAGAATGTCTTCATATTCTGATAGGGATTGCATTGAATCTGTTGATTACTTTTGGCAATATAACCATTTTAATGATATTAATTCTGTCTTTCCATGAACCAAAGGAGCTATTTTTATTGTTTGGTGTCTTTTTCTTTATTATTATTATTATTATTATTATTATTATTATTATTTTATTCTAATTAGTAATACATGATAGCAGTGTTTAATGTCTTTTTCTATTTCATTTTTTAGTGTTCAATAATTTTTGTTGTAGAGGTCTTCTATCTCTTTGGTTAGATTTTTATCTACATATTTTTAAAGCTGTTGTGATAGACTTGCTTTCCTGAATTCCTTCTCAGTGGATTTAGTATAGGTGCATAGAAAAGCTATTGATTTTTTGTATATTGAATTTATATCCTGCTACTTTGCTGGATTTGTTATCAGCTCTAGAATTCGTATAGTGAAACTTTTGAGATCTTGTAGGATTATATCTGCAAACATGATGATTTCACTTTATCACTTTTATTTCCTTCTCTTGCTTCATAGCTCTGGCTAAAAATTCAGATATTATATTGAACAGGAGTGGGAAAAATGGTAATCCTTATCTTAATTTTAGAGAAAATACTTTGTTTTACCCCATTACATATGATATTAGATTTGGGTTGGTCACATATCTAGCCTTTATGATTTTGAGGCATCTTCTATCACTACTTTACTTGGAATTTTTATCATGAATAGGAGCTGAATTTTGTCAAGGTTTTTTTTTTCTGTATCTATTGAAATAATTATGTGATTTTTGTTGTTGGTTCTACTTTTGTGGTGTATTGTTTATTGATTTGCGTATGTTAAACCATCCTTGCAAACTTGGAATTAAACCAACTTGATCATGGTGTATAATTTTTTAATATGTTGTTGAGTTTGATTTGCTAATATTTTATTAAAGATTTTTATATCTGTGTTCACCAAGAATATTGGTCTGTAGTTTTCTTCTCTTGATGTGTCTTATCTGGTTTTGGTATCAGGCTGATACTGGCTTCATAGAATGAGTTTGGAAGTGTTTCTTCCTTTTCTGTTTCATGGCATAATTTATGGAGCATTGACTTTAGTTCTTTAAAGTTCTTGTAGAATTAATCTGTGAATCCATCTGGTTCTAGGCTTTTTATTGTTGGAAGTCTTTTTTATTTCTGCTTCAATTTCATTATTATTGGTCTGTTTAGCTTTTCTATATCTTCTTGGTTCAATTTTGGTAGGTACTGTTTCTAGAAATTTATCTATTTCTTTTTATAATTTCTAATTTATTGGGACATAGGTTTAAAAATATTTCCTAATAATCCTCTGGATTTCAAGTGATATCTCTTGTGATATCTTCTTTTTCATCTTTATAACCTTTGTAGTTTCTATTCTATCTTTCATTAATTTTGGCTTTGATCTTCATTATTTCTTTCCTCCTACTTGTTTTGAAATTGGTTTGTTCTTAATTTTCTAAGATCTCAAGATGCATCTTTAGGTTATTTATTTGGGATTGTTCTGATTTTTTATGTAGGCACTCACAGGTGCAAACTTTCCTCTTAGAACTGTATATGGTATTTCCCAGGGATCCTGGTTTGTGGTATTTCTATTCTTATTTGATTCTAAGAATATCTAAATTTCTCCCCTGATTTCTTTGATGACCCACTCACTATTCAAAAGTGTATTTGTTTAATCTCCATGTATTTATATGGTTTCTGTAAGTTTTCTTGCATTTGTTTCTGATTTCCTTGCATTACGATCTGATGAGATGTATGGGATTATATTGACTTTTTTGTATTTGCCAAGACTTGCTTTGTGACCTAAAATATGGTCTATTTTGAAGAAAGTTCCATGAGCAGGTGAGAAGAAAGTATATTCAGATGTGGTTGGATGAAACATTCTCTAGATGCCTGTTAAGTTCATTTGATTTAAAATAGTTTTTAGTTTTGAAGTGTCTTTCCTAACTTTATAGCTGAATAAACCTATCTACTGATGAGAATGGTATATTGAAAATATCTGGTATTATTCTATTGGGATCTTTGGGAGACTTTAAGCATATTATTTATTTATGTAATTAGGTACACCAATATTTGGGGCCTAAATATTTGCTGTACTTACATCTTCTTGTTTTATTGTAGAAATAGGACTGTTTTATACTCTTGAAAATCGTTGAAGCTCCCTATAGGTCTTATATATGAGATTATATTTTTGATATTTTGTCATAGTAAAATTTTACTACATTTTATAATACAAAATTAGAAGATTAGTCTTACACTTTTGCAAATCTCTTTAAAGTCTGACTTAATAGAAGGAAGCAGGATTCTTGTATCTGTTTTTACATTCAACATTTCCCCTGTGGGGAAACTCCACCTTGGGCTCATGAGAGAAAGATAGTAAAAAGAGAAAATATTTTCTTGGTGTTTTGATGAAAATAGTTGTACACGCCC
>NW_026000164.1:9693621-9703582 GCF_001458135.2 Marmota marmota marmota | reverse complement strand
CCCCCACCAAAAAGGTCTCTTGGCCTCTAGATGCTGGTCCTCGGAGCATGATTTAAGAACCATTTCACATGGAGTCATATAAATCTGTGGTTACCTGAAGCAGACCCTGAAATTTGGACCTTAACTTATAATTCCTGCTGGCCAGCTACTAAGGAAAATGTTGAATTCTTACTCTTTGACATATTTTCTCTACTCTAGATCACATAATTTCACTTTATCTCTTTATAGGCATGCCAAAATTTTTTTAAATACTAATTCTTAATCTTTTCATTTAAATAGGGAAATTTATTTATTTTATTACCAATACTATAATATTAATTGTCATATGTGTCTACAAAGGTAAGTTTGTACTGGCCTTGAAAGATATTGTCAGAGTCTCACTGATAATCCCTTGTTCTTGTCATTACAGTTGAATCATCAAGAGTTTTGCATCTGTCCTGGGGGGATGGTACTCTCAGAGCCAAGGATCATACATATTGTTAGTTTCTGAGTTGGTGATTCCAACCATCTGCTTGCTTTGATAGCTGTTTGAGATCTGCCAATGGCTAACTTCACCATCCCTTCTTACTAACTAGCAACTAGAAGGAACTGGGCCATATGCTTGATTCTTTTTTTTCCCCAAAATGATCCAGTTACTTTTTTTGTCAAGTCAACTATATGACCTAATATTTTCCATCTGGTAGTGAGTGATATGGGATTGTGAAGTTAGATATTTTCTGCACTTAAGGAAATGGGTTATAGATTAGTTGTAATTGTCTGTATCCATTGTAACATGAATGATGTCACAAATAAACACAGAATGTGAGGAGTTAAGAGTAAAATATCATGCAAAGGATAGAGGGATCTTGTGTAATGATAAATATCCTTTCTTGATCTTTTGCCAAAATATCTTCGTAATGTGAAATGAGATCCAGGTACATTCCCCCTGTAACAAAGGCTACTTGCACTGGGCCAAAAGATAACATGAACCTGTCATTCTAGACACTCAGAAATACAGAAACTTAGACTGTTTGTGGTTTTGTATGTGTGTGTGTGTGTGTGTGTGTGTGTTTACCTATATACTGAACAGTTGAATCAAACATAAGATTACGATGGGCATCAATCACTTATGGTTCACAGATGCCATCAAAAGAATCATTATATCCTCACAGAATAATATAATGGTTATAATGTGAGTGTAAAATGGTACTGCTACTTTGGAAATTTTTCTACCATCCCTCAAAAATTTAAATACAGAGTTACCATAAAACCCAGCAATTCCATTCCTAGGAACTCAGCAATTCCTACCCTAAAGAATAGAAAACATATGCTACACCAAAACGTGTACATGCTTATAGAAGCATCATTCATAGAAGCCAAAGAGTAGAAGCAACCCATATGAATATCAAATGTTGAATGGGTAAAAATAATGTCGTATATTCATACAGTGTCTATGACACCAAAAGGAGTAAAGTACTGATATCTGCAATAGCAAACTAAGTGAAAAAGCCATACACAAATGACCACATATTGTATGGTTCTACTTATATGAAATACTCAGAATTAGCAAGCTCATAAAGACAAAACATTGAAGTGTGGTTCCAGAATTAGGGGAGAAGGGAATGGGAATGAATGCTAACTAGCATATAGCTTCTTTGAGGTGATGAAAATTTTCTGGAATTAGATTATAGTGATGATCACACAACTTTGTAAATGCAGTAAAAGCCACTGAATTGTAACCTGAAAAGGATGAGTTTTATGCTTTGTGAATTATATCTCGATAAAAACAAAACCCACCTGAACAGAAAAATTATAAAGATATTAGTAATTTAAACTCCAGGAGGGCCAAAGAGTGAAGCTTGTGGGCTATCATACAGAGACAATGCCACGTACACTGTGGGAGATTGGACTGCCACAGCCTGTAGCATACATCTGGTTCACTTCCAATACTCAGCATAGAGATGATGTCCCTAGGTCCCTGGCCCTTACTTCCCCTAAAACATGACATCTCCTCTCCATCCTGACATTTCCCTTTCATATGGTACCACCTTTAACACTTTCTTCTGGATGAGACCACTCAAAGGCAGCGACTTCTGGTTTTCTGAGCCAAGGTCACTTGCCTATACAAGGGCTGAAAGGAAGACTGTGAAAGGTAGTTCCCAATCTTCTTGGGCAGGCAAAATTGTTAAAGTGAGAAATTCCTTAATTTTTTTAAGGTTCTGAGCAGTCAAAGGTCACAACAAATATCTTCTAGAGGCCCCTTTCCACTTAACGGTTGCATAATTTCTACTTTAATGGTGCTTTGCATATTTGGAATAACTTGGGGGAAAGTGTATATAATTAATGACAAGATGAGTTGATATAAGCATACTGGAGGATGAAATGGAGAAATAAACAATGACAAACCAAGAGCTATTCATTTTTTCCCTCCTTTATTCAACAAATAGGTATACATTTAAGAACTATGTATGGGTATGGGGCAGAGTGAAACACAAACAAGACCCTAGCTCTGGAGCTCTTCAGGCCACATGAGCAGAGAAGGAAACACAGCTTATGACAAGTAAAGTAATCAGATATGGACAGGAATGCTGAGGGAAAACTATTAGAGTTAAAACCCAAACCCCAAACAGCCTTCCCCTTGCATTAACAAAGCATTCTCCCTTGTCCCAGGGAGAGCAAGGACTGTTTTATGGTCTGTTATAAAATGCACTCCCCTCCTCCCCCTTGGTCAACTTTATGAGGCAGTAAATCTATCCTGGCAGAAGCTCTCTCAATCAACCCGGTCACCTTTGCTCAGTGCTCCTCACGAATCACCAGGCCTCGGTGAGAGCTACAGTAAGGAAAGAGACAAGGCTATGAGGTGAGTACTTTTGCCCAAGCAGGTGGTGCTTTGGGAAAGGAATTTCTTTCTCATAGGATCTCAAGGGGGAAAAAGAGGTCCCTTTCTTTTTGTAGATTTTCCTCTGCCCTGGCTTGTTAAGTGATCTATACGCCTTCACTTTTCTTCTGGACCTGATGTTTTCTTCATTTTCCATAGTCGGTGAGGTATGAAGATGAGATCTTACGTGGAGAGAGGGAGGGAGGGAGAGAGAGAGAGAGAGAGAGAGAGAATATACAGATGGGGAGGGTCTAGAGTAGGATGTCCCTCTCTCACTGGGAGAACCATGCAAGAACAGATGTGATCCTCTGGAATCTAGAAGGTGGCATGGATTCATGGGAAGCTAAATGTGCCCCAGCTTTGAGCAGAAAGGATTTCTAAGTAGGGAGAATTCTACCTTTAGTAATCCCCACTCTGACCCTCTGCCTGGATGACAATAGCTCCTATGGCAAGAAAATGACTGTGATTGTCCCCAGAGTGTTTCTGAATTTGCTGAACTTCTGTGTTGAGCCTGCTCCCTCAGAAAGACTAAGAAGCAGTAAGAAGAAGTACCTGCTTCTGGTCTATAGAAGCTGGGAAAAACCATCTCCCTATAGAGGGAAACAATGCTGGGAAAAGGATGATAATTGATGACCAACTGTTTGCTGTGATATGGAATTATGGTCTCTGTGTGTATTTAGAGTGGGTCTCTCCAACTTCTTTCAGTGCCTGAAATTCCACCATTGGAGATTTACCCTCTGGGTCTATAGGCTCTGAGGTCTGGAAGATACTTTGGAGAGATTATGCAAATATTATTGGAAGCTCTGATTCTTAGTTTGCCTTAGTTCCACCACTAATCATGGTGGGACAAAATTCTTTAATATCCATCTATAAAATGGGAATGGTGATGCCTGCCTTATGAACTTTGATGTAGGTGTTTTATGGGACTATAACAATAAGAATATAGCATGCTCTGTACTTTATGGGGAATTGAGCAAATCTTTTGAATAATTTACACTTAAAGAGAGACACCTGACAGGTTTAGGTTATTAGAATAAAATAGTTAAAAAGCCTCAATTCCCAGGCCCAGTTTCTCCAAGAGCTGAGGAATCTCTGCAAATACCTCTTGGCCAATTATCTGTTGAATCTTGCTCTTCACCCCCATTTCAGTTTAAAGAACATCATTTCTTGGGTAACTACAGATTATTATAAAAACTGCCTCAATGACAAATTGAATTTAAAAGAAAATAGTTGTAGAATGCTCTTGGCATTGGGCTAGAGAGGAGCATAGTTTCAGGAAAATGTAACGTGAAAAGAGAAGTAAACACAAAAGCAAAAGACAGAAAATTCTTTATACACACAGAATAAAGAGCCTGGATAGAGGAGGTGTCATGAGGACTTTGGTCCCAAGGTTAGAGGTTTATATCTTATCTAGAGAACAATTAATACTTGAATATAGAAGATACTAGAAGATATATCGGGGAAATGAACCAAAGATGTTGGAGTAGTGTTCTGCTTCAACTGGTAACTGGTAAGAGAGGAGCCCAAAAGATCCCTAGATTGTTACTTTTTTTTTTTTAAAAAAAGAAATTTTGGTTCTGTTCCACAAGCTATTAATTATTTGAAGTGCAACCCATTTGGAAAAAGTTGGGACTAAGGTTGAGGATGGATGCTTTTGTGTCTGAAGAGGTTCATTTTGGTTGACTCTTTTGGATGCTCACATGAGACACCAACAGGCCATTGAATATGTGAATCTATATCTTTGGTCTGCGAATATAGGCTGGATTGTTGTCAGATATATAAAGTCACATGAGTTGTGGGGATTGCTCAAGGACAACAGGCAGTTTTGAAAGGGGACTTCTGTGAAAATATGAAGAATATCCACATGTAACAGAAGAATCAAAGAAAATTGAAAAGAAATCTGAACTAGAGGTAGAAAACCAGGACTGAATGATATCAGGCATATGGATAGGTAGAGAGTTTCGAGGAGGAGGGAGTGGTTGATAGTGCTAGATGATTAAGACAGAGCCTGTTGTATTTAGGGGTTAAGTCCCTGGTGGCTTTGGCAAGAGCAGTTTCAGTGGAATGCAGGAAATACACTCATTCCAGTAATGCATGAGGAAGCTAATCAAGACAGTGTATAATTATCTTTTTAGAAGCTTAGCTACAAAAGTAAAAGAAAATTAAAATGGTACTTAGAGAATAACAGAATAACACAGAATCATCAACAGTTTAGGATAACTAAGAAGACATCTATGAGGGGTAAAATCAAGTTTGGAGGCAGAGGTTGACCATGTAAGAAAGAGGAGGGATAATTGGTGAAACAAAATTTTGGAGAAATTCAGCGGCTAGGAAAGCTGGAGGATGGGTACAAGGATTATGCTTGGGCAAGAACAGGAAAAACTCTGCTATGGAGAATAGAAGGGAAAACATACAAATTTTGCCTATAGTCATGCATAGTTTTTTTGTACCAAAGCTTGAGCTGAGAACATGGAGATAAGATAGCATCTGTAAAACAGTTACTTTCTCTTCCAAATTAGAGATGATATTGGATAAGAATAAGAGTGTAGTTGAATGAAATTGGACTTGGAAAAAAGGATCAATTTTTAAAATTGTTCCTGTGAAAATGAGAGGAGCTGGTAAGATTGTCAGTGGGTCTGCAGGCCCAGTTATTTGGGGGGGGGGATTAAAAGTCCTACTGGTATCTATGTTGAGCCAGTGCATCAGCCCAGAGGCAGAGCTTTTGGCTGGATGGTTTCGTGATGTAGATTCAGTTAGCAAATGAGGGGATAAGAAAGATGAGAGCAAATGGCCAGTTGAATAGTGATATTGAGGCCTAGCTCCAGTGGTCAGAAAGGGCTCAGAGAACAGATGGAAGTGGAAAAAGAACAGAGGCCTCTATGGGATCAAAGAGTAGAGAAAACTGAAGAAAGTCAGTGGGAGAGCAAAGTACATAAGCTTGTGACCAGTAAATGGAAAGCGGTGAAGGATTTAAAAAGTGGAACAATTCTGAGGGGTGGAAATTCTAGGGCACAGTCAAGATGTCTAGTTGATGGAAGCCAGCAAGCATGAAGGTCCTTGAAGCTAGAGACTGTCCTGAAATGTGAGGCACATGACAGGGATTCACGTGGGAGTGCATGCACAATCTGATCTCACCTCTGTAGCTGAAGAAACAGGCCCCAGCAGGGGAGCAGCCCACCTGTTAGTAAAAGAACAGAGCAAGCATGCATGCCCTCTGATTCCCAGTTTTCCATCTTCACCCTGGGATCAATGCATGGGCTTCAGGATATCTGAGATCAATCAATTTGTATGAGTTTGTGTGCCATGCGCATGCAAGTGAGCATTCTGTTGGAGATTGGGATCAGGTTTATTTTTGTCACCAGATTCTTAAAAGGACCAGTAACTTCTAAGTAGTTAAACATCTCAGCATTATGCCATAGGGATCGGAAGAAGATGTGGATTTGGCTTTTGCTATTTTCTTTCTCCCTAAGTGTACCCTCTATTGTACTATACAGAGTGCGCATGAAGGTCAAAGTGTCATCTGAAAGGGCTTTGTGAGCCATCACAACCCCTCATCCCTCTATCTTCAGGATCTGGCTCCTCTCTTTCTCTCTCTCTAGTTCTTTATGTCTGATATATACTTTTCCCTGAACAATCTCAATATCTACACAGACAAAAAGGTAAGAGCCCGAAAAGTGCACAGAGTTAGGTGGAGACACCATGAAGAGCAGAAACAAACCTTCTCTGAGTACGTAGAGTTGAATGCTGGTAATCAAGATTGTCTCGCAGACAAGTTCACATTCTAATCACAAGCATCCATCTGTTCTTTCAGGGCTCTGCATTTTGCTTTAATCCAGTTATTTGTGTCCATCTAGATGGCAAGGAAGCTCAGTACACTGGAAGTCCTTCTGTTCATCTTCTTCATAATTGTATTGGCTGTAGATATCCTCTTGCTGCTGCTTGTGTTGGAGAAACCTTCAGGTAAAGGAAATCTGGTGGCTCCTGGGTTGGAAAGAGGGGTAAAGGAGGTCACCCTTGGGTACCAAAGAGATCCTTCTATTCCTTCTCCACATTGCAGCATTCAAAACACTTATGCACAATTAATTGAAGTCAATCTCCAAGATAAGTCTTTTTTTTGTGCTACTAAACCTTAAATGTTAATGGTTTTCAGTATCTTCCAAGCCCCATTTGCTATAATTAAAGGATGAAAAATTAGACTTTTAATTGCCTGCCCTTCATCCCAGAGGCATGAGGAATTAGAAACTTCAAGGAGAAAGCAGGCCAAGGCAACATTGCCCAGCTCCATCCCATTATGGAAAAGGACTTTAGATCACCAGCAGGCTGAGGGTGATTATGGTGGCCTAGGTACAACATTCGCAGTTAGCCTGTAGCCCATAGAATGATGAAATACTTATGATTTCCTCAGAGGTGCCTTTGAAACTGTTCTTGCCCCCCATCACACACACACACACACACACACACACACACACAATCAAATTGTCTTTTTCCCTCCATGCATATAATTAATATAATCTAAATAATAAAATGGCATGTGTCATACAAAAATCTATTATCAATAAAAACTGAATTTGGAAGTTTGTTCTGCTTGATAAAACTCTTTACAGATGTGGATTAAACATAGAGTAAAAAGCAGCTGTGCCAAGAGTAGCCCCAGACGTGACCTGCTCAGTCTTTCCAATATTCTCCACAGTAAGCATTAGGGCACTTTCTAGGGAAAATTACCACTTTCCAAGATGATTTGAAACTCACTGATAGAAACCACTTTGATGCTATTCCTACTTCTTCTGTGTGTGTGTGTATATGTGTGTATGTGTGTGTGTGTGTGTGTTAGGGGGTAACAATTCCAATAAGATTTCTATCCAGTGGATGTGAATAGTAGTTTCTTCATACTAAATATAAAACTAAATATCTACACCTGTATTGATACCAAGACACACTTCGATTTATCCAGAGTAGTTCAGCTGTTAACTGTTTTACATATAGGCCTTTTTTTCTAGCTACTTTTTTTTAAAGAGAGAGAGAGAGAGAGAGAGAGAGAGAGAGAATTTTTTAATATTTATTTATTTTTTTGTTTTGTTTTTAGTGGACACAATATCTTTATTTTATTTTTTTTATGTGGTGCTGAGGATCAAACCCAGCACCCCGTGCAGGCCAGGCGAGCGCACCACTGTTTGAGCCACATCCCCAGCCCATCTAGCTATTTTTTAAAGATAGGTTTCCATGGAATGAAAAGCAAATTCTTCTTCTTCTTTTCCTCCTCTTCCTCCTCTTCCTCCTCCTCCTCCTCCTCCTCCTCCTCCTCCTCCTTCTTCTTCTTCTTCTGGAAGAACATGAAACATGCAATCTACATTCTTAGCAAATTTTTTAAGCCTACAAAAGAGTATATTGTATTTGATCTCTAAAACTTACCCTGTACAACTGAAATGTTACACATATTTATTAATGATTTCCTTTCCCCTAATGTGTGTCAAACACCATTCTATTTTTTGCTTCTATGAGTTTGACTATTTTAAATATTTCACATAGGATAATGCAGTGTTTGTCCTTCTGTGATTGGCTTATTTCCTTAGATAAAGTCCTCAAGTTTCATCCATGTTTTTGCATATTACAGGATTTCCTTTTAAGGCTCAATAATATTCTGCCACATTTTCTTTACCCATTTGTACTTCAGTGGACACTTAGGTTGTTTACAAATGATGGCTATTGTGAATAATGTTGCAATAACATGGAAGTGCTGATATATCTCCAAATTCCTGACTCAAGTCTTTTGGATAAAGACTCAGGAGTGGGAATAAAGATTCCTATGGTAGCTTTGGTTTTTAATTTTCTAGGAATCTCCATCCTGTTTTTCATAGCAATGGTACCTCCTTGCATTCCCAGCAATGGTGGACCAGGGTTTCTGTATCTTCACATGCTAACCAAAAGTTGTTGTCCTCTGTTCTGTTTTGATAATCACCATCTTAAGAAGTGTGAGGTAATATCTCCTTACAGTTTAATTTGCATTTCCCAGATGATTAGGAATGTTGAGCATCTTTTCACATGCCTGTTGGCCATTTATTTGTATGTATTCTTTGGATAAATATCTATTCAAGTTTCTAAGCCATTCGTGCCATTGAGTTTTTTGAATTTCTTTTGTCACTTGGAAATTGACTTCTCGTTTGATATATGGCTTATTAATATGTTCTCCCATTGCCTAGGTGACCTCTTCACTGTGCTGATTAGTGCTTTAGTTTGGCTCAGTCCCGGTTGACTATTTTTGCTTTTGTTGCTTATATTCTTGGTCATACCAGTGTTAAGCAACTTTCCACATGTTATATTCAAGAAATTTTATGGTTCTAGGCCTTATGTTAAGTCTTTAATCTATTTTTGAAACAGACATGCACACACTAGTGCATGAGTCAATAGGGATAGTGGAAAGGTAGTTGACACCCATAGTAACTTCAGTGGCCTGAAGGTTCAGGGGAGATCCAGTGTTCTGACTGGTTCATGGAGCCCACAGACCCAGTCCTATTTAGCTTGTTGTTGTGTAGGAGAAGGGTAAACAAAGTGGATAAAGCCTTGAATAAGAATAAATTTGAGCAGTTGTATATATTTCTTAAGGGGCCAATAATATCTTCCCTGTCTACATCAAAGTTTATTAGAAGTGAGTTGAACAAAACCAAATGTAATCCAACAAACAAATGATAAAAACAAAGGTGTAACACATCTGTATATTCATATGTTAAAATAAGAGGTTGGATTTCTACCTCATAGTATACATGAAAGTTAACTAAATATGGATCAAAGACATAAATGTAAGACCCCAATACTACAAATCTTTAAACAGAAAACATGGGTCTGAATGTTTGTGTCCTTGGATTAGGCAACAGTTTGATAGATGATATATAAAGCACAGTAACAAAACAAAAAATAGGCAAACTGGACTTCATGATACATGAAAACTTTTATGCTTCAAATGACAGTATAAAGAAAATGAAAAAATAACCTATAGAATCAGATGCATTTGCAAATGAAATATCTGATAAGGGCTTAACATCAGGGATACATAAAAAAATGCTACAATTCAAAGCAAAAAGAAAAAAATGTTAAATGAACAAAAGATTA
>NW_026000164.1:9658782-9693596 GCF_001458135.2 Marmota marmota marmota | reverse complement strand
TTCATTTTGTTTCTCTACACATCAATTGATATATATAAAGTGGAAACAACAAGAGAAATATACATCAATTGATGTGTAGAGAAACAAAATGAAATGTGTTATATCTACTTAGTGGAATATGATTTATTTGTGAAAATAAATAAAACACTGCTATTTGCTATAACATGGAAGAACTCTGAACATCACACCAAATGAAAGAAGCCAGGAACAAAAGGCCCTTGCTTTATGATTTCCTTTGTGTGAAATTCTTAGAATAGGCAAATCCACAGAGAGAGAATTGGCTAGTGTTTTCCAGGGACTGGGAGAAAAGGGGCATGGAAAGCCATCCCTCATGGGGTGACTCCTCCAGGACAATGAACATGTTCTATAATTAGATAGAGCTTTTTGGTGGCAGGACTTTGTAAAATATTAAAAGACTATTGAATTGTATGCTTTAAAACAGATAATTTCATGGTACATGATTATATATCTAACAATCAAACAAACCAACAACAACAATAGAAAAAAAAGAAGACAAGTATCTTTAGCACTTGGAGAATTGTTAAACATTGTATGTAAGTAAGGATACCAGCTACCAATGATGTTATTGACGGAAGAATTGACTGAAAGTTTGTAATTATGCCACCTCTCTTGGAGCTGTGAGCAGACTACAAATATTCAACTTTTGTCCTTTAATTTCTGTGCAGATTCTTCATTTATTCCAGTGTGCCCAGCGATCTCTCAGTCAGAAAGGATAGACTGCGCACCTGGACAGGCGGTGACAGAGGTCAGAGAAATGAGGTCCCTGCTGGGACCATTGGGTTTTATTTAAGAGATGTTAAGTGTGGAGAGAGTGGTGTGAAGTGGCTTATGGGTCTGCAATTTGCTTGGAGTTCTTTCTTTTTTTGCCTTAATGATATCTACAGGAACACTGAGGAAGTGAGGAAAGCAGAATAGAGAAAAGAGAAGTATTGGAGGAGATAAAATCCAAAACCCAAAGTGGAGGGAATTTACCAATGTTAAGTGCTTTGTAAGTGTGGATCCAATGTACACTCTGGTGTAAAGGTTAAATGTTGGTGGGCTAGCCTACATACTCCTTGAGAATGAGACTATCAACCACATATGGACCATGGAGCCACTTCTAGAACTAGGTGAACTGTTTTAACAAGAGCCTTCTGGCACGGTGACACTGGCAACAGAGGTGCCAGTGAACGTGTGTGGCTTCCATGACAATATCAACTCTGAACCCTGCTTAGTTGAAACGTGACTTTGTCAAGAAGGCCTTATATATTTAGATTTTATTTCTTTACTCTGTTTTCTACTTTCTATATCCCAGAACATCCTATAACATTATTAATTAAAACCACACTGAATTGGGGGGGTTAAATTAAATAATATTGACAGCTTAATGGTTTTGATTCTTCCTATTCTAAAAACAGAACATCTCTCCATTTCGATTATATATCTAATATATCCATATATATTAATAAATATATGAATATGGACATATACATATGTATGCCTTAATTGAATTTTATGTTTCTCTAAATTTTCTTTCATATGAATAATGAACTTTTCCTTATGTATTTCATATTTTTAGCTTCTAGTGTAAATATAATTTATTATATTTTCTAACCAAAGCTTCTTTTATTATAATACTTCCTTTCTTACTAATAGTTATTTTATGTGTATTACTTTAAATTTAAATATTTTTAAATCATTTTTACATATTTCTATTATATTTATTATATAATTGACCAACTGAATATTTTCATTGTTTCTAGAAAAAGAATTTTGTAGTTCTTTATTAGTTTTACAATTATATCCCAGAAAAATAATGATTTTGCTTTGTATTAATGCTTATGTCTCATCATTCACATGTCCAGCTGCACATTCCAGTTCTTCCAGAGTAATATAAATTAAGTGCTGATGGTTAGCAACCTTTATTTATGCTTGAATTCAATGGAAATTTTTTACATATAAAATATAGAGCATGATGTTGGCTGCTAACTTAGGACAATTGCTTTATTTTTATTAGGAGTCCTATTTTTAATAGTTCCTTTAGGAAGTGAAAAATGGATTTTCTTTCCAGTAATCTAATATTTAAATTTTCAAACATACAGAAAAAAGGAAAGAATTTCCCACTTACATGCCACCCTTAATATTTTGCTTTGTTTTTACATCTATATTAGTATGTCTTATACTTTATCCATCAATGATCTTATTTTTAATGCATTTGAAAGTAAATTCCAGAAGCCATTTCATGTTTCTATAAACTTCTCATCACACATAGCTTTAGCAAGAGCTGAATGTTTGATTATGATTTTTGTCTTTAGATATTAAATTTATATACAATGCAAATATGAAGAGTTTTACAGTTCACACACTTTTAGGACAACTTGTTGAGACATTGACTACACCCCTGTAACCCAAATATCTGTCAAGATGTGGGATGTTACCATCACCACAGAAAGTTCTCTCATGATATTCCTCAGTAGTTACTTCCCCTTGTATTCCCTCCATCTCCACTATAGCTTTCTTTGTTTTGCTTGTTGCATAACTTTATATAAATGAAATCATACTTTGTAAAATCTCACCCAGCATGGTTTTCAGATTTGTCAATAGTGTTACATATACAGTATTAGATGATTTGTGTTGTTGATGGATGTTCCATTGAATGAGTATACCACAGTCTTTTAACCATTCTCCTACTGACATATACTAGAATGTTCATAGTAGCACTATTAATATTTTTATGGAAAACTATATACTTCATCTGTTTTCAAATTTATACATTTGGAGTTGAACTAAATAAATCTTAAGCTCAACATTATTTTTATGAGATTCATCCTGTTGTTGGGAGAAGTTAAAGATCTTTCATGCCTTTTGCTATATGGTATTCCATTGTGTGAATACACCCCAATATTTTTATACTGTCTACTTTTGATAGGCATTTGTGAGTTTGCATATGAGAAACATTTTAATAGTGCTGCAATGAACAGTATATTATGTGTCTTTTGGTGAATATGTGGAAGGATTTCATTGGTTCTATACCAAGAAATGGAATTTTCCATTCATAGGGATAACTACATGTTTAGGTTTAGTTGATATTGCAAAATAGCTTTTCAAAATATCTATGACAATTTACATTTCCTGTAACAGTATGTAAGAGTTCAGTTACTACGTGTCCTAACAACTCTTGATGTTTTTCTCCTTCATCAATGTAACAATTCTGTAGTTATAATTTTCACATTCTTCATGATTAATGAAATTAATCATCTTTTCTTAGGCTTATTGAATAGTTGGATGATCGTATTGTAATGTTTCAATTTTTTGTCCAGGTTTTTTTTTTTTACTGGGTATTCCTCTTTTGCTTATGCTCTGTAGTTATTTATGTACTGTGGACACAAATCTTTTGTTTTTAAAGACATATACCTAATTTTATTCTGTGGGTTGTCTTTTAACTCTCTTAATGGTCAATATTTGATGAAAAAATGGTTCCTAATTTTAATGTAGTCCATTTTGTCAATTTTTCAGTGGCCAGTACATTTCATATTCTATTTAAAAATTCCTTCCTGCTTCAAAGAGAGTCAGGAAAACATCTTTCTGTTTTTCCTCTAAGAACATTATTATTGTATTTTTTTTCAAATTTAGATCTTTAATCAATCTAGCATTTGTGTATGTGTTTGTGTATGTGTGTGTGTATGTGTATGTCAGATAAGAGTCCAGAAAAAATGTCTTCTTGAATTCTTTTTAAATATATATTTTTATTTATTAGTTATAGATGGATGCAATATCTTTATTTTGTTTACTTATTTTTTACGTGGTGCTGAAGATGGAACCCAGTTCCTCACATGTGCGAGGCAAGCACTCTGCCCCTGAGCCACAACCCCAGCCCTCTTGAATTTTTAACAGATCCATCACCAATTACTAAAATGACTGCCATACCTTCTCTTTTTCATTGTAGTAACATCTTTCTGTAAATTATATGTTTATATATGTAGACTTGCTTCTGGAATTCACTTTGCTAATTTGTTGATTGTGCTTTGGCCAATACAACACTGCCTTAGTTATTAAAACTTTGTAATAGCTCTTGATGTGTGGTCTTATAAGTCCTCCAAATCATTTCTATTTTTCTTCAATAGTGCCTGTCCCATTCTCTGGCCTTTAAACTTCTGAATACATTTTAGGATCAGCTTGTCAATTTTATCACAAAATAATTTGATTGTGATTCCATATATGGAAGAATTGCAATTTTTACCAAAGTGAATAGTAAAATCCAAAAATTTGATATAGCTTTCAATTTATTCAGAGTGTTAATTTTGAAATTTTTGGTTTAGACATCTTTCACTTTGCTTTCATATTTTTTAACAATTTAATATTTAATTCTATTAAATGCTATTTTTAAATTAAAATTTCTGTTTATCTGTAGTTTATGTTTAGATTTTAAATTAATTTTTTGAATATTCATCTTGAAACCTGAAATCTTAAATTTGCTTATGAATTATCTTTATTGGTATGTCATATCTTTTTAATGATTTTTGAAATAGTACTGTTACCTGTGAATGATAACAATTTCAGTGTTTTTGCCAATGTATTTCCCTTTTCTTCCTTATCTCATAGCACCAAATTTTGTTTTTCTTTCTCAAACTCTAATATGATTTGAGATAGTATCTAAAAGTCACCATTGTGGGTTTTAAAAAATGAAACTTCCACTAAAAAAAGAAAGAAACTTCCAGAGGCTGTTATCTAAACATAAGAAATATCATTGTAGTAAAATACTAAATACAAAAGTGGGCTTTCCTGATTCTAGAAGTTGGCAATCCATCATTCACATAGCTTCAGGATCTATCAGAGACTCTCCTGAAGAAATGCTTGCATCAGAAAGAAGTTGGACTCTATAATTCCAAGTCAATTTCCAATTGTTAAATTCTATTAGTCAATGATATCTGATTGAAATATAACATGACCTCTATTTGGAAGACAGCTGGAGAATATTCTTTGGGAATATTTGGTGTTAAGGCAATAATAGAGAGACAAGGAGACTTTTGAGCTAACACAGTAGGGCAGGCATGAATTTATGACAGTCTCTTGATGCCGTGTCCATGGAAATTAAAAAGAAAGAGAGTGATATAAATGGGGAAGAAATATGGAGTTTGAAGGATTGGAAAATAATTGTCCCCATGGTTTGACCTTTGGTGTCTGGGACTGACAGAAGGATATTAGAGCAGGTTATACACAAAATATTATCTGAGTGTTCATTGCTTTTTATGAGGTTTATAGACCTTGAAACAATTTATGGCAATGAAACTAACCTTTTGTACTTTACAGACTTCAGTTTCTGGGTGGCTAAGGTGTTCCGTCTGTCTCAGTCTTAGGGAAATCAGTTATCCAACCCTAAATTTTGTCTCCATTGATATCCTCAGCCATTTTTTTAACTGAAAAGAATGAGGCAAAAATACCAGTGTTATGTATGGAGAATTAATAAGTACTTAAAATGATTTTATGGTTATAACATGATTGCTTTTTCATAATAGTGTGAAGTGTTGATTGAAATTATATTTGTATCATGGCCTTTCAGAGCAATTCAGATGTTGGCATTTAAAATATGTGTAGGTTTACCTTTTTCAAATGAATAGTGTTGTGACATACTCTTTTTTTTAAAAAAATAAAACAATCTAAACTGAATACATTCCTTTACTGAGAAAGATTCAGACATTATATTTATGGACAGAATATAGCAGGGAAGTTCTTAAAATGTTTTCTGTCTCCAAATCCTCTTCCTGGAATTAGGCTGATAGTTTAGTGTGCTAGCTACCCTTGATCTTCCTGTACTCACTGTTCTTACTCAATGTTCTTGGTACAATATATTTGTGGGTTTTCCATCTATCATGCATTTCTGCTTTCGCTGCTTGGAGTACCACTCTGCTCTTCGCCTGTCTAACTCCTTCTGGTGGTGTAGGACTGGATTTACCTTTGTACTATTGATAAGCCATTCCCACTCTACTCTCAGCCTACTGCTCAGCTCCTAAGCAAACCCTATTGGAACACTCAACTCATTGCTATTTTTAATTGTCTTGAGTTACCACTAGACTGTAAGTTTTCTGGAGGCACAAACTTTTAATCTTATTTATCTGGTAAGAGTTTCTTGTCTAGGAGAAATCAACATTGGATACTGTATAAATGAATAAAGAATAAATAAGTGAATGAATGTAATTATGATGTATATTACATTCTCTTTAGAATAAGAAGTTTTATAAATGAATAGGCAAATATTACTCTCATTCTTTCATTTTTTTATAATGCCAACTCTTTGTTATTTTTACAGGATACTTGCAGATGGCAATATAAATGCTGCTGGAATTCTGCAGCAGAGACCAATGTCCCTAGGTGCTTCTTCCCCAGAAACTGGGGCTATGAAGTCATCAGGTCCCAAACAAATACAAGCACAGGTAAGCACTGTCCTGATGTGGCCCCAGGGAACAACTCTTTATGGTCCAGATAACTGCAAAACATAAAAGCTAAAAGCCTCTTTCTTGCTCTTCATTTCCAACCCTAGGGTTTACTGCCCAGTTGAGAAAGTTGTCATCCCCATCTCTGTTTGGAGATGATGTCACCAATGCCCTCCTCACAGCTGAATTTCAGACAGCCAATCGTTTTCGTTTTAAGGTTGGTTTGGGAGTTACCATTGAACACATTCCTGAAGAAAGCAGTGCTCCACCCTGGGTCCACTCCCTTCCTCATCACACACCATGCAAGGTGCAGAGACAGAAGGCACCTCCATTCCTCTCTGTAGGAATCTTTGCATGGGGTGTGAAGGCTAAATTTTATTTGACAGGGCATGTGTGATTGGGTGATTTCTTCTCACAAACCAGGAACCATAGAGTCAGGAGTTAGAGGCTATTCTCATGGAGAGCTGTTTGAGAGGCAATATCTTCTGTAGTTCTACAAGGAAGTAGTCTTACCTTGAACTGTCCTTTCTGTTTTTCTTCTGACAGATAACTGATTTCAATGCGATCCGCTATGAAGTCTCTTCTGAAAACATCAATTTACTTAATGACACTGCTGATATCTCCAGTTTGAGCTACCATGTAGAAGTCACTGATAATCCCTTTAGCATCAGAATAATGAGGAAGAACAACAAAAGAGTCCTGTGAGCTTTTTTGATACTCTTTGTACATCTTTGAATATAGTGACCCAATATCAATTATTTTGACATAGTAAAATGACTATGGCCTAAAAACATGCTTGAACTTCAAAAATCTGCAGAATTACTTACTATAACTAATTAAGAATGGAAATCTATCATGACCATAGAGCAAAGAATACTAAAATACAATGTATTAGTGTGTTGAGTTACATGATATATAAATATATTATATATATGCTTATGGTTTACTTGTATTATGAAATAGGGAATTTTATTATTTTGGATCATTATTCATACTGGAACTTGAACTTCATTGTTTATCATTCCAAAGTATTATTTCCTGTGAATCTCATTATCAAGCGCCTACCAACATTTTGAGGATACATCACAGCTATACTGGAGAAAATTTAAGAACCAATGTCAGTAAAACTTGTATTCAAATCCTTGCACTGGAAAACCAGTCAGCCATCTGACAGAAGGCAGAAAATCTCGTCAGCATCAGTTTCCTTATTCACAAAGAAGATCAAAATATCCACTTTTGCTAAGGGCCATGAGATAATATTTATAAAGTATCCAGAGTAGCGTCTGTCATGCAGCAGGTACACAGAAATGTAAGGTCACATTTCTTCTCTTTGCCCAATCGTCCAACCTGAGCCCTGGTGTCCCATCACTATGTTCCATTAGATTCAAAGAACTAGAAATGCTCTAGAAAGGTCTTCAAGGTAGCATGGGAGTTGATAATGCTTAAAGCAACTGATCTCTGAGTGTATGTGGAAAGGAACAAATAGCTTCTTGGCAGAGAGAAGCGAGAGCTTCAGCGAATCTCACTTTCCCTGTATGGCCTAGGTTGGACACAAGCATTGGGCCCCTCCAGTTTGCCCAGCAGTTCCTGCAGCTGTCTTTCCGACTTCCCAGCACCAATGTGTATGGGCTGGGGGAGCACGTGCATCAACAGTACCGCCACGACATGGCCTGGAAGACCTGGCCCATCTTTACCCGGGATGCCGCCCCCACTGCGGTGAGGTCCCCTTCTGCCTGGTCATTGCTTACAGTCAGGGATGTTCTCCTTCCTCCCCTAAAAATGGTCTACAGAGACAGCTATATCTTGTCTTGTTCAGTTTAGACGTGTTTGTGTTGAGGAATACCTGTTCGTGAGGTTATAAAGACACTATTAGAAATTACTGCAATTAAAAATTTTACTTTTAATGGAAAATGCAATTTAATGATTGTATTAGAGCTCACCCTATAAGGAAAAATACCTTTGTAACTGCCTAGCTTTAAAAATTTTAATATCTAAAGAAGAACTTCAGCAGGGGCCATTCTTAGTAGGACCTTGTGAATAAAAAAAAGTCTCTTTTGACAGCTTCTGTGTTGCTAGTGAAGGTGTGTTCCAGGCACAATAGTGTTGGCATCACCTTGCAGGTTGTTTGAAATGTAGAGCTTCAGGCCATAAAGACCAGGAGACCCATTGAATCTGAATTGGCATGTTAATAAGATCCCTGGAGAATCACACCCATAGTGACGTGGGAGAAGGGTCATTCTAGAATAGGGTTTCTCAAGTTACCTGGAGTGAAGGTTTACTTTCTTTTTCTTTTGTTGTTGTTAAACCAACATGGGCAACACATTTGTAAAAACCCAATTTAAAGTATTTTTGGAAAATGAAATAAAAATATCCAAAAATATAAAAATTATAAGCCTGAATTTTAAATTGAACAGACACAAAATTACTCTTTTTAGGGGGCAGGGGGGCCAGGGATTGAACCCAGGGGCACTCAACCACTGAGCCACACCCCCAGCCCTATTTTGTGTTGTATTTAGAGACAAGGTTTCAATGAATTGCTTAGCGCCTTGCTTTGGCTTTGAACTCAAGATCCTCCTGTCTCAGCCTCCCAAGGTGCTGCGATTACAGGCATGTGATACTGGGCCTGGCCATAAAATTACTCTTAAATCTCTATAAAAGACTTTCTAAACACTCATTTTTTTTTTTTTTGTATTTATCTTGATAAGGTGCCAGAGCTTGGACAATACTGAGAAGCAGTGGTGAATGGAGGTTGTGTTGAAGCCTCCCTTGTGCTGATGGTGGCTCTAAGGTCTGGGCAAGAGCTGCTTGCAGATGGAAGTTTGGCGTAGGGTGATTGGGCTGAATGTTTTGCAGTTTATATTTGCAAGAGATGAACACAGCAAGTAGCTCATTAACTTGCAGACCATCTGCCCATATGTGATGCAATGGAAGCAGTACTCTTACTGAACTGAACAGAGAGTAAAAAGCAGTAGTTGACACTTGACACATCCACTCAAATGTTTGGTCAAGTACACTGATACCCTGAGCATTGCGCCAAATTTGACTTTCTACAGCTGCAGTTTTTTTTTTTTTTTTTTTTTTGTACATGGGATTCAACCCAAGGGTGCTTAGCCAATGAGCCACATTCCCAGGACTTTTTATTTTGAGACAGGGTTTGCTAAATTGCTTAGGGCCTTGCTGAATTGCTGAGCTGGCCTCAAACTTGTGATCCTCCTGCTTTATCCTCCCAAGTCACTGAGATTACAGGCATGCGCCTCCGTGCCTGGATGAAATTCTTAAATTATATAGTTACAGATTAAATGAAATGTGTGCTTTCCTACACACGTTTCCCCCTCCTTCCCTCCCTCGTGGCCTCCCTTTCTCCCTATTTCTCTCTCTCCTTTTCTTCCCTCCTCTGACTTTTCCCCACTCCTTCCAGCCTTCCCTATCTCTCTTTTTCCTTCTGTTTTCCCCTTTTCTTTCTTCTCATTATTTTTTTTCTTGCTTCAAAATTAAAAAAAAATATAATCTGTATTCTCTCCATGTGTTGATGCCATCAGCCTTCGTGGCTATAATTTTAAATCCAGCCTTCGTAGTCCTATTGATCCTCTCTATTTAGCAAATCATACTGGTTTTCTTTCTTTTTCTTTTTACCATTATTAGTACTATTGCCTCATACGAGGGGCTAAGATTTGTGACATTATCACACAAAGAATGTCTGTAAAACTTTATACATACTATAATCTCAACATTATTCCTTTTATGGCACAGTTATACATGTAAACATTATCTGTTTTTATATCAGCTCTCATCACCACCCTCTGCCAAGATTCAGTACCTCAGTCTCTTTTTTTTAATTGTTACTACCTCAGAATTACACATTATTTTAGAAAGATTAAAAAACAGTTGGACATTAATAAGAAATTCATAATGGCTCATAACACCATTTCATCCTATTAAAATTTGGTATAGATCATAGCAAATTTTATATAAAAGAATCTTGATTGAGGTTTAATTTATATTCCATAAAGTTTAACTATTCAAAGTACAAGTTAGTAATTTTTATCACATTTACTGAATTGTACAATCATCATGATCCAGTTTTAGAACATTTCCATCACCCCTACAGGATCCTTCATGTCCTTTTAGAGTCAAGCCCAGTTCCTATCCTGGCATCCACACTAGTCCCAGGCCATCCCTAATCTGCTGTCTACAGATTTGATTTTTAAAATTTTTCTAGACATTTTATATCAACAAAATCGTGCAATATGGTCCTTTGTGTCTATTTTACTAAGCATAGCATTTTTGAGGAGTATTATTTTGCAGCATGTATCAGTGTTTCATCCTACACTGTGAATGGTACAAATGGTACAGGTATACTATATTTTGTTTCTCCATTTGTTAGTTGATGATGCCATTCCAACAGCTTTTTGGTACAATACCACTCTGCATTAAGTATTGACCAAGCACATGTCCACATGGCTTCTGGTTTTAATGTAGGGCGAGTACTCATTTTGAACATATAATACTATTACTTCTCTCTCTCTTTCCTGCTGACAGGGCATGATTAACCTATATGGAGCACATACATTCTTCTTGTGCCTTGAAGACACCAGTGGTTCCTCTTTTGGAGTTTTTCTGATGAACAGTAATGCCATGGGTAGGAAGCATCTTTCTCTCTTCCATGGGTAGGAGTAAGTCTTAGGACACTGCTTTTATAAAAATGACTGTATGTTGAGATCACTGTTTGACAGAGACATGTTGATCTTAATGATATGTCTATTGAAACTGAGACTTGAAAGTATTTTAATCTACCTACAAATCCAGCTCATCCTTAAAAGCCATTTTCATTGGAAACTGCTTCAGGGATTTCCTTTATGGAATGTTTCCTTTTAATATTCTGTAGATAACAGCAACCATTGATAGACACATTCCAAGAAAACTTGCAGATTTCAACTTGTGCCATGCTGTCTGACTGTAGGCTACAGGTTGCATTTTAAGGGCGGTTTCTCATAGTTTGCCCCTAATTTACCCATAATCTTCCCCTCTGGGTTCTGGATTAGTGGTGCATTAATAGGCATTTTGATTGTTTTTACATTTTTAATTATAGTCAAACTTACCCAATAAGATTTTCAAAACATTTTCTTCAAGCAGAGCCACTCACAAAACCCAGAAGTTTGTATTTTTATATGGTCAAATTAAAATAGAGTTTATTTTTCCTTCTCTTAAACAAAGCTTAATTCTTCCTTGCTATTTTACTAACTTGATAGATTAATAAATTTCAACAATATAAGTCAGTGAAGTCCATCCATTCCACAGATAAAAATTCAGTGGAAAGTAATATGTAAAAGAAACTTTGCTTGCTATTCATATTTGATTCACATTATAGGATAGGAAGGAACTGTAAAGTGAACATATGTGATTTTTACTGAGATTATTTTGGATGGCTCAGCTATTCATACCCCCAAGAAAAGTATATACTCAATTCTAATAACTCTCACTTTAATTCTCTCAGAGGTCGCTCTTCAGCCTGCTCCTGCAGTCACTTACCGCACAATTGGGGGCATTCTTGACTTCTACGTGTTCCTGGGAAACACTCCAGAGCAAGTGGTTCAGGAATACCTGGAGGTACGTCTTGGTATTTAGAGTTGTTGTTTATTGCTATTGCCTCATATGCTGGTTTAGATCATCAAGAGGAAAATAAGGGTTATTAGTAGATGGGATGGATTATAACACTGGGGTTGCAGTCTTTTATTGCTTATTTTCTTATTTTGATGACACTTATTGGATGTTTTCTGCATGCTAAAAAGGCACTATGCTAGGCTTGAAAAATGCAAAAATAAGTCAGCATCCTGCACTCAAGGCATTCATCATCTATCCAGGTTGAGCCATCAATCACTCCAGAGACCAAAGGATAAAAGTCAGTGAAGTGCATCCATTCCACAGATAAAAATTCAGTGGAAAGTAATATGTAAAAGAAACTTTGCTTGCTATTCATATTTGATTCATATTATAAGATAGGAAGGAACTGTAGATACTTTCCATATGGAAAAACTCAGACATGGAAAGATAAAGTGATTTGCTCAGGATGGCTTGTAAAGGCACGAAAATATGGTTCCCAGATGCCACTGAATTTATAATCAATAAGAGAATATGATACATACAGCCTGAAATAATTATAATAAAGAGCACCTTATAATATATTCTGTGAATGAGGTGCAAATAAACTGTACAGGAATTCAAAGGTATGATAGAAAGCCCACTTGTGTTAGAAGGCAGAGACTTTCAGGTAATAGTGTGAGGCAGGTTAATAATTTTCAGGTTCCACATTCAATAGAAGTATTGTTGAGTTCAGCTTGCTTCTGCTGGACAGTGATCTCAACATAGAAGTCTTTTCTATAAAAGCAACTTCCTAAGACCTACTCTTTCCCACGGAAGAGAGAAAGATGCTTCCTATCCATGGCATTACTAATCTCAGTGTTGGCTGGAACAACTTGGAAAGTTGGATTTTAATCATATTTCAGTATTTCTTCATCCACCTGCTCCTCATCTCATCAATCCTTATTTTTTTTACCTTAGCATACACTACTATCTGACATCACATCTGACACATTTATCTCCTTTGAACTCTGTGAGAGCAGAAACTAGGCTTGCTTTGTGACATTATAGTCTCAGTGCTCACACCAGCCCCTACCACATTATAAACTCTGATGAAATATTTATGGATTGAAGGACTACTAACTGCTTTTCCCCAAAGACGACACCATTAGGCAAACATTTTCTGAAAATTCTATTATTTTTTTTGAATTTGCTGTAGTTGGGAATACATTTAGATGCTTAAGTGAAAAAAGATATGAGCTGTGGAATTTTGCAGATTAGCTTTAGGAGATTACTCTTGGCTCTGACATTTTAGGATCTGAGGACTTTAGAGAAAATGAAATGGAGCTAATGCATCCGTTGTTGAACTTGGCACTACCAAATGTTTATTGTGAGGCTTAGACACTGCTTTACTTCTCTTTCCAGCTTGTTGGACGACCATTCTTGCCTTCCTACTGGAATCTTGGGTTCCAGTTAAGTCGCAGGGATTATGGTGGCATCAATGGGTTGGAAGAGGTTGTAAACCGAACTCGTGAAGCTGGGATCCCGTATGTAAGTTGGCACATCTGTTATCATGTATATGACCCCATCTTTAATTTTTTGCATGAAATTCAGCCTGTTAGGAAATGATATAAAAATGGTTGATAGAGAGGCAGACCCACATCAGAAATTTGCATGCTGCATCATCCATCATCACGGTTATAACATTCCTAATATATTCATTAACAAACATTTCAAGAGCACCTGTGACATGTCAAGTATTCAAGCTCATGGGTTACAGAGCTGAACAAAATGCAGTTCCTACTTTCAACTCCTTCCAATGCCTTACGGCATGCCTCTATCAGGATGAGAAAATAAAGCTGGAACCTAAAAGCAGCTGCCTCTTTCTGGAAGGACATATTCACTTCTAGGAGTTAGCCAAAACCTGGAAGATCCAGGATTATTAAGAAATATGGCTTTGTTACCATCTAGGGGTACTGGGTTCATTGTCTCTGTTCAGCAGGGAATTGAAAGACAGAACACAGAGGTAGTAAGAAAGAAGTAGGTTTATTGCAAAAATGACAGGAATCAAGTGGGTGAGTTTTGGGACTGTTCTTTTATGGTCTCTGGAATTTCCTCCTTCCCTATCTCCTTTCCTGTCCATGCTCTCCTCACTATTATTGACTAGTGCCCCCTCTGTCTACACATCTGTTTTAATTTTTCCATTGGATCCCCTGCTTAAGAGCATGAGTGCAGAAGTGTCTGATTGGGTCCCCCAACTTGGGTCCATGAGTACTTTTGTCAAGTTAGGAAGCTGATGTCATCAGAAGACCCTCTCATGCTCCCTTGTTCTGGCCCTGCCCCTGACCTCTGCACTCCCCATCTTTGCCTAGCTGCCTAAGCCCTTCTGTATCTCCCTCAGCTTTGGTTCCCATGATTGGAAACTAGAGCTGATTTCCTTCCCATCAGCTTGGTGGTATTTCCTAAGTTCTAATTGGCCAGTGTTACCTTTCAGGATGTCCAGTACTCTGATATAGACTACATGGATGGAAAGAAGGATTTCACTATTGATGAAAAGGCTTACCCTGATCTCTCAGGTTTTGTCAAGAAGTTACATGATGATGGCCAAAAATATATAATTATTATGGTATGTCAAACACTTACCCTATTGCCTAGTATTTTCTTTCAAAATGCAAAGGAAATTTATAAAAATAATATTTATATCTTATTTCTTTATTAGAATCCTGGTATCCTGAAAGATCCTAACTACAATACATATAAAGATGGAAGACTAAAGAGAGTATGGATCTTGGAGAACAATGACTTCGCTGTTGGGGAGGTAATTTCTAATGAAAGAGTAAATTATAGCTAGTTTTGGGGAACTGGTATTTTTGATAATGGGTAAAAGTCCAGCTACACTATTGCTTATTTTTTTAATGGCTTTAAAGGTTTCCTTCATCACTATTTTTAAACCAATACATGTACTAATAAAATGATTAAAATTCTGAAAGACATAAGATGCTAGCTGATCCATGAATATCACTGATAATTAAGAAGCAATGTATCATTAGAAAAAACAATTCAGTTACTTGAAGTCTTCCTGCCTCCAATTTCTACCTCTTTCCCAAAATAATAAATTCAACTACAACAATAGATCATTGTGCTTACAGGTTAATGTGGAACCTATCTAAGGTAGTATATTAATTTGTACCAAGCTTCTAGATAAAGCCCAGGCTTTATTCTAAGGTAGTAGTTGCAGGAATTGAAATAGAATGACTCCTCAGGAGCCTATTTTAAAGACAGCTGACTTTCTGAGAGAATGTACTTTAAGTCAAATCATGATGTGACTTTTATCCAGTTATGTGGTTGTCAACCCCAGGTGATTGGATTATCTGAGAGTTATTAAAGTTAGAACTCTCAAAAGTTCACGTGAAGGCAGTTCCTGCTTTTTCTGAGTAGTTGACTTTGCAAAATTGTCTTCTCAAGAGTTATTGATGGCCCCTTCTTACTCTGCTCACTAGATTCTTTTCATTGACTGGTAAATTACATGAGTTGGCTGAGGCAGTGGAGGTAGAAGTGGGTAGAGGTGGCTACCCATGCTCTTGTTTAGAATGGAGCTCACTTGGCCTGATCTCCACTCAAGGCTTCTGTTGGTTGTTGCTCTGTCAAACCACTTGCTTCCTGGAGTCCAAAATTATCTCAAATTATTACTTGGTTTCCATCACCTGCAACAAAAGTCCAAGAGCTCAATCCACTGAAAGTGGGGATTTCCATTGCCTACCTTGTGTTTGAATATATATATATATATATATATATATATATATATATATANATATATATTCATTATGCTGCGTGAGTTTAAATTGTTCCTAATTGCCAACAAATAAATGTAGTGGGAAAATCATCAAGAATGTTGCAAAAAAAGTTTGGAACCTATTAAATCAGAATGTTCAGTAATTTGGCTATGGTTATATTTTTGTGCCTTCCATGGAAGACACTTAAAGCTGCTGTCAAATAGATGTAGCTAAAACAGAGATAGGATTAGGAATATTTGGCAGGAACAAGAGGCATAAACTTTACTCAACTGTTTATAAAATATTGTTTCTATGCAAATATTAGAATATTATTTATAACAAAATTATACAAAGGGTTTAATATAACCTTTAATTAATAATACATTAAACATATTCAATTATCCTCTTTAAAAATATCCTACAATACTTTTATTGGTTTATCTCCCAGTTGGCCTGACATAATGAAATTTTACTTTTTTTTTTTTACAAAAAAGTCATATGATGGATTTTCATTTAATTGGTCATTTTTCCTTTCCTTTTTTCGTCCTCTGGCAACTTGTATGCATTTTTCGGTTTCATAGGCATTGGGAGAAATAACAAATTTTAATTCTAAAGTAAGGCAATGTGGGTTTTCTGTAAAATAAATAGTAGCCAATAAGCAATGAATCACTGAACAGCACATAAATTGTCCATTCTCCCTCTTTGATCTCTAGGGATACCCTGGTCCAACTGTCTTTCCTGACTTCAGCAATCCAGTGTGTACCCAGTGGTGGACGCAACAGGTCACTGAATTTCACAGCAGTCTGAACTTTGATGGAGTATGGATTGTAAGTTATTATTTTAGACCCAAATTTCCTTTGGAAAGTGACATACCAAATTTTCATATGAATTTCTATCCTGATCTATAATAAAATAGTTTGCTTGACATACTGGTGTTCATAATTCTTTTACTTGATGATGACCACATATATATTGAATCAGACTCCTCAGAACTCTGTTCTTATTCTGAATTAGCCACTATCTGGTTACTTCATTTGGGTAAAAACAGTGTTTTCTCATGGCTTTGTTGTTTTCCTCCATTTAGTGTCTTTTCAGCTTAAAAAAGACTATTTTATTAAAGGTTGTGATATCTAAGAATTGTAGCACTGGCCCATAAAAATTTAATCGCTAGAAAATAATATAATGAGGTCCTGTGTTTTTTATTAAAGGACAGTGGGGAAATTTATTTGAAACTTGAAAACATCTGATATGATAGTGATATTAGACATTGCTTATTTTTAATTCATTTTAAAGAAATAGATTTGAGCTCAATTATATTCTCTCATTATTCCTTGCACAGTGGAATAAAAAAAACAGGGAAAATTATAGCACAGAAGTGTTAGCCTATTTTTATTCTTTAAGCATAGTAAAACATAACATAGATAGTGAAATATTCACAATTTATAAGGCTAGGGACAGCCTTTGAAATGACATTTCTTAATCAATAGTTTGAAATAAACTAATACAAAGCTAAATCCAGCCAATGTCATTAGAACTGGACTGTCTTGAGAGAGAACCTAATCCAATGACTTAATTTTACAAAAGATAAAACAGAGGCCAATAAAAGTTGGGGAGATCATTCAAAATCCAAGAACCAGATCATAGAGAACCCCAGATATCCTGGTTTCTCATTCTGCATCTCCTCATAGCTAATTATAAATCAATAACATTGCCCATTTTGTGTGTTTTGTGTTTGAAGGAAATGGATGAAGTAACTAGCTTTCTCCAAGATTCTGGTCATTCGTGTGAATCAAACAGCTTGAACTTCCCACCTTTTACTCCTGGTGAGTGTGTGCCTGTTTGCTAAAGCTGCAGACATGAAATGTGTTTAAAATAGCCTCATTAATCCTCCATGTGGTCATAGAAATTCCCTCTGGTCCAGTGGGTCCCCAGACTTCCCAACCACTCTTCCACTTGTGTCTTGGTGGCATTGCTTTGTCTCCAGTTACATTTTCACTGCCACAAGCCAAGGGTAATAGGTGGTGAAAAGTGTTGTCTGAGTCTGGTGCCTCCCCTGGCCATCCTTCCACCCCAGAGTTCCAGATTCTTTCATCCGTTAGCTGGTACCATTTCAGGCTTTGTGAGAGGTTTAGAACTCTCCAAGCACAAACTACCTTACACTGAAGTAAAGCTGTAATTTTATTAACATCCCCCCCTTTCTTTTTTTCCTTCCCTCCTCCATTCCTCTCTTTATCTCATTCTCCCTTCCTTTCTCCACCCTCCCCACACCATTAGCAATAGCTTAAGACATCAGTGGTTCCCTAAAGGTTCTATTTATAGGTCTCATTTCCTTCACGACACTCTTCTGCCATGGTATTCTTTTGAAATAATGTGTGTGTGTGCGTGCACATACCTGGGTTTTAGGTGGGGGTGAGCAGTATACAGTATGCTGTGAAAACAAAGAAATCCCATTATCTCCATGCATTAGTCAATAAATTTTGCTTTTCACTGACATCGTACTCTAGTGAGGATGGATGGTTTGATCCAAGCGGTGATTCAGAGATCTAGTTTCTTCCATTGTCTGTTTTTCTTATCTCAGAGGCTTTTGTTTCCAGGTTCAAGGGCAAAGAGGAAAAAGGGTAGAGAGAATATTATGGGTGGGCCTGGAAATGGGGTCTACCCTATTTACCCAAATTCCTTTTCTAGAATCTGCTCCCAGCCTCAGCTTAACTTCAAGGGGAGGTATAATCTTCAAGTACCATCTCCTCATATTCCTGGAAGAAAACATTGGCTGGGTGGACATCTGGACAGCCTCTGCCAATTTATCTTGCTTTGTCTACCCTACATACATGCCTGCTGTTATGGTTTGGATCTAAAATGACCCCAAAGATCACAGGTTGAGTGCAGAGTCCTCAGTGCAACAAGTTTCAGAGGTGGAGCTTCTAGGTCATAATTGGGTCATGTGGGCTCTAGCATCAGTGTATTAATCCATTTAATCCACCAAATGGATTGATCCATCCATAACTTCGTGAACTAGTGGGAAGTGGGACCTAGTTGGAAAAAGTAGGTCCCTGAGGGCATACCCTGGAGGGGCTTATCTTTTCCCCAGCCCCCTTGCCCTCTCCACTTCCTGGCTGCCATGAGCTGACAAGCTTTCCCTCACCATACTCTACTACCGTGAAATTATGCCTCACCTCAGGCCCAAAGGAGTGGGGCCACTGACCATGGATGTAAACCTATGACACCATGGGCCAAGGAAAGTCTTTCCTCCTCTAGTTGTTCTCATCAGGTGTTTTGGTCACAGTGGTGGACCCCCTGAGCTACTAACAAAAGTGAGATCAAGGCTGATAGGCTGATCTCCTTCTTGGTTCCCTTTGATCACTGAAGGAGTAAAGAATTTTGAGGTGAGGAGAGTCTTGATGTCAAACCATTTAACCTACTGTAAAATCTATTCTTTGCTTCCCTAAATTATTCTTTACTCTTTTCTGCTTGGTCTGTATTGCACCCCCCCCCACACACACACACACCCCTTTTTGTCCCACTCTGGATCAGCTTCTTACTTTTTTTCCCCCTAACCTCTTAATCTTCTTGGCCATAGATATTGTTTTTCCCTTACTTAAAACCTCAAAGTATCACCTTCTGTTTGCTCTGGCAAGCACCCCACTCCCTACCCCTTGGCATTTTGTCTACTCACAATATGATCAGTTATGTTCCTTTTCATGGTTATGCAGCACATATTGGCATGATAAAGATACAGATGCAACAAGCTTTGAGCCTGGAAAAATTCTAGTCTCCTTTTTTTATTACTATAGTGGTTGTTTATCTCATTTTACAATCCAAGATGGGCAAGAAATATGAATTTTTAAAATATTTTATAACCCAATTTAATATCTGACTCAAAATCTTGTGTTAGATTGGTGGGAAAATCTTAATCTCAGTCATTCCTTGTTCTACCACTTTCTGAAGTTGTACCTCATACTAAGGCCCTATATGTGATGAAGACTTCATGAAGGAAGGTAAACATAGTCCTATGTATGGGTCCATAAGGAGAAGAAAGGGAAGATAGAGATTGCAGGCCATTAAACAGTAAAGGCTGACCATTTTAGGCTTGGGAAAGGGAAAATACAGTAACAATGGAGATTCTCAGAGCCAGGATTTGGCTTTTAGTCATAAAACCACCCAAGTGCCATATCTAGCTTTTTGTTTTTTTAAAGTGTGACTGGGGCACTCATACCAGTATATTTACACTCAACTCTACTTGACTAAGTCTCTTCAGATAAACAGTGTGTGCTATATGTTTAATCTCAGATTAACTGCATATTGCTCTGAGAAGGGTTTCCAGCTACCTCCACTCAACACCATCCTTTATGAGCTCAAGGGAACACAAATTATTTTTAATGACCTCTGGGTGGTCAGTGTAGGCTCCCAATAGAAAGTGGTATTTAGGATAGAATTTAAGATCTACACAAGACGTTGTCAGGTGGAAATTGGTGGGGAAGTTACAGCAACCAGGAAGAAAAACATTGGGTGACTATTTTGTTAAAGTCGATTGATGGAGACTTGCCTTACTGATGGGTGTTTCCCCCCAGGCATTCTAGACCACTTACTGTTTGCAAGGACTCTCTGCATGGACACAGAGTTTTACTGGGGCCTTCACTATGACGTCCACAGCTTGTATGGCCACTCCATGGCAAGAGCCACACACTCGTAAGAACTCGATTTTCTCCCTCATTCCAGATTTGGGGAAGTGGGAGGTAGAGGATTTCTCTTGTGTTCCATAAGTATATTGTTCAAATATTGTTTTGAATATAAGCATATAGAAACTGTTCTAGCTGGGTACTTAAGAAGTTCTCTCCTACAAACCTTTGGTTTCTGTATCGGATTAATCTGGATTGCCTTATGGATCAGGGATTGATTTTAGCTAATAAAAATACAGGGTAACAAAATTTTACAGAGCATACTTAAATATTGTTTATGTGAAGTTCAGACTTATCTGAACTTATCTGAACAGACACACACACATAATGTCCACACCACCACAACCACTACCATCACCACCACCACATCAGCACCATCAGCACCACCCATTATGAAAGTCTGTTAAGGAGACAGGTGTGTTCTGTAAAGCATTCCATCCTTCACCCACTTTGCCACATGGATTTTATTAAGGATGACTTTGCAAACTGATAAGTAGCCCCTTTTACTCCACCCAACTTCTCCTTTGAAGATGATGAAATATAATCATTATACCCAAGACAGCAAGAAATTTGGGGTTCAACTTAAGGAAACTTTAATTTTAGATTTTCAGCAGAGATGAGGAAACCAAAATGCTGGAGGGGCTGTTGGAGATCTTCCAGTGGCTCAGGGAAAAGCTAAAGTCTCAGTCTTCCTCTTATTGTCTCCTGGACTGGTATTTCTACAACTCCATTATGGGGACAAAGGGGAGGGGACTTTGATGTGCTCATGGGACATGTCTCAGCCTTTATTTTCCTCACTCAACTTTTCTGTTCTGTGACACTTGAAGTCACAACTTCTCCTTTGAACCTGTTGTGTTAGTTCTTGAGACACGACTCTATCTGGCATCTCTTCCTTTCCTGCTATTCCTTCTCACATCCGTGTCTGCATTTATCTGGATATTTTCTGTCTACTCTTTCAGGAATGAGTCTTAGAGATCAATCCTCAGGCTTCTCTTTCCATTCTCTGCTATCACAGGGAATTTATTCCTTTCAATGGTTTTTGCTTTACTTTACAATCTATAGTTCTGTATGATATTCCTCCTTGATTTTCAGACACAAATATCCAAAACTACCTTCTGACCTTCTCTACTTGTATGTCTTATAGTACTTCTCACACCATTCACCTGGCTTTCTTTCATACTCTGGCTAATCATTTTTGAAACTCTTGAATTCCCTATCTTGGTTGGTAGCAATACCATCCTTATCTCCCAGACTCTCAAGTGAGAAACTTGGCATCATCCTTTTTCTAATGCCCTCATAAGAAATCAAATCAGCTCTTGATCTTTCTATTCTACTTTTGAAACACTACCATAACCATGTCCCATTTTATCCCACAGCCACTTCTTAACTGAGGTCATCATCATCTCTCATGTAGATCATTCCACTTGACCTATGACCATTCTCCTTGACTTAATCCTTATCTCTAGTAAATTATCCTCTGCCCTCTCTAGAGTGTAATCCAAGGACCAGCAACATCAGCATCAATGGGGATGTACTGAAAGTGCCACATCTCAGACCTCTATCTAGAACTTGGGAATCAAAATCTTCATTTTAACCATGGGTGTATCGAATATGTGTTCAAGTTTTGAAAGTATTATTCTACACTGCTGTCAAAGTCATCTTTCTGAGAGGCTGAGTTTTCTCATTTCTTTGTCAATGTAAAATTGCTGACTTTTGTTTGATAAAATCCAATCCCTTAGTACAACCTGTAAGGTCCATCATAGTCTAATTATTTTTTTTTGCATTCTTTGCACTCATACTTTATGCTATGGAATATATTGCTGCTTGTTTTTCCCAACTCTGAATGCTATTCATTTTTCCATGTGGTACTTGCCTGGCACAAGATGGCCTTCCTTGTGCTGTCCATTTTGTGAACACATACATATCTATAATATCTCACCTCAGATGTACAATCTGGAAAACTTCCTAACATTTCTATGAAAATGCTGTTTCTCCTCTTTTGTACTACAATGTCATATATTGCAATATGGTTAATATGTAACAATATTATATCATAATTTTTAGATGGTCATTTCTTTTTTCCTGCTGAATAAATTCCTTGAGGGCAACCAACCTCTGTATCTTTAGTTTTGTGAATAGTATGAGCTTTGAGGATATTTTGGTGGGACAGATATGAGAAAAGGAAGAGCAGGGTGCACACACAGGCAACCTGATGAATTAAAGGTGAGACTGGGTCTGCCGTTTCCTAACACTATGCTGTCTTCAGGACTTTGTAGTACCCTGGATTGTCCAGGGGAGAGAGTTCTTGACCAATAAATGCACAAATTTGAATCTCAGTGAAAGCAAAGTTCCAAAAAGAAGGATACCTATTTCTGATTTTGTTATGTTCTCTTTCTTACTTTTTTCTTTCTCATACCACCTCCCTTGGAACATAAACTAGTGAGTAAGACTCAATTTTCTCATCTCTAAAATGAAAGATTTAATAGATATTCCCAATAGTCCCTCCCTGTTCTGATATATTCCAACTCTTAGATGCTTCTGTTTAAGAATGGGAGGTGGGAAGGCAAGTGACTAAATGGTCAGAAAGAGTCAGGAAAGCTTCAAATTGCTTTATTGCCCATGTATTCATGTGATAAAGGTGCTATAAAATCTTGAATGTGTGGATTAATATATTTGAATAATTATGACTAACAGTTAAAATGTAACTGTGACTGATAAAGTAGAGGGGACTTTTCTAATTTCCCTGGGTTGGGCAGGGTCACCTATATTCCCTGAGAACAGTGCAGATATATGGGACTTGGCCTTTGGACATGAGGCAGAGTTACATTTAAAAAGAGGCAAGATTTTTATTCAATGGGATCTGTACATCAGGAGAAGAGAAGTCGATGTAGATTTTCATGCAAACTTAACTGGAAGGATAGTTTGGGGACAATGGTTACTGGGCTCAGGGAGTGAAATTCACATTCCTCTAGGCTAAAATATCAGATCTTCCCAGAGATATTACCTGATTGTAAAAGGCCATACCTGGAGGAGGGGAAAGAGAAACTTAAGGATCTCGAAGAGGCTTTTTCTTGGCCGGGAAGAACCTGACTGCTATCTAATCTGGGTTACCATAATGGCTTGCCTCTAACCATAACCTGAGCCACGTCCATCTCTGTTTCAGTTTCAGTCTAAGTGGGTTGAATGTGTTTCTTCCATGATCAATAATTGCAGAGTGCAATAAACCTCCAGCCAGGGGTAAAAAGGGTGAAGTGTTTGCAAGTCTATGCCAAGAGGAAGTGAAGACAGAGTTCCAACCTGAACTGGCATTGTGCTACGCAAGATTGTGCATGGGCAGCAAGGCATGGAATCCAGGGATGTTAGAAAAACTGTCTGGAGAGAGAGGATGGGTCCAACAACCTAACACACAGTTACAATATATTGTCAATCAAAGGGTTTGGACCAAAGCCTGATCCAACAAGATGGAGAAAGCATAGTCAGGACAGGAGCCTGGAGAAATTCTTTTGGGGTTACAAGAGAGACGTTTTTCACAGTCTTATATGAAATGTAAAATCTTTCTCCAAAGTGGGAAAGGAGCTGGGTACAGTGGTGCACACCTGTAATCACAGTGGCTTGGAAGCCTGAGGCAGGAGGATCATGAGTTCAACGTCTGCCTCAGCAAGAGCAAGGTGCTAAGCAATTCAGTGAGATCCTGTCTCTAAATAAGAAATAGGGTTGGGGGTGCGGCTCAGTGGTCGAGTGCCCTGAGTTCAATCGCCAGTACAAAAAAAGAAGTGGGAAAGGAGCTCTTAAAAAGGCTGGTCTGCTTACACACCTAGTTTTTGATATCCTGAGGTTTTATTTCAGTTTGGTTGGAAAGACTGTTGCTTCCCACGAGGCAAGGTGGGTTCTAAATGCTCACAACTCACCTCACACTCAACTGAATGCATTCTTTTTCAGGGCCATGGAGACTGTCTTCTCCAATAACAGGAGCTTCATCTTATCCCGTTCTACTTTCGCTGGATCTGGTAAATTTGCTGCTCATTGGCTGGGGGACAATGCGGCTACATGGGATGATCTCCGATGGTCCATCCCTGGTATCCTTGAGTTCAACCTGTTTGGCATCCCCCTGGTGAGCCTCATTCCTAGCCAAGGAACTTCAACCCTTTGTCCTTGGACACTCCTTCCATTATCAGTCGTTGAGGGTCTTTGAAAAACTAAGGAGCACATGTCTCTTGAGATATGTATTGGAAAAAATAAATTTCTATGGGTGGTGTAAGCTGTCATCTGAAGATAGGACGTTAAAATTGATCATTGTGTTGTCACCCATGGAGTCTCTGGAGATGGGAAAGAGATACCATGAGTGAACTGCATTAGTATCACAGAAAAAATCCCACCAGGAGAGCATCAGTGAATAGGGAAGAATGAAACTGGGAACTGAATGTTGAGGAAGAGTCCTCTATATAGGGACCATGATCAATGTCACCAGTCAGTCTGCTCAGTCTATCCTGTGATACACACTTTGTTTCTCTCATTTGTCTGTGGTCTTGCCCTGGGACTATGGAATCTCTAATGCCAATGTGATATTTCCTTTTTCTTTATCATAGAAGTACACAGTCAATGCTTTTACCTCTCTCAGTGACTAACATTTTGGTCTGTGTGCTGATTCTCCAGGTAGGTGCCAACATCTGTGGTTATAAAGAAAACGTCACAGAGGAGCTCTGCAGAAGGTGGATGCAACTTGGAGCATTTTATCCACTATCAAGGAATCACAATGGGCCTGGGTTCAGGGTAAGGTCTCCGGGAGAAGTGGCGGAGAAGTTATTGTCTCATTTGTTTGTTTTCAAAGAGGGGTTGAGGGAGAGCCTATAGTTAACCTATAGCCTCTAGTTTCTCACTACAGAAAAAGGATAGCTAAATCTTACAAGATACACCTGAAACACAGGGTATCGGGGTAAGAGTAGGTGGGAAGGGGCATGCATATATATTAAATGATTTTATTGTTGGAAACTCACCCACAAAGGTGAGAAAATTGGTTAAAGCTTCTATAGTGCTTCTGTCACCTTTGTTGTCCCCCTACAGGAGCTGGGACAATTGGAGTTCATTAGAATCTTACTTTGTTTAATAAAAGGGAAACCACTCAAAGATATGGTAGAGAAAAGGAGAAGGATTTAGGGTCAGGCAGACCACTGATCTGAAATACTTTTTCACTTTGTATGTTTTTATGAATAATTTGGAAGACCACCTCTCTACTACTTCCCATGATTCATGCAACCTTTATCCTTTTCCATCTTTTAAGTGTGGGTGATTCTTGGATTGAACCCAGGGATGCTTTACTACTGAGCTGTATCCCCAGCCCTTTTTAGTTTTTATTCTTTTCTTTTTAATTTTTTTTAGTTGTATATGGACACAATACCTTTATTTTATTTATTTATTTTATGTGGTGATGAGGATCGAACCCAGTGCCTCATACTTGTGAGATAAGTGATCTGCCACTGAGCCCCAACCCCAGCCCTAGTTTTTATTCTTGAGACAGGGTCTTGATAAGTTGCCAAGGCTAGAAATGGACTTGCCATCTTCCTTCAGCCTCATGAGTGGGATTACAAAATGGTATTTTTGATGGGCAAGTATATAGAAGTGGCTTCAGAGTCCCTCTTAAGGAGATGTTTATAATCACAGCAGAAATAAGCAAGGTGGGTTGTCCTTTGTTTTAATGAAATAATCTGCAACTGAAATATTTCAACTTGAGTGGGTTCACATTTAGTAGTCTCATTACAGTCATGTCCTAGCAATCATTTTATCTCCAACTCCTGACTTTGTACAGTGACGGTCTCTAACCTGGAAGAACTAACGATTGTTTTAGTCAACTTTTTCGTCACTGTGACCAAAAGACCTGACAAGAACAAATAGAGGAGGAAAAACTCATTTGGGGCTCATAGTTTCAGAGGTTTCAGTCCATAAACAACTGACTCCATTGCTCTAGGCCTAAGGTGAAGCTTCATGGAGGAAAGGTGTGGAAGAGCAGAGCAGCTCAGGACGTGGCCACAAGGAAACAGGGAGCACTCCCCTCAAAAAGACCAATATATTCCCCAGCGTGCCCCCAATGACCTGCCTCCTCTGGCCACACCCTAACCGCCTACTGTTACCCCTCAGTTAATCCACTGAGCTGGATCAATGCACTGATTAGGTTAAGGCTCTCATAACCCAATCATTTTACTTGTCCACTTCCTTGCAGTGTCTGACACGTGAGCTTTCCAGGGAAACCTCATATCTAAACTCTAACAACTGTCAACCCTCCAACACATTTTATCCCTGGCTTTCCTAGCCGCTTGTGGTCTAGAGAGAGATGAATTATTTCTGAATGTTCAAGAAGGTGGCTGGGAGCACAGAAGGCAGGTGCTCTTCACAAAGAGATGGACTGAAATGACTTAGATAAGAGCACTCAGCTCACCAAGATGGCTAGATTAGAATGTTAGCTTGCTTTCTCATATGCTACCTCTTTTCAATAGGATTGTAATAAGAGCTACACATGCCAGTCTAACATTAAATTTAGAAAGTAAAAAGAAACAGGGAATATCTTAAATGTATTTTACGTAATGCAATATACAAAACATTATCAACCTGTTTTACATAAGCTATTATTTTTTAATTTTAATTTGTTATATATGACAGCAGATATATTGCAGTTCGTATTACACATATAGAACATAATTTTTTATATCTCTGGTTGTACACAAAGTAGAGTCACACCATTTGTGTCTTCATACATGTATTTATGGTAATGATGTCTACTTCATTCCACCGTCTTTCCTACCCCCATGCCTGCTCTCTTCCCCTCCCTCCCTTTTGCCCTATCTAGAATTTATCTAATCCTCTCATGACCCCCCAATCACATTATGAATTAGCATCCTGAAATCAGAGAAAACATTCAGCATTTGGTTTTTTGGGGACTGGCTAATTCACTTAGCACTATATTCTCCAACTCCATCCATTCACCTGCAAATACCATGATTTTATTCTTTTTTTTAAATTTATATACTGAATAATGTTCCATTGTGTATATATACCACATTTTCTTTATCCATTCATCTACTAAAGGGTACTTACTTGGTTCCACAGTTTAGCTATTGTGAATTGTGCTGCTATAAACATTGATGTGGCTGTGTCCCTGTAGTATGTTGTTTTTAAGTCCTTTGGATATAGACCAAGGAGTGGGATATCTGGGTCAAATGGTGGTTCCACTCCCAGTTTTCCAAGGATTCTCCATACTGCTTTACATATTGGCTGTACCAATCTGCAGTCCCACCAGCAATGAATAAGTATTCCTCCCACCCCCCATATCCTCGCCAACACTTATTATTGTTTTTATTCTGCCATTCTGACTGGAGTGAGATGAAATCTTAGGGTAGTTTTCATTTGCATTTCTCTAATTGCTAAAGATGTTGAACATTTTTTCATATATTTGTTGATTGATTATATATCATCTTCTGAGAAGTGTCTGTTCAGTTCCTTGGCCTATTTATTGATTGGGTTATTTGTTATTTTGGTGTTAAGATTTTTAAGTTCTTTTTATATCCTAGAGATTAGTGCTTATCTGATGTGTGTGTGGTAAAAATTTGTTCCCAAATTGTAGGCTCTCTATTCACCTCACTTATTGTTTCTTTTGCTGAGAAGAAGCTTTTTAGTTTGAATTTATCCCATTTATTGATTTTTGATATTAATTCTTGCACTATAGGAGTCTTATTAAGGAAGTTGGGGCCTAATCTGACATGATGGAGGTTTGGGCCTACTTTTTCTTCTAATAGACGCAGGGTCTCTGGTTCAATTCCTAGGTCTTTGATCCACTTTGATTTTTTGTGTGTGTGCATGGTGAGAGATAGGGGTTGAAAAGATAGTCTCTTCAACAAATGGTGCTGGGAAAACTGGAAATCCATATACAAAAACTATTATTAATGAGGTATTTTATATCCCTTTCTATCAAGCCTTCAAAATTCAGTGTATATTTTTACAACTTAATTTGTATTAGTTAAATTTTTAGCAGTTGAAGTAAAACAATTCTATCAAAACAATGAAGCTTTGTTTAATGGAAACTATGTTACATTGATTCAGTGTTTAGATTTATATTTAAATCGGCCATAAACAAATAAAATTAAAAGTTCAGTTTCTCAGTCTTATTGACCACATTTCAAGTGTCCAGTAGACATGTGGTTCATGGCTACCACAGTGAACAGCACAGTTCTAGACTTTCTCAGTTGGAAACCAAGGAGGTGGAGGCTGTGGAGTACTGGTTTTTTGTGTGTGTTTGGCCTCAGGGTTCTTATGAGCCCCATACTGAATACATAGAATAGTTCTATTTGCAGAGCACGAACAAAGGAAAGCAGTGAATTCAGGTAATTTCCTCCAAAATTTACTCCCAGTGATACCACTGGTTACTGGTGATGAGTCCTGCTTCCCCATATGTTGAAGTTTGAGCATTAGAGAAGCACGCCGAGGCAAGGGTATAAAACAGGGTTTATTTATAAAGGGGTAACATAGACTTCTCCCAGGAGGGAGGAGGGGGCCATAGCTGGTACCCTGGTATCCCGAGAAGTGAAGGTGTTTTGCGTTTTTATATGTCCTAGGCTTCCTTTGTTCTCCTGCTCTCTTCCCTTTATCTTTCTCCTTTCTGTGTATGTGACTAGGCCCAGGAAATGCTCAGTGGGATGGCCAAAGGTGAAGAGGCTGGGAGGAGTGATCCAGGCAGGAGGGGGGCCCAGGGCAAATTAATTAGCAATTTTTACAACTCCCTGTAGGGAGGGACAATTCTTGGGACTGGTAACCTTAGCAACAGGCTGGAGCAGGGGCACCTTTCTTGATAAGGATGGAGAAAGAGCTATGAAGGAATTAACATTTTGATCCCTCCATTTCCTGGATCTGACCCTCTCCTGTCTGCCTGTCTAATTCTGGCTTTACCAGTCATATGTTTCCAGATGACAGGTCTAAATATGACATGCAAAACTTTTACATCTTCCAAATTTTAATGAAATTATTACAAAATGAGTGCCAATCATTGATGGAAAATTTCTGTCTCTGGGTGGTAAGAAGAGTAGATTTCTCTTCTAATGGGTTCCTTTCTTGCTCTTGGAAAAAATCTGCTAAAATCTGGCCTTGTGGTTTCTTCACACCTTATACATCTAAGAACAAATAGAGGTCATTATCTTCAGGCTAGAGAAAATAGAATAAGTTGTGATGGCGAAAATATGACAGATGAAACTATATAATATTTTAAATTGGATTTTTTTTAATTCTTCTATTGTTTCTTATTTTTTTATTATTAGTTGTTCAAAACATTACAAAGCTCTTGACATATCATATTTAATACATTTGATTCAAGAGGATTATGAACTCCCGTTTTTATCCCGTATACAGATTGCAGAATCTGGAAAATTTGTTAAAATACATGAAAAGAAAAAATGAATTATAGATCATGGTGGTAAGCAGTATGGCTAGGGAAATGGATTTAAAATTATTTTAGTAGTGCAACTCAGTTTAGTACAATTTGTTATTATTATCTTCCAAATAAATATTATAAAAACCCTCAATAAATAAGAGCAGTTTTGGGGGGAGCAGGGCCCACTGCGGCCCCTTTATGTCCATTGCAACTCTGTGGGCTTCTTGGCCACCGGGGCTGCTCTCGTCTGCCCTCAGAAGACAAGTGCCAAATGAAAGTTCTGCCACCTGCTTGCAATTCCACATTGAGGAAGTCCTGTGACCTTTGATGGTGCTTCCTTAGCTGCACAACGAAGGAGTGGGGTCAAGAATCTTTCAGTTATGGAAATGCTTTGATGTCCTCCAAGTTGGGGAACATTGCTCCTGTCACCTGGGAAAACCAGTCACAAAGGGACTTTTAAATGGTGATGGAAAAAACAACTCAGTCATTGCTTCCATTTTCTTCTAGGACCAGGATCCTGCTGCCTTTGGTTCTGAGTCCCTGCTGCTGAATTCCTCCAGACATTATCTGAACATCCGATACACTCTGCTGCCCTATCTCTACACCCTCTTCTACCGCGCTCACACTCAGGGGCAGACAGTAGCAAGGCCCCTGTTACATGAGTGAGTTTCCTAACCCTCAGAGAACCCCCTTCAGATAGCCATCTCATTTGTCTTGTTAATGGGAACAAGGTGAGTTAGGACACGTCAGGTGCTCTTGTCTTGTGCTGGGAATTGCGCATGCCTCACCGAGTCTCTCTTTTCTAGGTTCTACCAGGACCCAGCCACGTGGGAAGTGCATGAGCAGTTCTTGTGGGGGCCTGGACTCCTCATCACACCTGTCCTCTATGAAGTATGTTTGTAACCTGAACGACGGGGTGGGATATCACTCTTGTCCTTGTTGCATTCCAGCTGAATGAACCAGGTCCTGAGCATCTATGATTGTATTTAAATCTGACTATGTATATAAATAAGAGAGACCATAACGGTTTAGAAATAGGAAAAGAGTATTCTTGGTTCATTGACCCACCAAGGAAAACGATTTTCATCTTGAAAAATTGCCTCACAACCTGTGTCATTAGACATTCAGGATGGCATTGACGTGGGTTTTAAATACCTTGGTGTGTGTGGATGCTGACATGTGTGTTTCCTGATATCCAGAAGGGTGTGCTTTGGGGTTGGGCTGAGAAGAAAGTTTGGATATGTTGAAGAGCAGGGAGGGAAAACAGAGGGATGGTCAAAGGTGGGAGTGTTACTCTGAGGTCCCTGCATGGAGGACCACCTGCATTTTCCTGAAGTGTGACTTGGGGCAGGGCTGAGTGGGGAAGGTCAGGGAAGGATCAGACTTGAGTACACCTGCTTATAAACACAGGAGCTGGGTTTTTGTTTTGGGAGTCTGGCTGGCTCATCTCCACCCAGCATGACTCAGTGTATGAACTTTCTATGCTTTTCCTAGAAAATGCACAAGCATTACAGACTTAATTTCTAAATACAACCCTGCTTTGAATAAACTGCCCAACCTCTCGGGATTTCTGTAGTTTTTATTAGTGGAGTGGATGATCCCCGCTGTCTCCCAGGGTTGTTCAAATGATGACGTGCAGTGATGTGGAGGCGTTGGGTAAACTGTAAAGTGGGATGCTACCCTTGCTTTTCCTTTTCATTTCCCTAGGGTGCAGACCAAGTAAGAGCATACATTCCAGATGCCACCTGGTATGACTACGAGACAGTAAGTGCAGTGACTCCAATTGTCTCAGAAATTGCCTCTGGCAGAGAGCAATTATATGCCAGCAGTCTTGAGGGCTTGGGGTAGGATAATCATATGAGGTTTTACATTTAATTGATTGTGGGTACATTCAGGATGGTATAACAAAATACCTTACACTGGGTAATTTGTAAACAACCAAGATCTAACACCCAAGTTCTAGAGGCTGGAAAGTCCAAGATGGAGGCAATAGGAGAGGCAGTGTCTGGTGGGGGCTCACTCTTCTTCATTGATGGCACTTCTCACTGAGCCCTCTTGACTGAAGCACTTACCCAAATGCCCCACCTCTTAATATCACCACAATAGGGTATTAGGTTACAAAATATGAGTTTTAGGAGGACATTGACACTAAGATCATAGTAGAAGACTTTTTAAAATGTACAGTGAAATAATTTGAATAGCTGGAGTAGGTTTTTTGGAAATTTACTCTTTAATTCTTGGACCTGTGCAGTTATTAGCCTTTATCTGTGATAATATAAAGAACTCAAGCTCATTTGGGGGAATTGTGGTGTGTTAGTCAGTTTTCTGTTACTATAACAAGTACACCAAATGATCCCCTTATAAAGAGAAAAGGTTTATTTCAGCTGTAGTTTCAGAGGTTCTAGTCCATGATTAATTGGCCTTATGCTTTGGGCCTGTGATGGCACCTCTCAACTCATGGCCAGAAAGTGAAAGAGAGAAAAAGAAGAGGTAGAGACCTTTAAGTATATACCAACAATGCCCTAAAACCTCTCACCAAGGCGGCCCCCACCTACTAAAAGTTTCCACCACCTACTAATAGCTCCATGCTGGAACCAAACCTTTAACACGTGGACCTTTGGGAACATCCTGATTCCAAGTGCGTTGTACAGTATGGTATGCCGTAAAGGAAGGGTGTGGATTGGAGTCTCAGCTCTGCTCTCTATATACCTCAAGAAAGTCACTTCATTTTGGAAGTCTCCATTTTTCTCTTCTTTAAAATGAGGCAATTGAACTGGATGATCTCCAAGGTTCTTCGTAGTCCTCACGTTCTGTTTCCTTTTGTGGATTAGGGAGATGCCATCCAGTGGAGAAAGCAATTTGTGGATATGCTACTCCCAGGTGACAGAATTGGGCTTCACCTTCGAGGAGGCTACATATTTCCCATCCAGCAGCCTAACACAACCACAGAAACCAGGTAAGTAAGCTCTTGTGTCTTCTAGGACATGACTACTTTGGTGCTCTAGTGGGACATGGCATTATGAGGGAGACAGTAGAGGCCGAGAGCAGGTGGACAAGGAAATAGTGCCAGGAAGCAGTCTTCCCCTCCTCCTTTCAAAGTTGGCTCCAAATTGTCCTCTGAGTCCTCATTGGGCAGTAGCAAATGTAGCCTCAGTTCCTTTACATTTTCTATAGTTCTTTACACTTGTATTAAATTAAATTATAGGGATAAGCAAAATAATAATCCATGAGGATTTCCCTCTGGCCAGAAATTATCCTCAGGTAAATCCCCTATTGTGTGGGAGAACACAAATTCAGAAGGAGATAAAGGGTGATCGCGTGAATGTCAACATAGCTTTGAGTTCAGGAGCTCAGATTCTGGAGACAGACAGTTTGAGTTCAAGTCCTGGCTCTGCAATATATATATATACCCTGGGCACCTCACTTTTCTGTACTTATGCTTTTCATTGGTAAACTGGGGAGGATGATAGTCTGACTTTTTAGCATGGCTGTGATTGTTAAATGGATTGATACAGATGACAATGCATGTAGGATATTTACAAGAGTGCCTGTCACATGGTAAGCACCCAATACATATTCACTGTTAGGCTTATTGCAAACCAACTTCCAGCAGGCACTGCGTCCCTCCACCAGTCAATCTTGCGATCACTCTACTAACTTCTGCTGTCTGCCTACACCCAACTTCCATGTTTGCACACAATGTTAGGATCTACTAAGTTTCTGGGGTGGACTCTGGGAGGATCTGTCCCTGGGACATCAAGGGATCTGGTCTCACATGGATCCCTCTCTTCTTCATTCTCTGAAACTGGGAACTACTTTTCTCAGCCGGAAGAATTCCCTGGGACTCACTGTCGCCTTGGACTATAAGAGAGAAGCCAAGGGAGAGCTGTACTGGGATGACGGTGTGACTAAAGGTACACTTCCTCCTGGGGCCATCTCTGTGGCCCTCAGTGGGAGCGAATTACTGAAGGCTGCCCAGTAAGGCACTCTTATCATGCTGTTTATTTCTGTAGCTTATAATTATTGAGTGAGAACTCATTCTGATAGGTTCTGTTAGCCACACACAGTGCATAAATGACTTCAAAATGTCCAACTTCTGTGTTTTGGACCCTTCCAAAGCAACAGACATCAGTTTGTTTAGTTTACTTATTCTCTTCTCTGGATATCATCATTTATACAAAGCAATACATTTTGCTTACATCTTTGTAAAGTACAGATTCAGTCACTCTTGAGGCAGATGAATCTAGTTTTTGTAGTGTGCTTTTACATTTTAAGCTTTTCATATGAATGCCTCACAAGTTTTTAGCCAGGGATTATATAAAAATTCCACCTTGAATGAAGTCATAACTGTTAATATTTATTTGCTATTTAGTAATACATAATAAACAAGACATATGCACAAGAATGTGATATAAAATGTACCTTGGGAAAGCCATATTCTAGCAGGATACGTACTAAGCAAGTGGATAACTATAATGCAATTCAAACTGTATTAAATTCCAGCAGAACAGTACCACAAAGAGTAATAAGAATTCATAGAAAGTGCTCCAAGAAACTTCTGTGGCTGTTGACAAAAATGTGCAGATTAGATGCAAAGGTATTTCAGGTAAAGAGAAAAGCTAGACTCCTCTGCTGCCCACAGTGATGGACCTGCATCTATCTTTCTCTTTCAGATGCTGTAACTAATAATATGTATATTCTGTATGATTTCTCTGTTACTTCTGTAAGTACTATTTTCATGAAACACACACACACTTGATGCTCCTTGCTGAGGTTGCTGTTTGAGTTTTTGGTGTTCTATAGATGCTTGGTCACATAAAATAGCAACGTTTGACTGTATGTCCTAGAAAGGATTTGAGATAACACTGAAGTGTTTAATCTGTGTCAGATGTATAATAAGCTCTGAAAAAATTCTGAGTTGTGTGCAGAAATTATATATATATATATA